>NC_056472.1:32521196-32841196 GCF_008729295.1 Plectropomus leopardus | reverse complement strand
TATCACGACGTCACAGTTTATGAAACATAACACGCAGAAAGAGACGTGTGGACAGATGTGCCGTTCACTGTTGACTCGGCTGTCTTTGTCCCTCCTGTTTAGTTGTGGACGAGCAGAACGCCCACACAGACGACGACACGGAGCTGCCGTCCCCCCTGGAGTTCAGGAAGGACAGCGAGGAGGAGAACAGAGACAGTGAGAGAAGGACGAGGACACCAAAGAGCTGGAGGCAGTGACGTGTGAGTTCATCGCCGCTGTTTTAAGTCTCTGAAGTTTGCGGTTTGATATCTGTCCAAATCTCTGACCTGCTCGCAGACTTTTCACCTGCTTTCTGAAGCACTTCCATCCTGGACCGTGTCCAAAACACTTCGCCTGTCCAGCGCTCGCTGTCCGATGTCCAAGTCTCCCACTTCGCCAGCTGGCAGCGTTCTCCGCCACTTAAGACATTTTGTTTAATTAACAGTCGAAGTTTACTTTAAGAATATAACCGCCTCGATAATTTAATGATGTGGTTTTTATTGTGAGGCAGCTGTACGTCACATTGGTTCGATTTCTTCTTAAAACAGAAGTCAGCAATGAAGGAGGAAATGGCCCCAAAATTAACGAGAAAATGACCTGAAGATTAGTTTAAAAAAAATTAAAAAGAGAGAAAAAAACAATAAATAAATAAAGAAAAAAAGGAGAGGAAATAATAATAATAATAATAATTTTTCCACAGCTTTTTATAAATATATTTTTCCAACTTCTTGCAATTTGCAGAACTTGTTGATTTCTTGTCAAGTTGCTCATCTCATTTTTTTCAGAAGTAATAATTTTTCCACAGCTTTTTATAAATATATTTTTCCAACTTCTTGCAATTTGCAGAACTTGTTGATTTCTTGTCAAGTTGCTCATCTCATTTTTTTCAGAAGTTCAGAAATAAATTTGATAATTAGTAACACCTTTATAAATCTCTGTTTTATGCATTTAAATGTTACAGAAAAATATTTTTTAGCACTTTCTTTTGTTCTCCTTTATTTTTCTTTCCTTTTTTTTTGCTTTTTTCCACATATTTATTTTCTAACTTTTTACTCATTTTTTGCCTTTTCTTTGGCTGTGTCTTGTTAAGTTTCTCGTCATCTGCTTTTTATCTTTTTGAAAGAATAAAGCCAGTTAGCTCATGTATCAGGGGTTAAGATTAGGATTAGGTTATTATTAGGATTATTCCCCTTTTTGAAGTGCACCAAGTTGCACAGGTTTGAATGTCGCCACCTTGTGGGCGTTACGCTCGCTGCACTCGGAGAACCAGACACACAGCTAATGGAAAATAGTGCTGCTGACGCAAATCATGTTTCCTGTCATAAATAAACTGGAGGATTAGAGTTTAAAGCGCAGAGAGACGCTGCTCTCCGGTGATATTCCACCTCTCCGTCCAGACCAAGCTGTTTATCTCTCCGTCTTCAGTCTGCAGAGAACTTCTTTAATAATAAATGATTGTACCTTTCGAGACTGTGGTGGCGAGGAAACTGTAAGGCCTGTGTGTGCCTGTTTGTGTGTGCCTGTTTGTGTGTGCCTGTTTGTGTGTGCCTGTTTGTGTGTGTGTGGATGCATTAGTGTGTGCAAACGTCTATTGTGCCTCAGTGTGAGTGTGTGTGCGACGACCACAGGATGTGTTATTGTCTTAGGGGCAGAAGTTCTTCCTGTTTATCATGGCGCCGCTTCCTTCCTTCCACACATTTTCCAGCCGCTGGAAGACGAGGAGGTATCAGTCTCTGCTTTGTGTTTCCTCCTCACTCCTTCCTGAGCTGGACACAAATCAGAAAACACACTCAGAGCGAGCAGAGGACGAGAGCAGGAGAGATTTTTTAAATGCGTCTTTCAGTAAACGTGAGCCTCGCAGGCCGCCAGTCGTGCACGTATTGGTTGCCCCTCAGAGAGTTCACGCGGTGTCATCGTGAGCAATGTTGCTGCGTGGCAAACACGCGATGTTCGGAGGCTGTCGCTGTGCGCTCACGTGGAAAAATGCACAACGGCTGAAAGCTAAAAAGAAGAGAGGCAACGTGAAGCTGCACTTACTCAGCGGCTGTGACGGTTCCTCACCAAACAGTCAACCAGAGCATATTTTAAATCTGCATTATTCTGAGTTTTCTTCCACTTTAACCCCTTGAAACCTGAATCGACGTCAGTTTTCTTGTTCAGACGCCTTTCACAGGCTATTTGACCCTTTTGGAATAGATGAGGAAAAAAGGCAAAGACCAACGTGACAAGAAATGTCCCACAAATTGCAAGAAATTAGTAAAAGGTGAAGAGAAAATTATCTAAAAAATAGGGAAAAAGGGAGAATTATTAGAAAATTATATCAAAAGATTGAAAAATGTCTTTATAATTATAATAATTTCATGTTTAAAATTATGTTAGAGAAAAAATATAAGTTTTTAGTATTTTTTTAATGTCATTTTGTTGTTTTTGTTGTTTTTTAAACTTATTTTCAAGTGATTTTCTTGTAACTTTTTTTGCTAACTTTTTGCCAATTTTTGGGCCATTTCTTTTAAGTTGCTGCCCATGTTTTTGAAAAAATCAAACCAATTTGCTCAGGGTTCAAAGGGTTAACTTGCATATTATAGTGATATTGCAAGTATCGTATGTATTTTGTGTTTTCCACATATAAATATGTATAAAAATAATTATTTTTTATTACGTTTACTAAAAACAACAACAATGGCACAATTATACGTCAAAATACTTTTTTCAGAAGAATTACGGTACTTTATCCAACCCAAAGGTCCCAAGTTCCCAACGTTAAACGATTTGAGAAGATTAGAGGCATGTGATTAATGATTTTCGTCTCTCTGTGTGTCCAGCTGCTAAGAGTCCCTGTTCGCCCACGGAGCGGAGGGTGAGTCGCAGCACGCAGTCCTACGGCTCCTTCACCATCACGCCCTTCACCACCAGCAAGGAGAACCTCCCCGTCCTCAACACCCGCATCATCTGCCCCGGTAAACTCACGTCTCTGTGTCCCCTCCTTCACCGAAACCTCAATCAAACGCACCAGGACGAAATCACACGCACATTTCAGCCGTGCCTCATGTGACAGGTGCGTGTGTGTGTGTGTGTGTGTGTGTGTGTGTGTGTGTGTGTGTGTGTGTGTGTGTGTGTGTGTGCGTGCGTGCGTGCGTGCAGGCTTGCGGGCAGGTCTGGCTGCCTCCATCGCCGGCAGCTCCATCATTAGCAAGATGCTGCTGGCAAACATCGACCCCTTTGGTGCCACGCCCTTCATCGACCCCGACCTCGACTCGCTGTAAGAGCTGCGTGTCTCCTCCCGTCCCCTCTCTGTCTTTCTGTCCATTCACATGTGAATCTACGACCACGTCCCTGTACTTCTCCGTCTGTTTGTTCTTGATATATTTGTGTTTGAGCTCCAGCTTGACTGTTTGTCTGTTTGTGTGGCCGTTTTTGGATTTTTTTCTCCACTCAGAGAGGGCTACATGGAGAAGTGTGTCATGAACAACTACTTTGGCATCGGCCTCGATGCAAAGATCTCCCTGGAGTTCAACAACAAGCGAGAGGAGCATCCGGAGAAATGCAGGTGAGACGCTTTCCCTTTAGAAAAAAGACATATAATCGCCACAGGACAGTGATACTCAACTCACAGCCTGCAGGACACGTATGGCCGCTATCGGGTGCCGGGTGCCCCCCAACCATTTAATGCATAAAACAGCATCATTGTTTATCAAAAAAAAGTCCCAGTGAAGGATCCCCGAACCACCGGACAGAGGTCCTAACTAAGCCCCTGATGTCATATAGTCCTAGAAAAGTCCTGAAATCCTTGAAATCATCTAAAGTCTTACAAATGTACCAAAATCTAAGAAACATCCTAAAGATTTTCTGAAATCCTCGACATGTCCAAAGTCCGAGAAACATCCTAAAATCAGAAAAGTCCTAAAGTCAGAGAAATGTCCTAAAATCCTGGAAACTTTTAAAATCCTAGAAACATCATGATGTCCTTGAAATGTCCTAAAATCCTTAACATGTCTTGAAATCCTGGAAACTTCCTAAAATTCTAGAAATGTCTCAAGATCTGAGAAATTTCCTAAATCCTAGAAACGTCATAAAGTCCTTGAAATTTCCTAAATTCTAGAAACGTCTTAAAATCCTAGAAACATCATGAAGTCCTTGAAATGTCCTAAATTCCTAGAAATGTCCTAAAATCTGAGAAATGTCCTAAAATCTGAGAAACATGTTTGGAGCTGCTGCGACTGGTCCTGCCATCATTTTGCCCCCCAAAAAATCATTATTGGAGTTTTTTACTGAGTGAGACACAAGTTTCAGTTTCTCAGTATTTAAAGCTGCGTCGTCCATCTGTCTGTCCTCTGTCTAACAGCCACTCCTGTAAGATTTTAGGGCCTCTTTATTTCGTCTCACAGCCGTTTGTTTGTCCCCCTGACCGTTAATCCCTCCCTCTGTCGCTCCCTCACAGGAGTCGTACCAAGAACATGATGTGGTACGGTGTTTTGGGCACGAAGGAGCTTCTGCAGAGAACCTACAAGAACCTGGAGCAGAAGGTCCAGTTAGAGGTGAGACACGGAAAAACAGCACCTGCCTGAAGTTGAAGCAACGGTTCACTCACAAAATGATCATTTGGGAATCAAACACTCATCTGGTGTTACGTTGAATTTGTGAAGAGAACGTTGTTTTTCTCGCGTGCCTCACCGGTGAACGGAGGATCCGAAAGTGGAAGAAATTCTTGATGAATTGAAGTCATTGGGGTCCACGTTTAACCACAGCAAAAGTGTATGAAAACACAGAGTTTTCATGCTGTTTAGTCCAAAACGTGTGCTCTGTTCTTCAAAAACATGCCTTTTTTTACTATTCAAAACACTTCAGCATATGAGTAACCCACATGTGCAGCACGTGTTTGCTTTTTTCAGCTGTTTTTTGCATAAATGCATGTGTTTGGGAAGTGCTGAGCGTACAGATGATAAATGCGACCTGGATTGTACTGCAAGAGTTTGTGTGAGAGTTTGTTCGTGGACGGTTTGATATAGTTTTGCTGTAGTTTAACATGTATGACTTCAGTTATTTAAGAATTTTCTCAGTTTTGGATTTTTCTTTTATCGTGGCGGCATGAGAGTAAAGTTTTCTCCACAAATTCAGCGTAACATGAGGTGAGCAATCGATGCACAAATGGTCGTCTTGTGGACAAAAATAGCAAATAACATAATTTTTTTATTCAGGAAGTCAAAACTCATGTTTAGACATAAGTAACCTAGTTAATCACACCTGTTTTTGTTTTTTTTATTTAAGAAATTTAGTTAATTTACAGCTTTTATCGCGGTTTTCTTCCTACCAAAGGTGTTAAATATTGCCTTGAATGTCCCTGAAAGCTGCAGACAGCCTGGATCTCTCAGACACACTCCCTCCCTGCTCCTTTCACTTACTGGTCTGCCCGGTTCTTATTTGTCTTTCCCAGTGTGACGGCCAGTACATCCCGCTGCCCAGCCTTCAGGGGATCGCAGTGTTAAACATTCCCAGCTACGCAGGCGGGACCAACTTCTGGGGCGGCACCAAGGAGGACGACGTGAGTACATTTCACAGTACGCTGGATAAATCTGTGTAATGGTCCATCCTGCCGAAAGCGCCGTCGGCAGGCGACTCAGATCACCTGCGGAGAGGAAAGGAGGTTTTTTTGTTTTTTTTTTTCCTCTTTAACCAACTGACCAGCGCTCCACCTCTCTGTCCTCCTGCCTCTCACTGTCTCAGCGTCGTTTTTTCTGTTGTTAAATACGAAAAGAGCGCCCGGATCCTGGTTTAGCATGACCCCGATAGCCCAGAGGTGCAGGGGGGGAGATGGTCTGGGAGATATTTGTGCTTGTTTGTTTAAGGCTCAGAGCACAAGGGCTGCTGAGGGGTTAGAGTCAGTGCACACACACACACACACACACACACACACACACACACACACACACACACACACGTCAGTGAGCCCCTGCAGAGGTTACCCTTGGACACACATACAGTATGTGCATTTGTTATGTAACTGTTTTGCTGGAGAGGAGGAAGCAGGGAGAGGACATTCAGTTAAACTTAGTCACTGCACGCACACACACGTACTTTACACGCAAACCTTTTTCTTTATATAAGAATAAATCTACCTGTTCTGCCGACTAATCGTGCATTTATACACATAACAACTGATCTCTAGTTTCACCATAAAACACAGACTGAATTTATATAGAAATATGGAAAAAATACACATTATTGGTCAGGAATGTAACAAAGTGCAAACTTGTACTTAAGTAGTACTCAAGCAGAAATAACAAGTATTTAAGTACAACTTTGAGTTAGTTTTTTGTAATGCCACTTCATACTTTTACTCCACTACACCTCTGAGAGAAATACTTTACTTTTTACTCCACAACATTTATCTGACATCTTTAGTTACTTTACAAATTTACATTTTTTTGCATAAAACTGAAGATATTTTATAAAAAAGGATGTACAGATAAAACAGTTACTTGACTTATGAATTAGTCGATTGATAGAAAATTAATTGACGACTATTTTCTTAAATATTTAAGTCTTTTTCTGTGATTTTTTCTATGTGGGATGTTTTTTTTCTTCTATTTTTTAAACAATTTGGGTGTTTGGGGATGTTTTTTCTGTTTTTTAGGGGAGGCTTCTATAATTTTTTTTGAAAAAAACATTTTTTTAAGGTTTTGGGGTATGATGTTTTCCTTTTTAAGTTTTTTTTTTTCATTGTGTACTCTTACATTTAATACTTAAAATATATTTTCCAGATAATGCCTACATGATTTTACTTGTGTAACATTTTGGATGCAGGACTGTTACTTGTAACAGAGTTTTTTTCACAGTATGATATTGGTCCTTTCACTAAAAGCCTGAATACTTCTCCCGTCACGGTTTCTGTTCTCCGCGCGTTTCCTCCTCTTCTTCAGCGTGAGATGCAGCATTTTTGCTGGATGTGTTTTGGTTTCCATCTAGTGGTCTGAGCGACACACGGCAGCACGTCTGATCGTGTCGTTTGATCATTTAATCTCGCCCGAATGTTACCTACCCAGCAGTTTTTCTGCTGCGCCTCGCTCTGTGCTCTCGGGCAGATGCTGACTCGTCGTTGCTTTGACCTTTTCACGGGCAGTTTGCCGCCACAGATCGATAGCCGTATGTCGGGAGCTTCTCCTCTCAGAAACGTTTCATTTCTCAGTCAGGCTGCAGCTAAACTGAGCTGACAGGAAAAAAGTCTCCTTTCAGGCCGGATTTTAAAATCCTCCCTGTCACAGTTACATTAAAGGATGAGTTTGGCAATATTTTATGTTTTTCTCACCGTTATCAAATATCATTTATCCTATTTCATGTGAAGCTTATGGTTTAATGATTTGAGGTGAATATCTGATTTCTATTTATAATTTATTTATTTATGTTTTTCTTCTTTTTAAATCAACATCACAGGTCATTGAAAGCCAGCCAGGATGGGGAGGGGAGGTTTCAAGTTTTTCGTGTGGAGTTTTATTGGGCACAAATGGATGAGATTCGGCTGGGAATATACGATATGCTATTATACTCATTGTTATCATTTGTTATTATACTCTGCACAAAAATAAAACTAAAATTAATCACACACCAAAAAAGGAAAATCACAGGACTCTCTGTGGTTAACGTTGGATGTTGATTAAATTTTCTCCCAGGATTGTTTTTGAATCAGACACTCAGAGAAAAGTCGATTTCTATAATTTTTTTGTAAAAAACACACATATACACACACATATATACAGTTTATATGATATGATTTGAATTTGTGGGAGAGAGAAGTGTGGTCTTATCATTATTTTTCTTAAAGCAGTATTGGGGAATTTCAGCTGCAGCATTTCAGCGTCCTGAAATCTGCAAATCCACTGATAAATACAACACACACTGACTCTTTAAAAGAGATTTAAATTAGGGGTCGACAGATTATTGGCCTGACCAATAATCCAATGAGCTGATATTAGGCATTATGCCGATTATCTGCATCAGCATTTTATTTTAATGATCCCCAATAAAATTAATTAATTAAAACATGCAAGAAAAGTGTCAGCGTGGGAAAACTTTTACTTTGTAAAAGCTCACGGAGCTGGGATCTTTCTGTATTTGATGTTTTGATGTATTTGCTAAAGGCATTTAAACAAAACTTTGAATGAGTTTGTTTTATTCAAAATTCGACATTTTGAAGAAAATATTTTCATTTTTATGCATATCTGAACCAAATATCAGTTACTGGTGTCATTCACTTCCATTAATCGGTATCGGCCCTAAAAACCAATATCAGTCGACCCTTAATTTACATGGTTGGTTGCACACACAGTCAGCAGAGGCACCACGGTTACACACGTCATCTCTGAGCTCAGTTTTGTGTCGTGCAGATCTTCTGCGCCCCGTCGTTTGATGATAAGATCCTGGAGGTTGTCGCCGTTTTTGGGAGCATGCAGATGGCCGTGTCCAGAGTCATCAAGCTGCAACACCACCGCATAGCACAGGTGAGAACACACACACACACACACACACACACACACACACACACACACAATATGAATAATAGAAATACATGTAAGAATATGTTCCTCTAATCGAAGCCTCTCTGTGTGAATCAGTGTCGAACAGTGAAGATCACCATCCTGGGGGACGAGGGGGTTCCCATTCAGGTGGACGGAGAGGCCTGGATCCAGCCTCCGGGAGTCATCAAGATCCAGCACAAGAACAGGGCTCAGATGCTCACCAGAGACCGGGTGAGCGGGGACGGGGAGGGCGGCGGCCGTCTGGAAAGTTTTAAAAATGAGCGAGGAGGTTCAGAGTCGTGCTGGTAGATGGACTCTGCCTTACAGGAATCGGTTTACATGATCTGCGCTCACGCTTTGATTTTCCCCGCAGGCGTTTGAGAACACGCTGAAGTCGTGGGAGGACAAGCTGAAGTACGATAAGCCTCCTCTGCGTCCTCACCTCTACCCGCAGCAGTCCGTGGATCTGGCTACAGAGGAGGAGGCCGCCCTGGTGCAGATGTGCGCCCGCGCTGCAGAGGAGCTCATTACAAGGTAAACACGCACTCCGTGAATATCAGGTCTCAGTCTGCAGGTCCGCAGGCCGCACTGATACACGAAGCATCCAGGAAATCAGCTCTTTGTTTTTCCGATCGTGGTCGGTAACGCTGCTCTATCTAATCGCAGGATATGTGAGGCTGCGAAGACCAATGGGCTTTTAGAGCAGGAGCTGGCCCACGCTGTTAACGCCGCGTCTCACGCCATCAACAAGACACACCCCAAGTTCCCCGAGGTGAGCCTCCAGCACCAGTCACGCAACATAAAGCTGCTTAACCCTTTAAAAACCGGGACAGACGTCTGTTTTTCTTTACCTTTGAAACCCAAATTCTTTCCAGAAACATGGGGGGAAACTGGTGAAAATCAACAAGAAAACAGCCTGAAAATGAGTGTTAAAAATAGGGGAGCGAGAGAAAGAGAGAAAAAATTAAAATTAAAAAATCAAAAAGAACCCTAACCCTCCTCAAAAAAGGGTAAAATGTCCAGAAACTCTATTTATGATGACCTATATATTTATATTAATATTAATATTCTCTATTTATTTTATTTTTAGTACTTTTTTCACATGATGTTCTTGTTTGTTTTTTACTTCCATTTTCTTGCTAATTTTTAGGTAATTTTCTTGTAACTTTTTACTAATTTTTGCTAATTTTTCAGTCACTTCTTGTTAAATTGCCTTCTTTACATGTTTTTTTGGCAGAAATCAAGCCAATTTGCTCAGGTTTCAAAGGGTTAATTTATTGTTTTAGTTGTTAATGGTTTGAAGGCAGTGAGCAACGAGACACAGACCAAAAATGAGCAAGAAATTAGTAAAAGAAAAAGTTACAAGAAACGTTCCTAAAAAAATAAACAGAAAAACAGAAAGAAAAAAAGTGCAGAAAAATTAGAAAAATATATATGTGTAGTTTTTGTACTGCAACAAAATTTTCAAAATATAATGATGAATATTATAAATATCGTCTTCAGGACATTTTTCTCCAGTTTTGTTTTTCTTAAATTCTCCTCTTTTTTAAAACCAATTTTCGGGGAATTTTATTGTCACATTTTACCATTTTCTTAAAATTTGTGGGGCATATTTTGTGAAGTTGCTCGTTGCCTTTTCCCAAGTGTTTTTGAAATAAATTAAACCAATTTGAAGAAATTAACATAACTGAAGTTAACCCTTTAAAACCTTGAGTGACATCAGTTGTCTTGTGCCGCTTTTAGACACCTTTCAAAAGTATTTTACTCTTTGAAACATGACCAGATTTTTGTGATTTATCTCAAAAACATGGCAACAAAGGTTTTTTCTTTTAAAATAATTTTCTTGTACATTTTACACATTTTTCGCTAATTTTTGTGTCATTTCTTCCATGATCCCATGTTTTTGAAAGTATGAGTTTTCTGCACAAGATTATTAATTCATAATCAATTAATTATTAATTAAGTGTTATTAATGTTTCCAGAGTCTGACCAGAAACACAGCCATAGAGGTGGCCAGCACTGTCAAGGCTCTGTACAACGAGACCGAGTCTCTGCTGCTGGGCCGAGTCTCTCTGGTGAGTCATAGAGACGTTTTTATTTTTTCTGTTGCTCTACCATACTGTGACATTAAAGAATAATTGTGGTTGATTATATGTAGGTATCTTCTTTTCTGTAGTCAAATGTGGAGCTTAAACATCGACCAACCATAAATCAGTTTAAAATAATGAATAAAAATATGATTTTTCTGGAGGGATGAAGAGGGGGTTTGATAATCAGCAGGTGCTTACGCCAGTTAATGTTTATTTTATGGTTATTTGATATTCATTTTTCTTCTAGTTTATCCTCTTTTTCTGTAAATAACAATGTAAAATTGTAAATGTTTGATCTGGAGTATGTGGATGTATGCATATATGTTTCATTAATTGGAGAATGGGTTTAAATTCATAAGGAAAATTCAGTGATTTATGGGGAAGAGGTGGCATTAAAAAATTCAGCATTATTTATTTATTTTTTTATATTGTCTGCAAATATTACTTATTTTGTCTGTCTGCTTTTTGGTATAACACTTTCTTTATTTTCTTTTTTACATACTCAAAATCAAATCGGAAACCCTCACAGTATGCTGCATGTCGCTGATTTCGGTTTGTGTTCCCGCTCTTGCAGCAGCTGGACCCGCCGGAGGAGGAGCAGCTGTCCGGGGCTCTGCAGAGTCTGGAGTTAGAACTGGGCAAACTGGGAGAGATCCCCTGGCTCTACCACATACTGCAGCCCAACGATGAGGAGGTGAGCAGCTTCAGCCGACACGCGCGTGAACACGAGCAGCAGTGTGTGTAGTTTTTCTACAAGAGATAGATGCAACATTAGCGCAGCTGTGTGAACTGTATGTCTGTGGTGTCGAGTGGCTCCACGTAACGGGAGAGCTGAGTAGCTAAATGAAAGGCTATAGGTTGACTGTGCTTATGTACCAGGACCACTCTCTGGGTTACGGCAAGAGGAACAGTCGCAGCAGCATGTTTCGCATAGTGCCCAAGTTCAAGAAGGAGAAGGCGGCCAAGAAGACGAGCCCTCAGTCAGGTAGGGCTGGGACCATTTTTCTGTCAGTAGAGAGCAGACAGACGGGGAATCAGACGCAGCTGGGGCTGTACCGAATCATTCGAAGCTTCGGAGTCTTTCATGGCGTTTAAATGGATGTTTATTATGAGTGGGATTAACCAGAGCCCCCCCAGTACGATATTATCACAATATTTAAAATCACAATACAATATTATGGCGATTTTAAATGTTTTGCATAATGCTGAGATTGTGATAACGTACCGTATATTGCAATATATTGTGATTTATTACCTATTTTTCATCTTCAAATTAAGGAAAAACTTATAACATTTTTAACAAATAAAAAAAAAATCTGTTCGGTACAGTCCTAGTCAGAGTCAGTCCCATCCGCCATGGGCATTTAACCCTTTAAAACCTGAGCAGAATTGTTTAATTTCTTTGAGAAACATAGGGAGAAGGCAATAAGCAACTTGAAGAAATGGCCCGAAAAATAGCAAGAAATTTTGAGGCAGTGACGAGAAAATGACCTGAAAATAAGCCAAAAAATAAAGGTAAAAGAAGAAATTACCCCAGAAGTCTATAAAATTTGTTTTGGTAGGAAAGGATTATTAGAAATGTATCGCAAAAGTGAGGAAAAATTTCCACTTTATTTATAATTATTAAAATTAAATATTTAAAATGTAAAATTATATAAAGAAAATACATATATATATATATATATATGTATATATCTGTAATTTAATTTCAATAATTATAAATATTGTGGACATTTTTTCCCACTTTTTTGATAATTTTTTTAATGATCCTTTACCCCAAAACAAATCATTCTCTTGTCACCTTTTACTAATGTCTTGCCATTTGTGGGATATTTCTTGCCAAGTTGCTCATTACTTATTTCCACTACATTTTTTAAAGATATCCAGCCAGTTGGCTCAGGTTTCAAAGGGTTAAAGAGCTTGTGACAGGCATCTGAACGCAGCACAGGAAAAGTTTTATTTTTATGTATGTATTGCTTTTATTTTACTGGATTAGCTTCATATTAAAATGTGCTGATTTTTGTGGAAGTGCTGCCATCCTTCATTCATCCATCAGCACTGTTTTATCTGACCGCTGCGTTTACGTTTTACTCGCCTCATCGTGAAGATGCTCCTTCACACAAAATACACAGACGTGGTTCAAACACTCATCGTGGTCACTTTGCTCCTCACTACCATCATAAAACCAGTTATGCATAAAGGTATAACTGCATACAAACACAAAGGATGGGTGTGTGTTTGAGGTGTTTTACCCCAAAAGTCCGACCCTCACCATCAGTCCGCACCCCCCTCCCCTCCATTCATGCTCTCATCCAGCTGTCCACATGATTTCAGAAGGCGCAAAGTCAGGAGAGGAACAAGGCTGCACCGATGAAAGCCTGTTTTATTTGAACAAAAACTAACCAGAAACCTAATCCTTCAAGCTGCACATTGAACATGAAAAAATCAAAGAAAAAAAAGTCAAAATATTTGAGGGAGAAGAAGAAAAATGTCTGAGGAGGCAAAAGCATGTTTAATCTGCACCATACGAGACTTCAGCTCACAGCCTTTAGGCACCAAGTGCACCACTGCACGTTATGATACAGCCAACCACCGGGGGGCAGCATAACAGCCGTACGTGCATTTACAGGCAGATTTCAAACTGACGGCAAAACTTCTGTCATCGACACAAAATTCTCAGAATTTGATCAGTTGACCCTTAAATGGAAAAAAGTGATGCTACAGATGTTTTTTCCAAATTAATGCAGAAGGATACATGATGGCATATACACGAGGATCAAAATGCTGCCCAAAATTTGGTTTTGGCATACGTATAATTCTTAAATCAAACATGGAGCTTTATTTAGTGAGTTTGCAGTAGCTGCTTACATTACTGTTTACAGTGGCACATTTTGATGCAATGTGAGTTAATTTTTGATCATTTGAAATTCTGTACATTTTTAGGACAGTCTGAATATGCTGAACAGTGAGTTTTGTGTGAATCGTCCTACATTTTGGTGCAAGCTGCAAAGCTGTAGCAGGTTCGAATGTTTTGTTATTAAAGTAGTTTTACAGTTTTAAACGGACTTCATAATTTGCACAAGGTTGGATTTCCAAAAGTGAATTCACAATTGAGCCTTCAGTTTAGTTAAAGCTGAAAAGTCGCGCGCCGTGCAGATTTGTGATAAATTTTCAATTTTCAGTTTTGAGCTTTTAACAGTCAGTGTAGCGACTCGAGCAGGACTGTTGAAGGAGTTTAGCATATGACCTCTAAGTCTGGTTTATTTTCATACACGGGAAGTTGGATTTCCTCGGAAAGAGAAGAATATCGGTAGAAACTAAGTGGGAATGTTTTCGTGAGTCGGGTCTGGCTTTAGAGCGTGAGCCCCTCCTCTCGCCGCGGGCCGGTTCCTGATGATTTTGGCTGAATTTCCTGCAGACCGCACAGGCTTCTGCCACCCTGTACCTCCTACTTTCTCTGTGTGTTCTGACACTGGCCGATGATGTGCATGCCCCCAGTCCTCCTGGACCGCCATCGGCCGCTGCCTTGTTCTGACCGTCTTTGGCCTTTGTCAAACCTTCCTCCGCCAGCTGCCGCCACCGCTCTCCCTCCTCCGTCCTCTCCTTCCTCTCTGGTGCTCTCCTTCCATTTTTATTCCATCTTTTCTTTCAGTGATTCACCACAATGTGTGCCCATTTCTGAGGTTGTGTGTGTGTGATGGCGTGTTTATAAACTGCATATGCTCTTAGAAATAACGGGCTGAGGTTCTACCCAGAACCATTTGCTTCGGAAGAACCCCTTTTTAAAAGAATGGGTTTTCAATAAAATGCCCCGGTTGGGTTCGAGACAAAACCCTTTAGATATGAAAGGTTGTTCAGTAGAACCCCCTGGGTGGGCTCTAGATGAAAGCCTTGGTTTATAAATGGGTTCTGAGTAGAAATCTTGGGTCGATACCACATGAAACCCTTTGAATAACAATTCTTCATTTGTAACAACTTCATTTGTAAAGCACTTTTCATACAAGAAAAACTGTGGCACAAGTGCCTCGAGAATATAAGGGGGTTCTCGATAGAAGCCCCTAGGTGAGTTCTAGATGAAAGCCTTAAAATGTAAAAGGGTTCTATATAGATTCCCTGGGGTGGGATCAAGACAAAACCCTAAAATCTTGGAATATAAGCTGGTTTTCGATAGAACCACCCAGGTGGGTTGTAGATGAAAGCTTTGAAATATGAAAGGGTTCTTCATAGGATCCCCTGGGTGGATACTAGATGAAACCCTTAGAATATGAATGGGTTCTCTGCAAAACCTCCTGGTAGAACCATTACACCACAGAAGGGTTTTCTGTAGAACGTCTTATATTGAGTTCTGGGTGGAACCTTTCACAGATGGTTCTCGGTATTATTACCCTTTGTGTTGTGTTGTAGGTAGACCCCTCTGAAAGTGTTCCTGTTAGAACCTTGATAAAAGGTACTACAGAAAACCAAAACGGGTTTTCCCATGGGAACAAGCCATAGAACTCTATGTGGTTCCAGTCAGCACCTTTATTTCTAAGAGTGTAGACGCTTTAAATGATAGCGAGAGGGTGTGAGGCGTGTGGATACCCGTGAGGCGCCCTGAGCCTCTCTCTGCTCTGCCCGTGTGTGTGTGTGTTCGTGTGTGTGCGCATGTGTGCGTGTGTGTGTGCGTGCGTGTGTGTGTGTGTGTGTGTGTGTGTGTGTGTGTAGTGGAAAGATGGGGCACAGAGGAGGTGGGCGTCTGGCTGGAACAGCTGAGTCTGGGGGAGTACAGGGACACCTTCATCCGACACGACATCCGAGGCTCGGAGCTGCTGCACCTGGAGAGGAGGGACCTGAAGGTACACACACACACACACACACACACACACACACGTGCGTGCGCCTGTCAGCACACCTGAATCTGTGTGAACGCTCTCGTACGACCCCCAGTCGACTGTGTCTCTGTCTCCTGTACTTCTGGTGCTCTCTAACCTGTGAGATGTCTCCCTGTTCTGCCTCCTCTCGTGCTGCTCTGCATCGCTCTGCTTGGCTTCTTCTGTCTGATCGTTGCTTGGTGACAAAGACTCGCTGTAACCCACTAACTCTGCGTTTCTGCTGAAGAGGGGAAGTCCGCGGGGCAGGGCGGGCTGGGAGCGAACGGACCGAACTGTGCTAGACGTAGAGGGCCAAAAGTGCAAAGTCAGGCAGTGAGTTTAGTGGTGATATTTCAACAGGTTTTTACTCCCAAATCGCCGGATACAGCTGCTTGGTCAGTGGCCCTACACGTCAACAGCGTGTTTTCAAAAATAAACGTAAAAAACTTGATGTTTAGACAACAAAACTTCATCGGTGAGGTGTCCGCAAAAGAACTATTCCGTTCGGTTAAGTCACAAAAAGTATACACTTTGGATTAGGCAACAAAAGCACTTGGTAAGCTTTGGGCACCATAAGTACTCAGATAAGTTTAATCACCAAAAGTACTTGGTTAGGTCTTGCACCGAAAGTACTGTGTTAGTTTTCAGCAATAGAACTACTACTTTGGTTTAGGCAACAAAGGTTCTTGGTTAGGTCTGGCACCAAAAGTTCTCTGTTAGCTGTAGGCAACAGAATTACTTGGTTTGGTTAACTTAAAGGAACTACTTAGTTAGTAAGATAATTTTCTGTAACAGAACTGCAAAGTTCAGTTTAGGCAACAAAAGTACTCTGTTATGTCTGATACCAACAGTACTAGGGTAGGTTAAGGCTCCAAAAGTTCTTGGTTAGTTTAGCAAACATAACTTCTAGGTTATGTTTGGGCCACAAAACTACTCACTTAGGTCAAGGCAACAGAACCACTTGTTGAGGTTTACTAACTATTCAGGTAAGTTTAGACATCAAAAGTATTTGGTTAGATTAAGGCAACTACAAATACTTGGTTAGGCTTGGACAACATCGCTAATTTACTAAAAGTTAGATGAAAAAACATGCTATTATATCCAACAGTCTCTGCCTGATGGCCACTGGCTGTTTACAGTCCTGTAACTTCTCCCCCCCCATCACTAGGTGTCGCTGTATCTTTCAGCTCAACTGCCTGGTCCAACAGTAGAGATCGAGCTCTGCTGGTGCGTGCTGTGCACTACATACTGTGAGTTTAAGGGTCCGTTTACACTGCAACGGTTCTTGTGTGAAACTTAAAACTTTTGTTGCGGTTTTGGCCTTTTGTTCACACGACAACAACGTTTTGGGGGCTTTAAAACACAAGCGTTTGAAGCCGGGCTCCAGAGTGTAATCTTTTGAAAACGCCGCCCCTTCTGTCGCCATGGAAACTGGCACTGTACGGATCCTGTGTGACATCACGGTCGCACTGGTGTTCTTCTGAGGTTTGTCATTACAAAGTTACACTGCCAACTACTGGCCTGGCATGCAAACTACAGCGTGGTTTTCGTGAATCTGTGAACACAATGTTATCATATAAGAGCGGATTTTGTCAACAACGTAGAGACTTGCGTTTTTTTTAGTAGGGCCGTTCTCATCAAAACCAGGCCTAGTAGAAAGAAGAGTGCCTGTATTTATGATGGTATTAAAAAACATAAATTGAGGATTTCTAGATATACCGTGATACCGCCCAGGCCTACAGGCGATCCTGCATTTGTTACGATTTTTCAGTCTGGACCAAAGTGGTCCCCCTAAAGCCCAAACATTCAGTTATGTTGGATTTCTCTGTGATTTTTATGTGTTGGTCTTGTTTCTTCTCAGGATCTGGGGATATCGAAAGTGGGTCATATGAAGAGAATTCTCCAGGGAACTAAGGACCTGGCCAAGGCCTCAATGGTTGACCTCTAACCCGGTAGCAGACGCTGCCGGAGAGGGGAAACGAACATCCCCCTCACATCAGTGGAGGAGTTTGGGAGCACCGAAGGCAGAGAAGGAAAAGAGAAGGTATTCAAGGAGAGCTGGATTTGATCCCTCTGCTTTGTGATGTTGTTACCAAGATACATTAGTGTGTGTCGTTTGTGCTTTGGTGCCAAAATGAGGAGAGAAAAAAAGCGGATAGAAATGCAAAAGGAAGTCATGGATCTTCACAAAACAAAAAGCCATTTCTGAGTTAATAACCATTCATAGCACACAATCAGGTATGCAACTAACCTTACCTTTGACAGCTGACTTTTGCGTTGTGATAACAAACAAGTAGCAAAACCAGGACTTCCATGAGTGTGGGATTTCGTTTCAGTTCAGTTGGGTGGTGTGATGTTTGCACACAGCTGCAGATGCATTAAAGCAACCTTCGGGTTCACGTAGCACTGCCATTCGGTGGAGACAGAGGACCAACGTGTAACATCACAGTCTCTAGGTGGCAGTCTGGAAGGTGTGGTGGGATACTGTCGCATGCTATGCTTGCTCAACTTTAGATCTGTTTAATTGCATGATTAGTGTCTTGATTTTTTTTGTGTGCAAAATAACACTTGAACAAGTTTTACACATAAGTATTACGATGCCATTTGTTACTACTGAAAGCATCCTTTTTTTGGTCGAAATCTTTCTTTTTTCTAGCTTTAATTTATTTTTGTTTGCATGATAATGATGTGTCAAAGATTTGTGCCATATTTTCAGTCATTTAGTGTAAAATGTGCTTCATTGGTAGAAGTCATAAGAAGTTGGTTTTTTAAAGAAGCTGTTGATGAGGTATGAATATATGGAATTAATATCTGTAAGTCGACACGTTCTCTGTGGATGTGAAATCAGTACCAAAGTGAATGTCTAAGAAAACATGATCATCTGATGTTCAGGTCGCACCTCTTAGTTTAATAGGCCAGTAGGTCTTAGTTCTTAACTCCATTTAAGGTGGGAAAGAGATTAACGTTAATCAAAGAAACTATTAAAAAGGAAAGGACATGATGTCAGTGACTGTGCTTGAGATGAGTGCGTGTCCCTTTGTATCATTTTTTAGAAGAAAATTACCCGAAAATTTGCAGAAAAAATAGAGGAACGTTTTTTTTTTTAAAAAAAATCTTGAAAAATGAGCTTAAAAACAAGAATAATTCTGCAAGATTTTAAATATATAATTATGAAAATAGTAATGAACAGTCAAAGTCCAAAAATAGAAAATCTATTTGTGGCTGCAGATATTTTAATCGTGGCAGGCTGCCACAAATAAATGCATGTGTGAGAGACTCTGCTCTGAGCAGCTGCTGCACGGAGCCATGATCTGTTTAAAACACAATAAAAAGGAAAACAAACGTGCATATTTGGATTAAAAATGTCAGACAGCATCATGTAATGTGTGTTATTTAACCCTTTGAAACCTGCTCAAATTGGCTTGATTTCTTCCAAAAACATGGCAAGAAGGCAATGAGCAACTTCAGAAGAAGTGACCCAAAATTTAGCAAGAAATACTCAAAAAAAAAAGAAAGTAGTGAAGAATTACCTAAAAATTTGGAGAAAAAAATAGAGGAAAAAACAAGGACATTTCTTGAAAAGTGTGCTTGAAAATAGGAATACTTCTGCAATATAATTTTAAATATATAATTATGATAATTATAAAAATAGTAATGAACGGTCCAGCTCCAAAAATAGAAAATTTGTATGTGGTGGCAGATGTTTAAATCATGTAAAAAAAAATTTGGCTTAATGGCAAGAAGGCATGAGCAGCTTAAGAAGAAATGACCCAAAAATTGGCAAGAATTTACAAAAAAAATAAAAGAAAATTACCTGAAATTAAGTAAAAAATTAGGGGAAAGTAAAAAAAAAAAAAAGAAAGAAATTGCTTGGAAAAAAGCACTAAAAAATAAGAATAATTCTGTAACATAATTTTAAAAATGTAATTGTGATCATTATAAAAATAGTTTTCTGGAAATTATTCCCCTTTTTTTTCTAATAATTGAATTATTTGAAGAACATTTTGCATCGTGTTTTTGGAAAAAAATCAAACCAACTTGCTCAAAGCATTTTCAGTCAACGGTTATTGTACGATTCGCCATTGACTTCAGCAGAGGTGGCACAAAAATCCAAAGCAAACTCGAACTCTATCACTGACTTCATGCGCTTTCTTTCTTTGATAGTTTCCTCGGTTTTAGTCGAGAAGGCCGTAAAAATGTTGGTGTGAAGCCGATCTTATAAACTGTAGGGACGTTGAGGTTTTTTTTTTAAGGAACACTTAAAAGGCACTTTTTACTTCTTGCTTAATGCAAGTGCAAACACTCATATCATTACATAGGATTAACAGTTCACCTCAACTTTTTAACTTTTGGCAATTAAACACAGTATTTAACACTAACGAGAATAAGAGTTAGGTTTTAAATATGTAATAGAGCAGTTGATATGCAGCCTGCATAGCTTCGTTCAAGTGCAGCTTTTTATTTTCTTCAGATTACAAGTGATAGGACACTACTCTTAGTTTCTTTTAAGACCGGTGGCATTACAGGGTATATTTCTATATGTGATGCTAAGTTTGTAAATGTACATATGCACTGTATATACAGTATACCAGTGTATGCAAACAACGTTTGTAAGTGTTGTAGTCGGATGCATTTGTAGATTGCTGACATGGCATGCATTGTCAACAGCTTACACATTTGATCGTGTATATTACACCGTAACAGTTGTTGATTTGGTTCTAATCTCTTGTACATGATAATGCTGTTGTAATCCAATGATGGTGCAATATTTTATCTCTTGTTTTGATACTGTCTCTGCAGCTTTTTCCGATATGATGTTTCTCAGTGGGGAAAAAAAAAAAAAAAAACCTTGAAAGAAGAGTTTTTTTGTACACGTACTTCCCCTCTTAAAGTTTGGGGATTAGATTTTAAAAGTTCGACCCGTAGACAGACTGCTTTTTCTTACCGACTCCAAATTTCTTCCAGCGGTTTCATTAGTTTGTAGTTTTGCTCCTCCGTGCTTCCAAAATGATAAAGTCGGACTGTGTCTGTGAATGAGTGGAGTGGGCAGACGTGACTGTTGTGTTAACGTGTCACAGTGTGTGTGTTTTGGGGGTGTCTGCTACAACAGTGGCATATTGTACCTTATCAGCAATTGTATACACTTACATTGCCAACTAATTTTATTATTATTGACATTTCAACTCTGATAGTTTCCTGTTTTTGGAGAATAATTTGTCGCTTGTGTGTTAATTATCTCGGATTAATATGTCTTCTGTTAGGAATAAGTTAAAAACCTAATTTTTTACTGAATATTGAGTGCTAAAATTTAACGAGGTGCACACATGTTACCCTTCATCATTCGTCAGGGTGTCCGAAATATCAGCAGAGTGTGAGCGAATGAGGGCAGAAGCTGCAGAAGTCATGTGCTGAGTTAAATAACCCACCAGAGGGCGACGTGACGTCTCACCTCTTCACGATCACAGACTCACATCCTCACACAGCTCCAGTTCAGTTTGTTGTGCTGACAGTCGGCTGTCAGGCTGCAGCGTCGCTGTTGTGCAGAAATTAGCAAATCTATCAATCCAATTCCAATCCCAGATGATTTTTTTTCTTTTCATGCAACTCATAGTCAAAGATATGTTATAAACCACAAATTTACAACGAGATCCAGGGTTTCCACAGTCAGGAAATTAGAAAATCTGTTTTCCAGGCCTGAAAATGCTTTGCAATAACAACATTTTTTGAAAAATATTGGAATATACGTTGTTTTGGCTAGTGTTTAAAATCAGAAAAAAACATGAAATCTCCCCAAATTATGTCAAATACGTCGTATTACTAATTCAAAATCAGCTGTGCTGCATGACTGTTGATTTGAGCTTTGTGGGTTTTTTTATTTTACAAAAAGAGGCTCTACCTTAAACTTCTGCAGAATACCTGTGCCGGTTTGCTCTGTTGGCATATGCAGGTAGTTGGTGGCGAAAATGTTTAAGTTGCAAGTAAAGATAGTAAATATCAGCAGTTTGGCCCTCCCATTTTAACCCTGCGAAACCTGGAATGACATCATATTTATCATATTGCCTTTAGACATCTCCAACTTGCATTTAACCCTTTGAAACTTGAGCAAATTATTTTGATTTCTTTAAAAAATATGACTAAAAGGCAATTGCGCACCTTGGAAAGAGATGTCCCGTAAATTGCAAGAAAGTAGGAAAAGAAAAAGACACAAAAATTAGTTTTAAAAAGAGAGATAGAGAGAAAGAAAATGATAAGAAGATAATAATTTAAAAAGGGGAAAATGTCCAGAAAACTATAATGATAATAAATAATAATAATTATTATTATTATTATTATTATTAACAATTTTATGTTTATTTATTTTTGACTTTTTAAGACTTTTTCCTTTTTTTGTGCTAAATTTCAGGTATTTTTTTGTAACTTAGACCTTGAAATTTGGTCATGTTTCAAAGGGTGAAACTACTTAAATAAAGTCATGGAAATTTGCTAAAATATCACTGAAAAGTCATGGAAACGTTGCGGGAACGCTGCAGGTTCTGTCTCATTTTCTTGCACCGCTGCTGACTGGAGATCACTCAGAGGTCTGCCTTTTATTCATTAAGTAGATCGATAGTTAACTCTTTAATGACCGTTGGCCTTTTGTTAGCCAGAAACTTTAGTTTGAGTCTAATTTGAAGCCTTTATGTTATGATGTGCTTTAAATGCAGCAGTATGTTGGAGCTGCTGCACGCTGCCTTGTTTAATCTTCATCACGCCAGTCACCAAACCGAACCCCCGAGTACCGTCGCGGTCCCCGAGCCGTCTCCGTTATCCGTGCGTCCAAAGTGTCCGCCGCGTTTTCTAAAATCTCGTGTTTTTGGCCCCCGACTCCAGGCGAGAGGACGCTCGACCTTTCCACGCGTGGTGGAGCAGCCGCCTCTCCCCTCGCTGTGTTTTCCAGTGGTCTGTAAATAATGCTGCAAACTGCCTGGTTTTCCAAAAACCACCGAAACCCATGCAAGGATCTCCAAAAAAACACAAAAAAAAAAAAAACAAAAAAAAAAAAAGACGGGATAGCATATAGTGTGTGACGCGGTTCCTAAAGCGATGGGAGAAAAGCGAGTTTCATTTGTTTACATTATGTTTACAATGGCACAGTTTTAATTTGTAAGAATATATATGTAGGTATAAACAATATTTGCATATTTATTGCCTATAAGGTTAAATGACATGATGTGTATTGTGTTTTCACATTTGGAATATAATGTTACAGTTGTCACCTGTATTACTATCTGGATGATTTTTTGGTAAAGTAGTTGATCATTTTTATGACTACTAAGTGACTGTTTTCTGTGCCTTTTTATGGTTAGGATGCATGGTTAACTATTTATTACGATTTGGAGTCACTGAGATGTGTATTTTTGTATTCTGAATAAATAAATGGTTCAGCTTTTGTTGTACATTTTTAAGGTGCCTTAAAACAGGCCACCTATTCATATCTCTCTTCTTCAATAAAACCAAATACATATGCAGCGTGTTTCTGCCTCCTTCTGTTTAATTTCACTTGGAAAAATGTATTTACTCAAGTACTGTACTTGAGTACAAATGTGAGGTTCTTGTTGTGTACTTGAGTATTTCCATTTCATGCCATTTTCTACTTTTACGCGACTGCATCTCAGAAACAAACATTGCACTTTTTTACTCCACCATTTATTTAACAGTTTTTTAGGTATTAGTTACTGTTAAAATTAGTATTTATTCGTTTATTTATTTATTCAAATGCACAGCTGTGAAATTTCCTAACATCATATCAAAATATCAAATTTTTTCCAGGAAAATGTCTTCTAATTGTTTTTGTTGTTCAAAAAACATCTGCCAAATGTCAAAATGTTTCATTAAAAAAAAAAAAGACAGAAACCTGTTTGCTGAATTTCCTGACGTCTTCTTAAAAATACCTACTTTTGTGGACAGAAAAAATGTGCTAAGTGTCCAGACATCTCAATAAAATAACTGTTATTTTCACCAGAAAGAAAACGTCTGCTAAATGTCCCAATGTCATGTCAAAAATACTTAGATTTGTTGACAAAAAAAAAAAAAGATCTGCTAAATATCCCAACATCATGTTGAAATACCTGGTTTTTCACAAAAAGTCCCCCTCAAACCTTGTTGAAATACTGGGTTTTGTTGTCCAAAATAACGTCTGTGAAATGTCCAGATGTCTTGTTACGTTAGTACCAAGTTTTGTTTATAGGACAGCAGCTGCTTCACGTCTCATAAAAACACTAAATGTCCCGACATCTCGTTAAAATACTGTTGTGAAATTTCCCAACTTTTTGTCTAAATTTCAGGTTCTGTCACCAGAAAAAATGTCTGCTAAATGTCCCCACGTCTCGTTAAAAATATCTGATTTTGTCACCAGAAAATGTCCACTGAGTGTCTCAACGTCTCACAAAATACTCAGTTCTTATACTTTTCATACTTTAAGTACATTTCGCTGATTACACTCACATACTTTTATTTCAGTGAGGTTATGAATGTGCTACTTTTCCAGTGTGTATATGTATTTTTGCAGTGTAATATTGATATTTTTACTCGATTAAAGGCTGAGTACTTCGTCCTCCTCTGAGAATCAGCGCTTTAAAAAGAGAAATATCTCAGGACAAACTGAGCTCCAGCTGCGCACAGATGTGTTCAGCAGCTGACCGCTCTGGAGATTAAAGTTTCCATGTGGCATCGCAAAGTTTCAGCAGCACAAGTGTGAATAGCTGCATTGTGAGTCGAGACTTTGGGCCATCTGTGACATTTGAAGCTCCTCTGAATGTCCCTGATGGTTTCATCAGCGTTTCCTCGCGTGTCATTTCTCTTCGTCTCCTCGGACACGCGCTTTGTCTCTGTCTCTGCGAGGCGCGCGGACGTCGTGGCTGTTTAAGATACTTTTTTGTTTTCTGAGATGCATCATTGGAGCAAATCAACATGAAAAAAAAAACAGAACTGAAAGCATCTGTGGTTTTGAGAAAGTGAAAATACAGAAGGAACCATTCAGCACAAATAATGGTGCTCTTTCTTTACATGAGGAGGGAGGCAGGGAGAGGGAGGGGGAGGAAGAGGGAGGCAGTGACAAAAATATTTATTTATTCATTTATTTATTTATCTGTCCATTTATTTATGTATTTATTTATCACTTTATTTATTTTGTCCATTTATTCATTTATTTACCTATTTATTTATTTATTTGTCTGTCCATTTATTCATTTATTTACCCATTTATTTATTTATTTAATTTATTTATTTAGTCATTTATTATTTATTTATTTATTTAGTCATTTATTTATTTATTTGTCCATTTATTTACCTATTTATTTATTTATGTGTCCCTTTGTTTATTTATTTACCTATTTATTTATTTATTTTTTGGCCTTTTGTTTATTTATTTATTTATCTATCAATTTATTTCGCCATTTATCCCTTATTTATTTATTTATTTATTTATTTATTTATGTGTCCCTTTGTTTATTTATTTACCTATTTATTTATTTATTTATTTGTCCCTTTGTTTATTTATCTATCAATTTATTTAGTCATTTATTCCTTTATTTATTTATTTATTTATGTATTCCTTTGTTTGTTTATTTATTTATTTATTTATTTGTCCAATTCCAGCTAATTTGTATTTATTTGTAGAAAGTGCTACAAAGGTGCCAAGCAGGCAGGCATTAAATGAATCAGCAGTGGCATTTGAATAGCCCACGTGCACGTGCAAGATTAAAATAAATACATAAATAAATTATGTACCACATTTTTGTGTTTATGTGTTTTTATACAGTGTGGCATAACAAAAAAATCCCAAAAATAAAGATATAATTACGAATCCCATACAAACGCATTGCAGTTTGATTGTTCTGTGCTCGACAGTGTCAGTGCGACACAGATGATCGTTTTCTCGGCTGCGTGCGATTGATGATGCCTCAAACGCGCTTGTTTTCATGGGAAGACGTTGATGCACAGGAAACGGGGGGCTCGACTCAGTTTGGAGAATCGGTGACATTGAATCGAAAAAGGTAAGTAAAAATGTGTACCATCTTAAACTCATGTACATTTTGGGCAGGTCTGACTCTTAGAAAGAATTGAAATAGTTAATTTACCCCGTGAAATGCTTCAAACATGACATCTTCTGGTCAAGCAGCCTCATTTATGAAGCACTGACGTGATCAAATCCCCTCAATTATGTTAATTTTAGGTACTGTTCATTATTTATGAGAGGGGAGGCGTGGTGCAATAAAAAGGAGGGGGGGGGGGCGTTTTTAATTTTTTTATTTTTACAGCCAATTTTTTAAGAAAATATTATTTTTTATTATTATTATACACAAAAAGATATATTTTCATATAAATGTAAAGTAGGCATAGTTTATATTTAAAATGTTTGTAAGTTCCTGTGTGTGCATGTACAAATGGCAAATAAACATCTTGAATGATTTACGATATTTTGAATAAAAATCATCAAGAAGTGCAGACAAGAGATGCAAAGTTTACTTAGAGACTCAAGGGCAAATATTTGTAACTTTGTCGATGGTCAAAAAAACAAAAAAAAGAGGCACACTCCCGCCACCTCCTTCTCTGATAAATAAAGAACAGTCCCTTAGTGGGAAGAGCTCAAACCGGATGAATCGTTTACGGACCGCCCACCAAACACAGCGGCCCCGTCAGCGCTGCAGGAGTCCGACACCGAGCCGTGAGGTAAAAACCGCTTCATAACGACAAACATCTGCGTTTACAGCGCGCAGAAAGCGCCCGCAGACTCTTATCACTTATGTTTTTGACTGTACATTTAATATCGTCCTTATTTTGGCGGCTAAGCGCGAGCTAACGACAATAAGGTGACATCACAGCCCGACCGACCGCGGCCTGGTTCCGCCGCTGCTCCGGTGATTGACAGCCAGGCGGGGGGGCGTTCAGGCGGAGCACAGATGTCGTTACGTGTTTTCTGATGCTTTGTCGTGAGCCGATGTGTGTGTGTGTGTGTGTCTGTGTGTGTGTGTGTGTGTGTGTGTGTGTGTGTGTGTGTGTGTGTGTGCACTGTTGCCGCGGCTGGTCGTTGAGCTAGCAGGGTGTGTGTTTTGGTAGCATGGAGCCTGAGCGGAGCATGAGCATGAGCATCCGCAGAGAGCGGCTCCTGTGCGGCCTGCAGCTGCGGCGGGTCCCGGCCCACCGGCGGCAGCGAGCTAGCTGCTGCTGCTGCACACACGGTGGCCGCTGCACGTGATAATTGAACGTTTGGTTTCCTCAAAATAATACTCAGAGTTGCATGTCAGCAGGTCAGGTTGTGTCATGTTGCGGTGATGCAGGTTTCAGTGTAAAGAGGTGATTTTGTTGCACTCAGTGTTTAGTGAAAACAATAGACTGTATGAAATGATGACAACGTAATTTATTGCATTTTAAATCTGGATTTATATCAGTTTTGAAATATCAGCGAATTGATTTGCTTTCTTTTGAAAACACTATTTATTTTTTTATTTTTTTTTTTTTTTTTTTTTTTTACAAAATTATTATTATTTTTTTATATGTCATCTCTTTTTATGTTGTTTTTTTCCTTATTTTCCCCCCTCTGAATTTTTTAAAGTATTTTTAAGGTATTTTTGTCCTTTTTTTTTTTTTTTTTTTTTAATTATGTTGCTTATTGCATAAATACAAATAAAATCGCACACTAGATAATGCTTCCTTAAATGTTACCTCCACAGGTAACATTTATACCTCCACAGGTAACATTTATTAGTCAGGTTATTTACCATTAAATATTATTATTATTGTCAGGTTGTGTCATGTTGCAGTGATGCAGGTTACAGTGTTAAGTGGTGATTTTGTTGCACACAATGTTTAGTGACGACTAGAGACTGTTTGAAATGATAACAACATAAATTATTGCATTTTAAACGTGGATTTATATCAGTTTTGAAATATGAGCAAATTGGTTTGCTTTCTTTTGAAAACACTATTTATTTATTTATTTTTTACAAAATTATTATTATCTTAAAGCACTTTTTCTAGGTCATCTTTTTTTTTTTTTTTTTTTTTTTTTCTTATTTTTTCCCCTCCAAATTTTTAGGTATTTTTTAAAGGTATTTTTTGGACTTTTATCTTTTTTTTGTTTTCTATTTTTTGCTTATTTTTGGGCTTTATTTTAATTATGTTGCTCATTGCAAAAATACAAATAAAGTATGCACACTAGATAATGCTTCCTTAAAAATGTATTACCTCCACACAGGTAACATTTATTAGTCAGGTTATTTTCTATTAAATATTATTATTATTGTCAGGTTGTGTCATGCTGCAGTGATACAGTTTTAGTCTCAGGTGATGAATTTGTTGCGCTCACTGTTTAGTGACAACTGTGGATTGTATAACCGACATGTACTTCAGTTTTTCAGTTTCGAAATATGAGCAGGTTGGTTTGCTTTCTTTTGAAAACACTGGGGGGAAACAGCAATGAGCAACTGTTCTGCAAATTGCAACAAAATCACCATTATATATTTAAAATTATTTCACAAATTTATATTATTATCTTAAAGCACTTTTCCCCGGTCATTTCATTTTTATTTATTTTTCCCCTAATGTGTGGGTATTTCTTTTTTTTTTTTTTTTTTTTTTTTTTTTTGCTTATTTTTGGAAGCAATGTCAAAATGGAAGTGAAATACATTTTATTTAATAATTTGTTCCTAGAATTACTATTATTTACTTTTAAAAGTTGCACATTTTAGTGTCTGCATCTATTAGCTGCAGCAAGCGAGCAAACGTTTAACTGTAAGGCAGCCAGGAGAGTATATAATGACGTCGATGATAATTATTTTATAACACGAGTTGCCAACTTGACGTCATAAAAGCATAAACATGACGGGCAAAAATCAGTGTTTGGTTAATGGTAAAAAACATCTTTTTAAATCAATTAACGTATTAAATATCAATTTTTGATCACATGTAAAGTGTGATATTAAATTCATGTTACCTGCTGTTCATGTAGAGTCCCATATTAAAAAATATAAAAATATATATATAAAATTATTAAGTAATATATAAAAATTCTGATCACATGTTAAGTGTAATATGGTATAAATGTTACCTGCTGTGCATGTAGAGTGACCAAGATTAAATATATAAAAACATAAATAAACTGGAAACAGCTATCAGCCTTTTGTTTAAACGCTCTTTCATCGTCTTTGTACCAACAACACAACAAAGTCGGAGAAAAACGAGTTTCCAGCTCGAAAACTACAACCCTCCGACTTCACATGACTGCAGCATGTGAAATGTATTTAATTCATTTATTTTTATTGAAAATGCCAATTTCTCATCATTCAAAAACGCTGCGTATTTATGGAGCTCTTCATCGCGTGAATAACGTTTTTACAGTGAATTCTCCCTTTAATGTTTCGCTCTCCGGTCTGCAGCTCTGATATCACCTGTGTCTCACCAGAGACGTCTGTCTGGTCTCACAGCTCGCCGTGAGTTTGTCTCGTGTCCTCCAGGCCGCTCCCTCTCTGTTTATCTATCCTTCCGGCCACCCAGATTCTGGACCACATCGGCTCCCGATCAAACAGGATCTGAGACTACACAGTTTGTGCGCTTGGCAGGTTGTTTTGCTGTCTCTGTCCTAAGATGATGGCAAACACCGCTCCGAATCCTCTGGCGGGATCGCTGAGCCTCGTTACATTTTTGTGGAAATTAGTTTGATGAATCAGGCCTTCGGGATTTGTTTAAACCTTAACTAAGTTAGACTTGATTCCAGTTTTTCCATAACATGATTAAAACCGAGTACATGCGGCGTCATGTGACCACAGCGGTTGCATGAGGTGGTGATGTCGGGCTGTTAAGTTGATTCTTACATACTGCATCACCGAGAGTTAACCCTCTAAAACCTGGATCCCTTTTCTTGTGCTGCTTACAAGTATTTAAACCTCTAAACCTGAGCAAATAGGTGTGATTTAAAAAAAAAAAAAAAAAACTTGGTAAGAAATGTTCCTCAAATTGCAAAAAAAAGTGGATTTAGAAAATTATATTAAAACCAAATAGGGGAAAATGTCTACAAAAAAAGATTTAGTATTGCTATATTTATAATTACCATTGTTACATTTTTAAATTATGGTGCAGGAAATTATTATAATTTTTAAGCACTTTTATCAGGTCTTTTTTTTTTTCTTTTTGTGCTCAGGTAACTTTTGTTAAAAGCTTGTTAATTTTTGGGTCATACCTCCTTAAGTTGCTCTTTGCCTTCTTCCCATGTTTCAGGGGGTTAAAATGTAAAAAATGCAGGTTTGCCATCTAGTTAGCCCTTAGAAACCTGAGCAAATTAGTTTGATATATTTTTTTTTCAAATATATGGGGAAACGGCAACATCCCAAAAAAAGTAAAAAAGGCTGAAAATTTTACCTGAAAATAGGTCAAAAAGTTAAAAAATGTAAAAAAAAATAAATAAATAAAAAAAAAATTCTGCACCATCATTTTTAATATCAGTTTACTAAAATTATTATATTTGGTCATTTCTGTTAATTTTCTAATAATCCTCCTGTCTTTTTTTAAACTAATTTTTAAGTAATTTTCTCGTCACCTTCTAATTTTTTTTGCATTTTTTGGGACATTTCTCACCAAATTGGTCATTTCTTTTTTCCCCTCGTGTTTTCAAAAGAAACCAGCGCGCTCAGATCGCTTGTGTGAGGCGCGTGAACACGGCACAAGAAAACTGATGTGGATCCGGGTTTTTAAAGGGTTAATGTTCTCTGTTCGAGATACTCACGGCCATAATAGACGTCATTGTGCCTGCCTGCCTTGTGAGTGCGTTGGGATGTACTTGCATAGTTGAGGTCAGGCAGCAGCGGCGGCCGGCTGTGTTGTTTTTTTGGGCCCACCAAAGCGCCCGTGAGAAGCTAGGAGGTCCTGGATCAGCAGAGGAGGCCCGTGGCACGTCCTCTACCCCTCTGGTTCTCAGGGTGCAGGATGGGCCGATCAGTAGGACCGCCTGCTTGTGTCTAGACTCATCCAGCCGCTTTGGACCGTACCTCAAAGCAGAGGCTTGGATTTCTTGGGAAACTTTTCCTTCTTGTACACTGTAAATATTTTGCCTCCTTTACCCGCTCTCTCATGCTGCTTACCGAGTGTGTTTCCCCTGCTCAGAGCACACACCCCTGTTCTCTCGCCGCGCCGTTTGATCTTTGACGCAGGCCGCGACTGTTTAAAGAATATCAAAGAAGCCAAAAACATAACCGATAACTACTATAGCTTATCCTCACCAGCAGGACAAGTCCGGGCCTACTTTTTAAAAGCTGGATTCATGTTCTTTCACACGGGCTGGAAGAAAATGTGGTCGAGAGGTTGACTCAACTATCTGAAAAATGTAGAGCGCAAGGTTAACTCAGGGTTCATACAGCCGTTAAAAAAAACATGGGCAATTTGCGAACAGTATTTTCCAGGCTTGGAAAAGTTTTGGAAATTCAAATGTACCCTGAAAGTTTTGGAAATTTTGTGGAATTTTGTTTCACAAACCTGTATAATAACACATGATGTGTCCAAGGACAGTCTGAATTATGACAATTCAACAATGATGTCTGTTTTTACAGTTTCTGGCTTTGATTAATATCATTTTTGGTCATTTTGAAAGAAAACACAAAAATTGGCAACATTTTTTCTTCAAAATTGAAAAAAATTAAAGTCAATTTTCTTTAAAAATCATCAAAAGTATGTACAAAAAAATACCTTTAATATAAGAAATGCCTTTGTTTTCTTTAACAGTTTCTAAAAGAATTTAAGGAAAAAATGCCAATTCATTTTCTTTACAAATACATAAGAAATTATTGGAAAGCAAGTTTTCTTTTTTCTTTTTTTTTTTTTTTTTAATCTTTAATAATTCCCAAAAACTTTTCAGGAAAAAAAAATTGCCCCCCTTTTTTTAGATAAAACATTTTTTCCTTTAAAGAAAAGAATATCAACAAATTTCTTTTCTCTAAAAATTGCCAAGAATTTTTTTTTTAAAAAAGGGCCAAAAATCTTAAATTTCAAATTTAAGAAATTTTGCCTGCAGGTTTGCAAGACATGTTTTGAGCAAATTTTTTCAAGGAAAAAAAAAGCCAATACAACCAATTACAAGTGTTTGCCCCTTCCCTAAAGCCAAATAACAAACAGTCCCTCAGTTATATTTGAATATTCAATTTTTATCCTGTTCTGAATTATTACTTTTTAATAATAATAATAATAATAATAATAATAATAATATAAATAAACTTTATTACAGACTCAATGGTCCAGATAAGAGCAAGACAATACATACAAAAGATAAAAAAGGACACATAGAAGTACCATACACAACATATTCACAATGCAATAAGATCACTTAAAAAAAAAAAAAAAATCAATTAATATATATATTTTTTTAAAAATCCTGTTAACTGCATTGCCTCGCAGGCTCGACGGCGCGATAACTGTTGGTTTGGTTAAGCGAGTGAGCGGCAGAACGGCACAGGTGCAGTGACGTGACTCTTTTGTTGCATGTAAACGAGAGACTTTGTCACATCAGGCTCCTTATTTTGGCGCGTCGGTGTGGGACAGCAGATAGAGACAGAGTGTGATTTCTCTTTGTTTACTCATAGCAGAGATCTCGTCATTGCTTTGTCACGTGATTGTTGCTGCGGGGAGTTCACGCTTGTGTTTTTTGTTTTTTTGTTGCTGAAGATTGTTGATGGAGCTGGAGAGAGAACCTCAGACACAAGACTAAGCTGTGGGGCTAAAAGTGATGACATAACTCTGAATTTCTCCCAATTTTAGCACTTTGACCTCATTCTATAAACCTCTCCTGCCACGTCACGAACTCTTTCAATCTCTGTTTTCCATCTTCACCTTCATACCTGCAGGTGAGCGGCCAGTCAGCTCCCCCGCTTTCTGTTGCCATGGACGCCTGCGCACGTATCAGAGGAGTCCCCATAAGGTCCCGGGCCTCAGTCCGGAAAGAGGTTTGTCCGCTTTGCATTTTATTCTGCAACATTTTGTGATGAAGTGTGTTTCTGAAATGAGATTTTAAGCCCTGCTGTCCGGATACTCTGTATGTCTGCCACTGCAGCGGACACAGGAGTTTTTATTTCTTTTAATCTGGTATTAAGAAGCATTTCTGCAGGATAAGTTGAAATCAGATTTAGCTTCCTCTCAAAATCAACAACTGCAAAACATGTTGTTTTTCAGCTGTCGTTACACCAGAGAACTTTTTACGCAGTGTCACTGTGGCGGACAAGATTCCCAATGTCGGGATAAAATGAAGTTTTACCGAGGGCTGGTCAGTGCACCGGTATCATAATATCACGATATCGTCTTGTTGAGACTAGATTTTTGATACTGTGATATGGTTGTGTTCGTGTTATCTTACTCTGGTGTTAAAGGCTAAATTACAATAAAGTGACATAATTTACTGGATTTATCAGACTTTTCAGCTGTTTTGTTATTTACCTTTACCCACTTTGTCATCATATTTACATTACTGATAACCCTATATTATTGTTACAATATTGATTTTGCAGTATTTGGTTAAAAATATCATGATATTTGATTTTCTCCCTATCGTTCAGCCTTAGTTTTACCTCCGTGGATATTTTTTTATAAGATGTTTTTAGACTCAGTTCGAGCTAAAAGTCTTTTCTCATTGTGATATTCCGATAAAATCAAACACATTCAATAATATCCTGCGTTTTTTGTCTTGATTCATGCAGATAGTGAAGTTCGATGACGTGAACAGTGTCAACAAACACTCGCTGCGCGCTCTCTGGGTAGACAGTAAACATGGACGGGACTCAAGTGAGGTCCAAGAACAAGTCTCAGCTGTCTTGTTCTGAATAAAAAGAGTAGAAACTGGTGAAACATGTTTAATGAATGTATTTGATCCACCAACCAGCACTGATTATAGTGAGAAACCTTCATTATTTAAACGTTTCGCTTCTCACTTCCACAGTTTACTAAATGTATACAAACACAGTTTATCTTAATGGATTATATTGATGCTGAATTGACAACAATACTGTCGACATACGATATTTTCCACCGGGAGCAGGATGGGAAATGATCTCAGAAGGAGTTTAGCTGCAGTCCTTCAAATAGTGACCCTGCGAGATCTGTAGTCTTTGCAAAATCTGTGTGACCAAAACTCAGACCGTCTTTCGATGTGCGACGGTGTCAGTTGAGTCTTTTAACCGTCTTCTGGTGTTCGGTCGGCATAAGTTGTTTGTTCGACTTGTATCGAGTGTGATAATGTAGTGCCTGTACTTTTACTGCCTGTTTTTGTGCGCTTGTGGTCTGTAGTTGCGAGATGTTTACTGCAGTTTCTGTTGTGGTGAGGTGTGTTTTCGGAAAGGCCAGCGAGATCTTGGAAGTGCTGTCAAACGCCAATTTGAATCTAATCTGATTAGTCAGGATCTATGTTAAAGTAACGTGCAAAAGTAGGCAGATACATAAAAAAGGATTTACAAAACATTGCTCTCCGTTCATCTCTCATGCATGCGACAGTGACGGACGAATGCATACACATTGGTTTCTCATTATTGCTGCTGGGAAACATATGCTCGGGTTTAAAAACGCTGCCTGTGTGCTTGCAGACTGTGCGTGACAGTGGAGCGCAGTGTGTGAAGAGCCTCTTTAGGAATAAAAAGGAGCTATGCAGCGTTGGCCTGGAGCTGCCGAGCAGAGACGCCACAAGACTGACAGAGGTTTGTCTCACAAAAACAGCAGCTGAGTCACATTCAAAGACGTGACGCATTAATGCTGACCATCAACTGTGCTCTTCCAGATTCATTTTGTGTGTCTGCCCGGTCAGTGTGAAGGAGAGGATGTCACCCAACAGGTACGTTTTCATAATTACAAACATGAATCATGATGAAACTCTAAAAGAATATCATACGGATGGGTTTTTACTGATATGGCAGTGATGGACAGAGCATGTTCATCAAAGAAAAGTGCCTGTGGAGGATCCCCAGTACCCTGACAGAGGTCCTAGCTAAGCCCATAATGTCCTAAAATCCTAGAAACATAATAAAATTCGAGAAATGTTCCAAATCCTATGATCCTCTGAACATCCTAGAAATTTTCTAAAATCCTATAAACGTCCCAAAATCTGTGACGTTTTTTAAAAATTCTAAAAAACATATTAGAATCTGAGAAACATCCTAAAATCGGCAAAATAGCCTAGTATCCAAAAAAAGTCCTCAAATCCTAGTAATCTCCTAAAATCCTAGAGATTTTCTCAAATCCTGGTATCCTCCATAAATCCTAGAAATGTCCTAAAATCCTAAAAATGTCCTAAAATCCTAGAAACATCCAAAAATGTTGGAAATGTATTTAAGTCCTACAAATGTCATGAAATCTTAGAAATGTCCTAAAATCTAAGAAACATCTTAAAATCCTGGAAACTTGCTAAAATCCTTAAAACGTCCTGAAATCCTACAAACCAGCTTAAATAATAGAGAAGTCACAAAATCTTAGTAATGTTTTAAACTCTAGAAAAATGTCTTAAAATCCTACAGACTTGCAGAAATACTGGTAATGTCCCAGAAGCATGTATGGGGCTGCTGCGACTGGCCCCTGGCCCCTTGTCATTTTGCAAAAGCGGCCCCCAAACAAAGCGAGGTGAATATCTCTGCCCGGCAGTCTAAAGTCTCTGTGTGTCCTCTTCTTCTCCAGGCTCTGTTATCGATGCCAGGAGGGCTGTGTGAGCTCCTCAGGTCCCTCCACGTTCACGGCCTCAAGAACGACGAGGTTCTGCTGCTCAAAGACTCGCGAAGGCTGGCGGAGCCGAAGGACGCCGGGCCCCAGGTAGGTGACGGACGGAGGAAATGTGCTCAGTCAGCATGCTGAAGTAAACAGGAAGTGAAGGGAGAGAATGAGGGGAAGTAAGAAAGAGGTACTGAGTGATTCATAGTTGTTTTTTTCCTGCGTCTTTAAATCTGCTCTTATCCGCTCTCTATACAGCGCACACTTATTCACAAGACTTGAATATCAACAGGTTTTTGGCATTGCACAAACAATTGAAGCAAATGGTGACCAGTATACAAATGTTAAACAAACATAATAAAACCACCAAATGTCTCCATGTTGCTCGTCCTGAAGCCCCGATGCACCAAGTTGTTTTGAAAAAGTCACTGGCGTCATATTTTTAGCCTTGCTGTAGCCTGTAGCTCCGACTGTGGGAGTCACACTCACACAAGACCAACAACAGCCCATAATATCTGCGCAGCAGTGTTCATTTTTGGGTGAATTATCCCTTTAATGTTTATAGTAGTCTTTCAGCTGTTTGCTGGTAAGAAAACAAAAGTTGTCTTGTTATAGCCTTGTATATTTTTATTTTAATAAATTGTTATGCCGTCAATGTGAATTCCCTTCGATGGTATCAAATAAATCAATCTAATATTGATTTATTTCAAGATATATATCAAAGTCGGAAAAGTCAAGCATTGTCCACACTATCAGGAAAAAAAGCACTTTAATGATGGAGATCTGACCCTCTTTGCAGATGTTTGTTAGCTTTTGAGAGCATTTAGTAAACATCATCACCTCTCAGTTGTGGATTTTTTGTGATTCATTCATTCATTTTTTAGCTATATCCACTAATCCTCTTAAGGTTCGCAGATGGGGACAAAGCTAATCTCAGCTGACATTGAGCGAAAGGCGGGGTACACCGTGGACAGACTATCACAGGGCCGACACAGAGACGGACGATTCACACTCACATTCACGCCTACGGCCAATTAAGAGTCACCAATTAACCTGCATGTCTTTTGAGTGTGGGAGGAAGCTGGAGAACCCGCAGAAAACCTACGCTGACACGGAGAGAACAAGAACATTTTCCACAGAAGGGTTTTTGTGATACGTTCCTAAAATTCTTGCATTTTTGACTCCATGGTTTCCCCATATTTACGGCCTTGTCTGTCTCTGCGAGTAAACAGAAATGCCGGATCTTTCTCATGCTTTTGAAGAAGTGCAGGTGGAGGAGACGGACAGATATGTTGTTTTGTCAGCCCACGGTTGCAGCCTTGTCCTTCCTGGTCCTGTGCGCCGTGTTTGGGTTACGGCTCACTCTGCGGTTTTCGTCGTCTGTTTCAGACTGCGAGACCTCCCACCCATCTGCGTCACAGAGTGGACTTACACTGAGATTCTGCACATGTAACACATCAACTCGCAATCAGAGTGCAGACATAACAATACATTTCCGATCCTCCTCTCCCACTCCTGTAAGATTAGGATAAGAAAATTCCCAACTGATTTCTGTTTAAGATCTTCCACATTATCACCTCAGGCATGATTGCTTTCACAGCTTATAGACTGTCTGGATGTTGGTTACAAATGTCATGTTTTTCTGATTAAATCACCAGACTTCATTTTTCTCTTTTACCTCTCTTCTTTCCCTCTTTTTCTCTTGCTTTTCCTCTGCCTTTAGTGTTGGTTAAAGGCCGTGTGTGTGCTGAGGCATAACCCCAGCACCAGCGTCTACCCTCAGACCAGCGTGGCGTCTTTGGTGGGCCTGCTGGGGTGCTACATGGCAGGCGTACGCTACGCTCTGGAGCTGCAGGCTCTCCAGAGGGGCACAGCTGAGCCCAGCCAGCCAGAGGAAGACGACACCAACCAGTCCGTCTCATCAATCGAGGACGACTTTGTCACAGCCCTGGAGCATCTAGAGGAGGACGACACAGGAGACAATCTCTGTAAGATTAACAAGTAACCTCAAGTCTGTGGAAAGCAGAATGGCTTAAAAAGTCTATTAAGAAGTTTGCATTAATGAGTTAAATTTGTTCTCCTTAACAGGTCAAAATAATAATCTAAAAGTGTCAAATGTGTGTTAAAACAACAGAAGCCCAGCATCAGAATTGTTAACTTGTTAATAGGGCATTTTTTTGTTATTTTAACATGCTTTTGATGCATGAAGATGTTATATTTTCACCTGTTAAGAGGAACAAATTTGAATTATTAATACAAATGTCAAAAGAAATGTTCAGAGCCATTTGGTATTCCATATTAGTCCCTTGTGTAGAGCATCTTATGTACCAATCAAGTGGCTATGTTATTGTTTAATTGGGATGTACTTTAAAAGTGATACTCAACTTTTAGCCCAATACAGTGCCAGGTGCCCCCCCCCAAACCATTTCCTAATTCACAAAAAAATAAAGTGATTCACACTAGGAATTGTTTTTGTACTTCCTGTGTACATAAGGTGCCAGAGTGTCATTTTGTAAAAGTGGCCCCCAAGCAAAGCCAGTTGAGCATCACTGCACTATGATCAGTTCAGTTCTGTTTTCAGTTAGCTTTCTTTTCTTGATCTATTTTTGTCATGTTCATTTTTTTATTTGCTGGATGTTTGGATGTTCTATATATAACTTGTTTTTTCCTTCTTTCTTTCCTGTTGATCTCCACAGCTGCAGCTTCCTATCGCCATTTTAAAAAGCGTGACGTCGCATCCCAGACAGTCCCAGCCCACAAGAGAAGAAAGGAATTATCCGGCTCCCGTATTATCATAAGCTCATCTTCAAAGAAAAATTCAGCCAAACACAAGTCTGGTCCAGACGTATCCGTCACAGTTCAGAGGTCATCAGGCCTTGAATCCCAGTGGACCTACTGCAGCCCCGGGGCCCGTCTGCCCTCACCTTTGATTCATGTCAGTGAATCAGAAGAGTCGGACTGCTCCAGCCCCAGTCCAATCATTTTCCTGGATGAGGTGGGCTACCAGAAGAGCCTGCTGGCTAAACTGGACATCCCCCAGGTACCAGGGGGGCCAAGAGACCGAGTTGAAGACTCAGACTCTGAAGTCAGTGAATTCTTTGACAGCTTTGACCAGTTTGATGACCTGGAGGAACTGAGCTCAGAGAACAGCACTCTCGCGCTGCCTCTGGACGCCATCAGCGCCCCAAGTACACAGAATCAGCCCAGTGGGTCCAAATATGTGTCTCGGGGCTGCTCAACCAAGGGCATGAATCCTCACCGCTTTGACCAGCCAACTCTCCCTGCTAATGTGAAAAAACCCACTCCTCTGAAACCAGGCTCTCCCTATTCGCTTCACTCTGAGGTGCCCGACTCCCCTCGGCCAGTGCAGACCCCCTCTGATGAGAATGGCGGCCCGCTCTTCAGTCCTGTCAGCTCCTCAGCCTTCAGCCCTCTGGTGGACTCTAGTGGACCGCTGGAGTACTTCTGGAAAGCAGATGATGATGGACAGGACAGCCCAGAGCTGCGTAAACCCCAAGATCTCTGCTCTCTGTATAAAACCTACTCAGACTTTGCTAGCAGTTTGTCCAAAGAAATTCTGGGATCTGTGTGTGGCTACCAGTCCGCCGTTGACATCAGCGACAACAAGAATCTCAGCTGCGTCTGCCACAAGGAATTCAAGAACTCTTCAGGCTACGTGATGAAGCTCTCAGAAATACAAGAGACCGTAACGGTGGCCAAGCTGCAGAAGACGTCCCAGTCTCTGAAGGACGGCATTCAGAGGTTTGCCACCGACCTGGTGGAGATGAGCTTGGGCAGCGCCTTGAGAGACCTCCAAAAAGGTGTATCCTCCTGCACCACCACCTTGTGTCACCTCGCTGCCAGGCTCACTTCCTCCGTGTTTCAGATGGCCTTCCATGAGATCGGCATGCGCCACGCCTATGTGCTGAAAGAACGGGCAATCAATGGATTAGCCGGCTTCCTGGTCGGCGAGGCCGTGTCCGGGGCGCTGAAAGAGTTCCTGACAGTGAAAAAGCAGATTTTCCACAACACGGTGACACGTTTCGCTGCTGATTTGGCTGAAGAGCTGGTGTTTGAAGGCATCATGGAAGTGTGTCAGTTCTCCCACCCTTCGACGCCTCTCACCCCAAGTGATTGGTCCTTTGGCCAAGGGCAAGAGGAGGAAGAGGAGGAGGAGGAGGTGGTGGTTTCCTCGTATGCCTCAGACTTGTCTGAGTCTGTTATCCAAGAGGCCTTCATAGAGCTCTCCCAGGCTGACGTTGCCTTCACCAGCCAAGCCGCTATCAGTGTGTCTCTGGACAACATCTGTTACGTGAGCGCGGAGAACACCGGTGCGCAAACCTGCAGCACCTTCGCTAACCAGCAGGTTTTAAGCGCCAGCTCGGCTGCACCGCCCTCAGGAGAGGACGCCACCTGCACGGTGAAGAAAGCCCTGTTCACTGTGTCCGGTATGGCGAGCTGTATTCCTGTCCCCCAAGCGGGCCAAGCCCTCTCCCACCTCCAGGAGTCAGAGGAGACCTGTCAGTATAAGTCTAGTTTGTCAGATACCCCACAGGCCAGCCCCAAAAGAGTATCTTCCTCTGACACCACCACATCGACACAAACTCACCTTTACAGTCATGGAACTCAGACTCCGACACCCGGAGACTCCCAAGGAAAGTCCTCGTTCCAAAACTTCTCTGGCAACATGGTGGATATGATTGTAACTGAAGCGTGTGAGCTAATAACTGCCTCTAAGATGAAGAAGAGTTTTGGTGATTGTGCTGATTTCTTTACAAAGACAATTGGAAGCAGAAGGGACTCCACTTCTAGGCAGGAGGGGAATAACGAGGCTCCGGATTCTCCTTCAAAGCAAGGCGCTGGCTTCAGATATGACTGTAGAGATTCTGCTTATTTAAGGAAGGGCGCCACTGGTGAGCAAGACATCAACATTCCTCACATTTCCTTTCAGACAAGCTCTCAAAACCAGGGGAGAGCCAGCTGTGAGTTTGACCCTAGGACCAGAGGTGTGGCTGAAACACATCCAGTTATGATGGACACTCTGGGTGTGCCGGGTGCCGAGATGAGTGGACAAAGGAGGATTTCTGTTACCGGGGACGACTCGGCTCCAAGCTCTGGACAAAAATCCGGCGGGACTCCTGGCACTCCTCCTTCGACCCCTCAGCAGCCCAGTGAGGTGTCCAAGGAGAAGCAGATAAAGCAGTTCTCCAAGAAGCTGAAAAGCAAGCTGGCCAAGGAGTTTTCCCCCGCTACTCCGCCACCCACCCCTCACTATCAGCCGGAGCCAGAGCCGAAAGACATCACTCCTGAGGCAGACAAGGCAGAGTTCATGCTCAAACTGATGAGGTCGCTCTCGGAGGAAGCGGAGGACAATGAGGACGAAGAGGAGGAAGAGTTAGCAGAAGAGGGTGGTGGCGCTAACAGATGCCCAGAGACAGGGGTCAGTCGGCATGAACTGAACCAAATGTCCGCTCGCAGAATGTCCAACAAGGAAGCTCTTCACTACGCCGAACGACTGGCTTGCCACATTGTCTCCATGGCGACAGAGATGGATACCCTGGGAGTGGCTGAAGAGGAGGGTGAGACGAGCAAAGGCAGCGAGAGGAGGAGAGACAGCGTGGCTCAGTTCTCCGAGCAGACCCTGAACACTTTGTGGGTGTACGCCGGGGAGGTGGCCGGAGAGGTCATCAATGACGTTAAGAGGATGGTGAGCTCTGCGCAGCAGTGCCCGCATCACAGAGCTCTCAGGAGACGAAGCTTTGACAGATCCAGCTCCGAATGTTTGCATCACCAACACCAACCCAGTACAGACCAGAACAGAGACTGGAGGGTAGGGAGGCTGGCCGAGCAGTGGTCTAATGACATGATAGCGTCTGTCTTCAGGTCTCCCACCGCAACTTCAAGCACCGTCTCCAGCACCAGCTCTGGTCTGTCCTCGGAGTATCCCAGCTGTGAGAGCGTGACAGACGAATACGCCGGCTACCTTATCAGGGTGCTAAAAAAGGAGGGAGGCAGTAGGGAGTTGGTCCTGGACCAGTATGCGAGCCGTTTGGCCTACCGCTCCATCAAACTGGGCTTGGCTCATGCCAGTCGCAAGATCAAGCAGAGATCCTCCAGTGGGCGCCTTCACTCGTCCAAGTCGCTGCCAGATGAATGGAAAGCGTCTGGTAGTGACGCCTCATCACCGAAGGACAAAGTGGAGTCAGCGGTTCCAGGCGAGGACTCTCAGTGTTGTTGCAGGGACTCTGAAGACCAGGGTCAGAGGGAGTACGTGGATCTGGTCAACTTTGCCGAGTCTTTAGCTTACAACATCACCTGTGATGTGACACGCAAGCTGCATCTTTCCTCCGCACGACTGCCCAAGTCTCTCACCGACTCCTGTCTTTATAAGAAGTCCAGACTTGAGGACATGGCAGAGAATCTCATTAGGAACTCCTTCTCCTGCCCCCTGTTGTCCAAGGAGGGAAGGAGCAAGCATTATCACAGCACAGGGAGCCTGTATGACGGAGGCTACAGGGGCCGGGCGATGCAGGTCATCGAGCATTACGCCAGGAAAATAGTCGACGACACTCTGAAGATGAGCCTGGCTTCAGTCGGACATTCATCCCGGGAGCTCCAGAGGACCCAAGCCCACGACAGACACTCTCACACCCAGAGGTTATCTGAGGGCACATCCCCGGGACAGGCTCTAGGGGAGAGGACATGCCGTTACTGTCAGATCCAGGAGTGTCCGTACTGCACCAAACTCAGCAGGCACCACCACCAGCCCGTCTTACAGAGGAGGAAAAGGGGGTCCGAATGTCAGGTGAGGGCAGAGCGGCTCTCCGGCCTGGAGATTCCCAAGATCCACATCGACCTGGACCACAGGGCGGTGTTTGCGGAGGGGATGGTGTCCATAGCGATGGAGACAGCAAAACGTGAGCTGAGCAACACTAGCCTTAATGCAGACAGCGGCATCGGCCATGACGGGACCAGCTACGCTGAGAGCCTGACTGCTGAGATCATGACGTCAGCCCTGTCCAACATCTGCCAGACCAGCAACGTCAGGTAACCACACAAAGATTTACATCAGCTGTACCTTTTGTTTTTTGGATACTTTTTATTTATGAGCAGTTTTTACATTATAGAGACAATGGGCCTCATGCAGCAAAATTCTCTTAAATTTCTCTTATATTTTCTCTTAATTTTTTGATGAGAGAAAAAATAAGAGAAGTAAACTCCAGATGCACCAAATGCTCCTATGCACCCAAATCTGCACTTAAGCAATTAAAAAATAATAATGCATTCTATACGGACCAGAATCGCATCATTAAAGCCCTACTTTTAATTGACTGATGAATCAAAAAACACTAAAAAAAAACTCTTTACAGGTGCCATTATTTCACATTTACGTCTCAACTTCCTTTCCTGTTTTAATAATTTGTGATAACTGTTATCAGGGATTTGTAATTGCAAATATGAGCATGATTTCTGAGGCTCTCTCCTTGTCTCTTCATATCTCTGTGCATTCAGTTGTCCAGGTCGGGAAGCGACAGAGTCCTCGGTGTCCCAGCAGCTGAGTGTCGGAGACGACAGTCTGGGCAGCTGGTCCAACCTGAGCTTTGAGGACGAGCACCCAGACGACAACAGCAGCTTCCTCCACCTCAGTGACAGGTATACAACCACTTCCTTTCTCATATAGAGAAGACTAAATATCATACAATAGCAGAAATAGACAATGAATACAGTCTGCAGATTACCAGAAACTAAAATCATTTATTTTATACAGATTTAATATTTCATGCAAAAGTTGCTGCCGTGTAAACGGCCCCTAAGTCCTCCGTCTTTGCATTTCACTGGCGTGCAGTGACGTAACTCCCCCTCCTACCTGTTTCTTCTTTTGGTCTTTTCTGGTTCTATAAAATATATATTTTCAAAGATAACAGGATATAAGTTAATATTGTGATCACAGGTTGGGATCTTAGTGCTGCTGATCCTAATGCTGACATGGGTTCAGTATTTCATTTAGAGGGAGAAAAATGTATCTCTGTGTAGTGACGGACTTAAAGTTTGAGGTTATCACTTCAGTTGTATAAGTTGAATAGTGATGTTGATCTCCTCAGACACAGAGCAGCACAGAAACACTCTTTGGTTGCCGATGTTGCCGCACAGTGTTTAGCAGAAGTCTCCTGTGGTTGCGTCGAGATGGGAGGTTTCCCCAAAGTCAGCACAGGGCACAGTATATGGTTTGGGAATGTCATTCAGACTTTACCGCCAAAATGCAATTTTCCCCGATTTGTGCAAGTGTTGCATCATATGTGACCTCCAACGGATATATTGTTTAAGATTTTCTATAGCCGTCTCTGCAGCTCTGCAGCCAAGTTCTTCTCAGAAAGTTTGTGAAATCCACCGCAGGGATAAGCAGCATGTAGGAGTTGTGACAGAATTGACCTTCTGTTCTTGGATGGACATCATCACGGTTTACGCTTGCAAAAAATAAAGACGGAGAGACTGAGTGAGTCTGACTATCAGCCCTCCAAGTGACATGCAGGGTTCCCACGGTCATGGAAAGCTTGGAAAAGTCATGGATTTTCACTAGCACATTTTCCAGGCCTGGAAAAGTAATGGAACAAAAAAAATTACATTGCATTTATGTAGAATAACAGTGGATTTATTTTCTGTAGCTGAAGACAAAACGTAGCTTGAAAATGCGTCAGCGTGTGACATCATTTTGGTTAAGTTTTCTTTATTTGTTCATCACAAAAGTTTTTTTTATTTTCTCTCCACGTTCTGCCTCTCCCTTCACGTATGCCCAGAAGGCATGTCAAATATTTTTTATAAGCACTTTTGGATTTAGGGGAGGTGCATACAAATTTATATGGCTGTATATTGTATTTTATTTTTATTGCATGCTTTGGAAGGCCTTTTTTTTCTTAATTTATTATTATTATTATTTTAAGAAAAGTGTAGGTTTGGAAGACATGTTTTCTTTGAAAATTTTCAAATATTTTTTCTTTCATTTTAAAAATATATATATATTCAGCAACTTTTATAGAAAGATTTTGGCAATTTTTAAAATTATTATTATTATTATTTAAGAATGCATGTTTTCTTTATAAAAAAAAAAAGGCCAAAATTAACCATTTGTCATAGCCAGAAACTGTAAAAACAGAAATAAATGTTGGATTTTCAAATTACAGCCCTTAACACATCATCAGGGACGCTGAAATTATGTTTGAATCATAAATGCTTGAAAAACAATGGGCAAGTGGGGCAAGGCAAGGAAAAGAAAATATTTTGATCCTTGAAAAGTCATGGAAAAGTTTAAAACATTTTGTCCATGACAGTGTGGGAACCCTGGACGTGTTCTCGTATGAGTCTCCGGCCTCTGAGAATCTGGCTGTTGACATTTCTGAAGAAGGTTTTTATCCCTATGGAAGCAAAACTGACAACATTTGAAATTCTTTCCCAAGATACCAAAGGAACACAGTGTGTTAGCAGCTCGTTATTTTAGCCATCAGGGCCAAGTTAATGTATCAAAATATTTTCTAAAGGTGTGTCTTTGAGTGCTCTCTTTACTTCAGGCACTGTTTCTACAGGAACAAAGTCCAGCATGTGTAATTCATTAGACTCTTCAAAAGCAAACTGCAACCATATCCGCTCGGCAGATGAAATAACGGAAGGGGGAAAAAAAAACACCTCCGAGGGCTCATCGAGACACGGAGCGTGATGATTGACTAAATGAACGAGCTCCTGCCGTTCACTCAGACCGCAGGTAGAAAGCTGTTAGCTGAGGTAATGCAGATTAGCTCAGGTATTTTTAGATATCACAATTGTTCGCCGGTGAGAGCGCTGCACGCCACAGTGTGCAGGTTCCAGCCAGCAGGCTAATCATTGACTAATTACAGCGAGAGTTGTTGTGCTTCTGTTGCCAGCCGGTCGTCCTGGTGGAACCCGCAGGATTAACGGGATTATGTGAGGGCAAGAATGTAATGATCTCACATTTTAGGCCTTTAGCGACAAATTGTCCAAATCAACATTAAGGCTGATTCACTGGGACGTATGGTGGAAAAACAGGCGTCATTTAGAGAATCGTCCTGGGTTTGAAACCTCCCCTGTTATTGAAAGGATTATTCCAAATGTCAGAAATGGTCATTAATCTGTTTGTTGAAGCTGGCAGGGTTCCCACTGAAGTGAAATTCCTGGAAAAGTCATAATAGCAAAAAAAAACTGTTTCCAAGGCCTTCAAGGTTTGGAATTAACAATGTTTTGGAAAAAATATACATTGTTTTGGATATTCTTTGAAATGTGTTCAGAAAAATCCCTAAAACATGTCTTTTTTATTTTATTTAAAATATATTTTTGTACAAACTGATCATAAATCACATACAAACATGTATTACCGGACAGTACGTACTCATATAACGTAAGATTGAAGAAAAACAACAGCACTGTGGCAGGGTAGGCATCAATAAAAACGGTTTCTTTTTCTTATTTTTTCCTCCTTTAAATTAAGCAAGTTTCAACTGGTTGCAATCTGCAGTCCTCACCACTAGATGCCACTCGATTCCCCTAAATCTTACACTCTGAACCTTTAAGTTAGCAACAAAGTTTTTTTTTTATCTGTAAATTCCTGGAAATGCAGTTATAATATTTTATGGCTGTATTGCTTCAGAGACCAACACATTTTTTTATTTTGTTAAACTTTATTTATGTGTTTTTGAGTTAATATACATACAAATATTCAAGCAAACACACCCCACCCTCCCAGATCCCCCAAAAGTAAATAAATTGGGGAACAAATAAATAAATAAATAAAAAGATTGAGAATACAAGATGATAATACTGCCAATAACAGTGTTACTAGCTGAAAAATATATATATACACAAAAATATTAAAGTAAATAAATTATATGAAACAAAGGGTCATTTAACTATTATCACAGTTTGAACTGCTAAATAGATTACAAAAAATATAAACATGCATGCATGTGTACACACAAAAACAGGCATATGAAGCATACACACATATAATGTACATATCCACACATGTTTAATATAGAAAGTTAAATGTGTATTTCTTCATTTAGCAGGTGACAATAGCATATAAATGAAGCATTTATTCCAGTTGAAATATGATGTTTAGTATTTATTTATTTGCACAGTAAAAACAAGCGAAACGTCAACAAAGTAGAAGCAGATTGTGCATATATTGTACAGGTGAGATTCAGAAAATCCCTTAGAGACTTAAAAATAGATTAAAAAAGCAAATAAAAAATTCCAAAATATTAAGAAATAAGATCAAGCAGGCAAAGGATCAATAAAGTACAATAATAATGCTTACATGATGTAGCAGAGAACATAAAATAAATGGGAAACAAAAATAAATAAATTAAAAAAAAATAAAATAAAATAAAATAAATGTACTGAGGGTGTATGAACCTAAGTGTGTTTGTGTACATGTGTAATTATATACATTTATGCATGAGCGTGAATGAATGTGTGCAGGCATGATAATAATGTTATTAAAACATCACCTGTTCTCGGCATATATATCTAAAGTCGAAAGATTAGCAAAGTTCGGCCTACATATTTATAATAACTTCAATAAAGTCTTGGAAATAGGGGTGAAATATGAATGAATACATTTTGCATGAAAACCCTGTACATGGTAGATTTGGTCATTATAGCGAACGGGATGAATTGCTCGTTATATCCTGATTATTTCGGTGGTTGTCATGTGATGTTGTCCCCGTCAGCGGACAGTGTTATAGTGGTGCCTTCTCTCTCCAGCAGCAATGGGAACAGCAGCAGCTGGAGCAGTCTGGGCCTGGAGGGGGAGGCGTGTGAGGAGCGCATGTCATTCTCTCCCTCTGACAGGTTGGTCCGCGGCTGCTTGACACAGTGCCCTAAAATGCCCCCGAGACCTGGAGGTTCACCCAGAATGGGACAAAGACATAGTTGAGTAATTGGATTTAAAAAGAAGCAACCAAAAGAAAATAAGGAAGCGTGTAACAGATCCATCAGTGGAAAAAAATCTCAGCACAAAATTGGAACCAGGGAATTGCTTCATCATATGAAAATGATTTACATGATTGTGCAATGGTATTTTGATTTATAGTTTGTCTCATACGAGGAACCGCCATGCCCTCGCATGACCACACAAAGCTCAAAATATAAATAGGCTTGACATGGCATATGCTTGTTGATGCTAACGTCTGCATGCGATGTATTGCTTAAGCTTTGCTGCTTCTGCGCTGCTTTCATGTCGTTTTCTTGCATGATGGGACATTTTGTGGTGTTATTTTTATTGCATCAATGCTATTTGACAGTTCAAACCCACCTATCGCTCCAGGTGTTTGTCCTGCAGGTGTTACCGTCATTGGCTTTGACTTATTTAAAACAACACTGAGAGATCTACTGCAGCCCTGAAAAAATGTAATCCGTCCTGCCAGCCATTTATAAACACGCCGGTGTTTTCTCAGGCTGGTTATGTGTTTTTGCTTCCATCCGTGCAGCCGCTGGTTTCAGCTCATAGCCGTGCACAACTATCAGTCAACATGCGCTTTAAGGAAACCCCAGTATCATTTGAGGTCGAGAGTCCGCCGCTGAACAGCACTCTTTTAAACGCTGCCACGTTTATGTTGTCCTTTAAACAACTTCCATGTTTTCTGGCTTTTATTTTCCATCGACATGGTACGTGAGTTCAGTTCTGTTTGGCAGCAGAGGAGCAGCTCTCATGCCAGAGATTCCCACAAACATCTGAATGCACCAACAAGGCAATCGGTGCGTTACAACTGCATGACAAAAATTTACAAAATATGCAGCAGGTTTATGCATGTTGATGCTGATAGTGGTCTAACTTTAACAGAAACCAGGCTTTCATAGCAAAACTGCCACAGATTTCCTTATCTGAAAACAGATAAAACTCGATGCACAAAAACAGAAAAGTTCAAATGTCCTACCTCAGTGATACTCAACTCATGGCCCAAAGGTCAAATCTGGCCCCCAACGGGGTGCCAGGTGGCCCCTGAACCATTTTCTAAATCACAGTAAAGATAAAGAGATTCACTCTGGGAGTTGTTTTTGTACTTTTAGGATACATAAGGCACCAGAGTGCGTAAAACAGCATCAAAATAGAGCTTTTTATTAATAAAAATCTGCCAATGGAGGATTAAAGAAATAAAATAAAAGATATTCTAAAATGTCCTACAATCATAGAAACCTCCTAAAATCCTCAAAACATCCAAAAATCTGAGAAACATTATGGAGCTGCTGTGACTGGCCCCTGGCGTCCTGTCATTTTGCAAAAGTGGCCCCCAAGCAAAGCAAGTTGAGTATCCATGCTCTATGAAAAAATAAAAATTGAAAAATAATAGAATAAAAATAAATAAATGTCCTCAGATCCTTGAAACATCCTCAAATACTTAAAGCATCCTAAAATCCTCAAAATGTCCTCAAATCCTTGAAACGTCCTATAATCCAAAATGTCCATAAATGCTTGAAAAGTTGTAAACTCTTGGAAATGTCCTAAAAACCTAGAAACCTCCTAAAATCCCCCCAAACACAAATCGACGGGTGTGTGAAGCCTTGCTGCTCATCTGCTGTTGCCTGGGCTTTGATCTGTGGGGGACAGTGTGAAATCTGACGTGCACCGCCCACAGAAGTGCTATTCTCTGATTTGTCTTAACATTACAGCTGCTGACAGATGAAGGGAATAATATTTATCATCTTCCAATGCAACTTTCTGCTGGGAAACCTGAGGCCCTGGCATTCATGTGGTTGCTACTTGACATACAGCACCTGCCAAACATCCCCCCCAAACATCCCCCCAAACATCCCCCCAGATGCTGGAGACCGAATACTGTACGCTGTCAGGTGGCATTTTCCTCGGGCCATTCGGGGGCAGTTTTTGCGGTCTTGCATGGTGCATTTTCCTACTTTGGGGGTGAACATAAAGGAGAGCAGTTTCCGAACGTTGCACTGTAAAAAGAAGATAAATGTATTGAGCTCACCTGCTGGTGGTTTCTGTGTTTTAGCTAATCTTTGTTATATGCCGTTATAACTGTCAGATATTTATGTTTATAATGTGGTAGCTGTCATTTAGAGCCCGCTCGATATGTTGGTCAGCAGATTTTATCGGCCATCACAGATAAAATCTCACACTTTCTCATTAGAAATAACAAAGGGCGCACCTCACAAGATGGCGCCCCCGTCCCACAAAGCGTGACATACTTTCACGTTCTCCATGGAGGATTTTATACATATGAGCCACTCCTTCATCGTTCAGCACCCAGGAAACAGCAGGTGGCCGGCTCGGCGTCTGCCATTAGGTGGCAGGTTTCTCACACATTTATCGTTTAGTTACAACTTGTCAGGTAGATATGTAGGTAAATATGGCTGCGTTATGATCCTGTTCATGAATCCGGTGGATGTGAAAAGCCCTCTCAGGCGTCCTCCTCCTCCTGGAAGAAAAGTGATCTCCTTATATCTTATTGAGCAGAGTCGAAGTGTCTGTAGCCGTGGGCTGTGTCAACAACGCTGTGATTAACAATCTTATAAAGTGCAGAAATGACTGTTTACCTGTTGGCACGTCACACAGCAAATATTTGCACAATTGGCAAAAGGGATATTGAATAGATTTTCAGAGTGGAAAAAAACACTTTCACACTGATCAGGAGGTGCTCTTAGTCATTGTGTCTTAACTGACAAAAGAGTCTGAAAGTAAGTTTACAGGAACAGACTTAACAAAAAGAAACTTAACGGGAAATATGCAGCGTTGCTTCCTCCATGTGTGTAAAATATATTTAATCAGGATTGCTTTTATTGCATGTATCACCTGATGTTCTGCTGTGCTGCTAAGGATGTTATCTTAAAGGGACAGTTCAGATTTTTCTGATGTGGCGTTGTCCAACAGCCGGCTCCTGCGCCGAAATGTGCGACAACCCGCTCCAGCACGCAGACATGTCCAACAGCCCGCTACAGTGCGGACATGTCTGACAGCCCGCTTCAGTGTGGACATGTCCAACAACCAGCTCCAGCCACACAATAACACAAACTAAGTGACTGAAGCAGCGGTAGAGCAGCAGCTCCTGTGTGCAGCGATGTTAAATCACTGATTTTCTCAGTGGAGTCTGACTGTAAACAGAGCTATTTCACAGCCTCATCTTCCCGTTTGAAATCGTCTGAAATTAAGGTAAAAAACTCACTAGAGCGTACATTTAGACTGATATTGACTTTTTCAGCTATCTAAAATATGTTTGATTGCTGACCTCATCTGCAGCATAATAATATAGAGTAATAATATCGTAAAATACTGTCAAACTATCCTGTAAACTGTGAACTGTCCCTTTAAGCATGCTTCGGGTCGTGTTGCATGCAGCTTCATCTCCCAGCAGCTTCTCTCTGTCTCACTAACCTTTGTGAAATTTCTCGTCCAACAGTGACAACACAGAGGACAAGGAGACGGAGGTCAAAGAGGAATCCAGCGGTAAGGATACGTTACTGCCTCAACCTCACCCTCAGAAAGCTAATGTGTGGTTTTCTAATGCAGTTAAAGCATTGTGAACAAGATTTTAATGCAGATTTGGGCATTAAATCAGAACAGTTTAACACTGTACACTTCTGGAGAGGAGAGGAATATGTGGAAAAGACACCCCCCCCCCCCCCACCGCCCCCGTCCGAATCTGAGGTCTTTCCACTCCTTGAGATTCAGAACAGTTGGTCTTGATTCGGGTTGTCCACGTACGTCTGTCTGAGTGTGTCGGGGATTTTACCGCCCCCGTGTTCAGCCACACTAATGCTCATTCAACCACTCCACTCCCTCCTCCGTCAGTCCTTCTGCGTTATGTGTGTGTGTGTCAGACCGAGAGCGGCCCCCAGTGAGGGGGCTGGGTGGGGGGGACTCCTCATCGGGGTTTGGGAGCGTGGGAACCGGGCACGGAGCAGAACAGGGCCGGAGGAGCAAACCGCTGCTCCACGTTATATTAAGTGTGTCTGTCGATCTTTGACGAGTACTCGAGAAGACACACCAGCGAACAGTAGACTCGGCTCCAGTCAGTGTTTATTACAGCCAGTCTGCAAAAAAACGACGTGAAAATTGTCTGAACTGGTGCAGCGCCCGTTCAAAAAACGCCCTCGAATCAGGCTGATTGGCCTGTGTTTCTGCTGCTCGCAGCTTTCTGCAGAACTGCACACACAAACAACTTCACATATGAGTTATGATATTAAAGATATGTATTTTTTATTTCTTAAATAATTAATTAATAATTATTTCTGTTTTTTTCTTTTAAAACTTTAAGGGATTTGATTTCTTTGAAATTGTTTGATAATTTTTCCTGCATTTTTTGTGTATTTTCTTTAAAATGTTTGAGCCCTTTTTTTTTGATAAAAAAATTTTGGTGATTTTCTTTAAAATTTTGGGTTATTTTTTATTTGTCTATTTGCTGATTTTTTTTATTTATAATTTTATTTCTGGTGATTAAAAAAACAACAACATGCCTTTCAGATCTGCAGGCCTGCCAAAAGAAAAATTGACAAGATTACACTACTAATTATAGCCAGAAACTATAAAAACTGAAATAATAGTTGGATTTTCACATTTCCGACAGTCCTTTAACACATCATGTAGGATGAGCACTTCATGCATTTTCTCCCCAGTCACAAAACCAAAAACAACCACCCCGCCAAGTGTGAAGTAGAACTGATGAACCGTTCTCGAGACAGACAGCCTCCTTTCTTTATAGGACAATAAAAATATGCATCCTGATTCATCTTTACCGCCTGTGTATGTGTGTGTGTGTGTGTGTGTGTGTGTGCGCGTGTGCGTGTGCGTGCGTGCGTGCGTGCGTGCGCTGCAGGGACTCTCTGCGTGGACAGGACTCAGGTGCAGGCTCCCAGGACCGCGCTGCTCGTAGTGAACTCGGATGTCAGGGAGCCCGGGCGCGGCCCTCTACACGCGACCCTCGACCCTCAGCTCAGGAGCATGCTGCAGTGGGCGGCGGCCTCCATCGCCGACGTCCCCCTGATCCAGCTGAGTCCCGACAGGGAGCTGCAGCAGGTGATCGCCCTCAAACCTTTCTCTGCACGTTCATTATCTCACACCATCACTGCGGTATTTATGATCAAACGTCACCTTTCAACGCTTTCTCTCCCGGATTGTTGATGTTGGTTTTAAAGGTTAGCAGTCTTTTAAAGTGGCATCCGGGTTAAAATTGGCTTTGATGTGTGTGTGTGTGTGTGTGCTGAAAAACAGCAGCTCATGCAGCGATTACGTAAAAACGAGTGCAGTGGAGCAAGTAAACTTTTTTCCTTGATGAGTTTCTCTAAATTTACCTGCTTGAAAATATGTCATTATGTGACAGAAATGTCTTTTGATGATGACAGTGTTCTCTCGCTGCATTTTCTTTAAATCTTGCCAAGACAAAAATCTCCTCATGAAAGTGCAAACTCAACATATTTCCTTCAGACAACCAGAAAAAATATGGGTTTCTCAACAAAATATATAAAATATACAAAACAGATGATCTTTGAAATCTCTGCCTGCAGAGCCAGACCACAAAAAACACAAATACTTTTATATTTGCCTCATTTGTAAGCAGGTAAGATATCAGAACTTAACAGAGTACGAAGAGACATCTGTGAAAGAAAAATAAAAAATAATAATAACTTTACAGATTGATGTAATACACTTCTCTCCTTCCATGATAGATTTCAAAGTTTTTGTGCATTTTTATATTAAACTGCAAATTACTTGAGGAAATAAAAATCCAATAAGAAACAAAAGGATAACTCACTATATTTCTCTACATAACATTTTTCTGGCTACTGGACGAGGCGGCTCCACGCCAGACTGATGCAACATCTCCGTTTTACGAGTCGTGACTCGACATGACTAATGGGAAAGCTTCTTGGCAGTGAACTCTGCCACACTAATAAATCTAATTTACTACTGATAAGCCTTTATTGAAGTGGATGGCTCGTATGGTCATGAAAAATCATGGACTTTGCAAATAGTAATTTCTCGGCTTGGAAAAGTTTCGGAAAACCAAATATATCCTGAAAATTTTTGAACAGTCATGGAATTTTGTTTCACAAACCTGTATAATAACACATGATGTACTCAAGGGTGTCATTGGTGTAATACTGGTGATTTTTTAAGAAAACGTTAAAAAAATCACACCCCCCCCCCCAAAAAAAAAAAAAATAAAAGAAAAAAAAAAAAAATTTTTTTATTTATTTAAAAATTACCAAACATTTTTTTAAGAAAAAAAAAAATTAGAGGAAAAAAAAAATCATTTTTTTATTTATTTAAAAATTACCAAACATTTTTTTAAGAAAAAAAATATCAAATGTATTTTTTTCATGTTTCCATAAAAAAAAACAACTTAAAAACCACATAAACACACAAAAAAATAAGCCATTTTTGTCTTTAAAAATCTCCCCCATTAAACTTAAGAAAAAAAAGAATTGCCAAAAAAAAACAGCAGTAAAATAAAGTGCAAAATGCAGACATTTAAATTGTGTGCCCCTCCCCTAAAGCCAAAATAAAAAACATAACACCCTTCCCAGTGCTTAAAAATTATGTGACATGCCTCACCCTTTTTGCACCACCCACTTCCCCCTCATCAATAACGAACAGTCCCTAAGTTTATATATATATATATATATATATATATATATATATATATATATACAGTATATATAGATATATTTTAAGCTATTCTATAGTAATGAAAAAGATCCACAGGGAGGACTGATGGTGGTCTTTAAAATTTGTCGCACAGTCGTAAAAATCCTGGAAATGACTTGTAAAAATGTGTGTGGCCCCTGATGAGAACTGTGTGTCCTCCCAGCTCCCTGCGGTGGTCCAGAGGCTTCGGGAGAGGAGGTGGCGTGTGGGAGAGCTGCTGCACACGCTGCTGCGTTACTGTGAAGAGGGCCAGACTCGCGGTCCGTCCCCGGCCAGAGAGGAGCCCCTGCAGACGGGCAGAGAACCTCAGCGCACCTCCCTCTTCCAGTGGCTCCTGGAGCACGCCTAGGGCCTCTCCTCCTCCTTCCCTCCTCCTCCTCCTCTCCTCCTCCTCCTCTCTTCAGTTCAAACAGGGCTTTGCATACTCCACAGCCCCTAGAGGGCGCCACACAAATCAGCGGATCTACTCTGATGAACGTGGGCGGCGCGCGTTCTGCATTGCATGCTGTGACCAAGAGTACTCCTGTTGTGTTTTTCTTTCCACCTTCTGTTTTGTTTCTGCAGTTTTTAATTTTAATAATCGGGCTGCGTTCATCACATGTTGACTCAGTGAGCTGTCTCTCCCGCCCTCCTCCGCTCCTGAAGCCCTCACACATCGCTGCCGTCGAACTCGAGAAAGAGAGAGGGAGCGAGAGACCCATCCCGTCTGCTCCAGACACAAACGCAGTGAGTTGAGAGAAAGAGAATGTGTTTTTTGTTAGGGAATCCCCACCGCTGCTGGGCGGGTGATGTCATCACACCCACAACTCACCTCTGTGGTGTTTCCACATGTTAAGAGACCAACTGTGCGCTCACACACACACACACACACACACACACACACACACACACACACACACACACACACACACACACACACACACACACACACACACACACACACCCTTGTATTATCAGAGGGAATCTGACACCCCAACATTTGGTGCCGTGATCCCCCATCCACTATTGTATTAATGCACTCACAATCCAGGGTTCATACGGTCATGGAAAATCTGGAAAAGTCATGGAATTTGCAAAGAGCAATTTCCAGAAAAGTTTTGGGAAAACTAAATATATTCTGAAAATTTTGGAAAAGTCTTGGAATTTTGTTTCACCTGTATAATTACACATGAAGTCCACCGCCGTATCAGTATCATAGTTTCGGTTTTTTCAGCTCATGGCTGTGATGAATTGTGTCACTTTCGGTGATTTTAAAGAGAAAAAAATTGGCCATTTAAAGAAAAAAAAACATTTTTGGTGATATTAAACAATTTTCTTTTATTTAATTCTTTTTTTATTTTGGGTGATGTTTGAAGAAAGATTTTTAGCTATTTTTTTCATTAAGAAGTTTTGGTGATTTGAAAAAATAAATTTGACTATTTTTCTTTAAATTTTGGGGGAATTTAAAAACAAAAACATTTTTTTGTCTTTAAAAAAATCACACCATCACAGTCAGAAACTGTTAAAACTGAAATTATTGTAGAAATTTAAAACGTTCTTTACAGTCCTTGAACACATCATGTGTTGTTATACAGATTTGTGTAACAAAATTTTTCTAAAGTTTCATGTTTCCTTAAAAAATCTGCAGTAAAATGAAAACAAAATACAGCTTTCTAAAGCTGTATGTAAAAAAAACCCTTAAGCTCCTTTACAGAACTTAAAAATGATTTGACATGCCTCCTACTTTTTGCACAAGTAACAAACAGTCCCTAATTTGTGTTTAAATATTCAGTTTTAATCAAGTTCTGAATTTATGTCTTAAAGTAATATATACATTTTAAAAGCTATCACTCAGTACTGAAAAAGGACAGATAAAGAGTATTGATGGTAGTTTCAGAGAATGTTTGGTCCTGGAAATTTATTTCTTATTTAGTTTTTCAGTCTGAATGATGATGACGGTCTGATGACTCATCACACTTCACTGATTTGCTGCCATACGTACAGTTTGAAAGTTGTAGAAAACATATCTTTAGTAAAGTGTATCACGCTGTCATTTTGCATTGATGATCATAGGGGCCATTTATTTTATTTTTTTGGCAGTAGAGTGATAAATCGCGCTTGTTGGAGTTGCCTCTCGCCAGTGTTCCTGTTTTATTTCATTCTGTAACAGTGCTTTCTGCCTCAATCTCCTCGGTTGTCAAACTTAGTAAAACACTTAGAGTGGATGATGTTTACTAGCGCGGTCGGTATTCAAAAAAAAGTCTATTTTTCGAAGGTAAAGTATGTTTAATCAAACATGAAATGCTGCTCAAAGCTATTAAAAGGAGCCACGGTGTCGGCTCCCATGTTGCCAAACGGACTCTCCTCCTCTGCAGCAGGAGTCAGTGCATGCGTTCGTCTGCGGCCCAGTTCAGGGGAAGATCCAGTGACGCAGATAGTGGATCTCTTAGTAATTAAAGACACCCTTCTGGTCTGCACCTCCGAAACCACACACACTCACAGTGTGCGCATAGCTCGGCCTGGACTCACACATGATGTCACCCACGCTCCTCAGTCACCTTGTGGAATGAAGAACTCTAAAAACCACAACTTCCACAATCCGGCTAACACACACTGTCGTTACTCACCAGCCCCCCTGTGTGTGCGTACACACACAAACACACACACACACACACACACACACAGCACGACCAGCTACTTGCTGAGATGCACTTTTTTTTTGGGAAATCGCTGAGGAGCGACTGGGCATTTCCAGTCCTGCCCTCAGACCTCTCCTGGTCCACGTTGTGAATTTCCTCTCAGCATAGACGGTCTGCTCTGCAGTCAGTTAACCCTTTGAAACCCAGATTGACGTCGGTTTTCTTGTGCTGCGTTCAGACGCCGTGTACGAGCTAACTGACCCTTTGAACGCAATTTGGTCTGATTTCCTTTACAGCCATACGGAAAAAAGGCAATAAATAACTTGGCCAGAAATCTTTCACAAAGTGCAAAAAAATGTAGCTAAAAATTTGTTTTAAAAAAGAGAAGTATTATTAAAAAATAAATAAAAAATTATTAACTAATTATTCATTCTTATTATTTTATTTTATTATTATTAAAAAGTAGTCTAAAAATTAGGGACAAATGTCCAGAAAACTATATTAATAATGGTTTTAATTTTATATTTAAAATTATGCTTCAAAAAGTATAATATAACGTTTACTTTGTCAAGGTCATTTACTTGTGTGTTTTTTAGCCTCCTTTTTGCTTATTTTTGGGTAATTCTTTTTGCAAAGTTTTGGTTCTTGTTTTGTTTTTGAAAGAAATCAGAACAATTTGCTCAGGTTTCAAAGGGTTAAAGGGATAGTTTGGATTGTTTTACGTGGTAACTATCCAGAGTCGGTGTGTTACGGACGCCAGTTTGGAGAAGCAGGCGAGAGTATCGACACTAGACGGGTTTCCATTAACCCTTAAATTGCACAAATTGAAAATGCGAATATAAAATTTGCTAATGGAAACACGTCAGTTAAAAAAAAAAAAACTACAACTCCCATTTATTGCACAAAAGTTTTTACGTTCACATCAGGTGGAATTTCGTGATTCCAAAAAAACATATTTCACAAAACAGCGATGGAAACATTTTTTGGCTTTCTTAGGTCACATGATGCAGCAGGAGCTGTTATTGCATCACGTTACATAACTCTTCCCGCCGCTGGCTTATAATAACAATGTGACCATTTATACTTGAGATATAGTCATTTTAAATATCACACATGGAGCAAGCCGCGACACATGAAGTATATTCGATATATCGTCCACCTCTGCGCCAAAGAAAAGACGCTGCCTCACAGTGAGGTAAAATTCTCAAAATGCAAAATATAACCGCAGTTAAAGTGATACTAATTTTGTTAGGTGGCTAAAGTCCGTCCGCAGCTGTACATCGCCTGTAGCTCCGTGGCGACTTCTGTCTGCTTCTCCAAAGTGGACGTGCTGACTGCCATCTGATGCAGGTCAGACACTAACTGTGCAAAACCTCACACAGCTCCGCCAGAAGATCTCAGCCACCACACAGCTCCTCCCTCCCCAGAGAAGAAACATTAGGATGCATTTTGGTTTCACTGCGTATTTATTTTCTTCTTTAACACCTGGGTTGACGTCAGGTCTCTTATGCTGCATTCAGATGCCCCCCACGAGCTTTTAAACCCCTGAAACCTGAGAAAATTGGTGTTTCTTTCAAAAACATGAGAAAAAACATAATGAGAAACTTGGCAAAAAATGTCGCCCCAAAACTGCAAAAAAATAGCAAAAGGTGACAAAAATGATCTGAAAATGATCTGGGCGAGATCATTAAGAGATTTTTTAAAGGGAAAAATGTCCAGAAAACTGTATTCATAATTCTCTCAAATATATTTTTAAAATTATGTTACAGGAAAAAAAATCTTTACCCTTTCTTGAGGTCATTTTCTTTCTTTTTTCTTTTTTTTTTTTTTTGCTTATTTTCAAAGAATTTCCTTGTAAACCTTTACTAATTTCTTGCTTTTTTGTGAAATCGCTCGTTGCGCTCTTCCCATGTTTTTGAAAAAAATCAACCCAGCTTACTCAGGTGTCAAAGGGTTGCGAGCTCCTCACGTCTCTATCAGGACTTTTACTTTGAAACACTGTAATATACGGCAGCCTCTGTTCCTATAACCTAAGTGTCGTCGCTGGTGCTCACCTGCATGGCTGAACCTCTTTGGCTTTTAAAGCTCGACATTCTTCTTGTTCACGTATCGGCCTCCACTAATCGAGCCGCAGTGACCCGAGTGTGTGTGAGTGTGTGTGTGTGTGTGTGTGTGTGTGTGTGTGTGTGTGTGTGTGTGTGTGTGTGTGTGTGTGTGTGTGTGTGTGTGTGTGTGTGTCACTTCTTAATCTTTAGGCTGCCAAATGGCCATATAATATTAAAAGTGTTTGTCCTGTATGATTTGTTTACATGAGAAAAAAAATTACTATATATCACGAAAATCCACTATTTTTTAAAAATCCAAAGTGACACCCAAGTTGTATTTACTATTTAAAATAAAGAAACGGTGAAGTATTAACCCGCGAAGCGAGGGAGCGGTCTACATGAAAGGAATGTATTAAAGAGTCGTGGATATGAGCGAGCGCGTCAGCGTGCAAACCCTCTCCCAGTGTGAATGTTTAGTCGTTGAAGTAACTCCCACAGTTTTTTTTATATTCCTATCGACTTTATTTACATTCCCGTGACTCCCAGGCGACATATAGCTCTATATCGTGGTGTTTGTGAAAGCTGAATGTTCCCGCAAAGACTCCGTGTAGAAGCAGATCCTGTAACTGCGTTTCGCTCCCGTCGTGTTCCTCTCTGCCTCTCTGCGACCTCAGACGTACCTCACCTCCGCTCACTTCTGTATTCCTCCCGCTTCCTTGTAAAATCCTGCCAAATGAAAGATATTTAATAAATTATGTAAGTTATATAACAGTGAGTTCACTACTTGTTCTCCCTCGTGGCATTGCTGAATAGTTTACACGTTCTAAGCTTGAAGTCGGAAACTCTAAATTTGTTTATGTTGAAGCTCGGTGTGACAATAAAGCTTTTTCATGTGCTCTTATTTCGTGTGTCTTCATTTAATTAATATTAATTGTTTCACTTTCGTGCGAGAAACAATACAGAAAAACTAATTTTCTCTTTCTTTTGTATTCAGGATTTGTTCTTATTTTATTAGTACCTGTTGGTTTTTCAGGCTTCACTAATGTTTTCTTATTTTTGCTTTTTTTTTAGGTAAGAGAACATTTTAGGAGAGGTCGAGAGCGCTTTTACCGAGAAAAGAGAAAACGCTTTTTTTAGACCACATATTGTTGCCTAGTGCAAGAAGAAATAAATTTTACATTCAAGAAACATTTAAAAAAGCCTGAATATCATTAAATTAAATTTAGATCATGTTTCAGTGTGACAATAATGATTTCAGGCTGAAAGAAACACTACTAGACTTGTGCATTAATCCCAATTACTGTAAATTCAGTTTCTGTGTGTCCCTCTGCTGAATGTAACTAAGTACATTTACTCCAGTACTGTACATAAGTAGAAATTTGAAGAACTTTCACATCGCTTGAATATTTTAATTTCCTGCCACTTTCCACTTCTACTCCGCCACACTTCAGCGGCAAATTTTGTACTTTTTTAATTCCACTACTATCATTAAATAACTACTTCACAAATTAAAATGTTTGTGCACAAACCAAAAATTATTTTAAATATTTAATATTGTCCTAATTGCTTTGATTCCACTAAATGTATCAGTTAGCTGAAGTTACTTTGCATGTTAAGATTTTAAAAGCAAAACATGAAATAAAATGCATTTTTTTAAAGATTAAAACTACCCAAAAAAAACTACTTCAGCCAGCTTCAAAACTCCGGTTCTGTCTGGTGGCATTCGCAAGTGACAGCGCCCGTGTGCGTCTCATGCTGCTGCAGCGTATAATAACCCCAAATTGTTCCATCCAGCTGCTTTCTCAGCTGACGCCATCAAGCTGCGTATCATGCCGACGCGAAAAAGTGGCTTTTGGCGTTGGGATTTTATGCCAAAAGCGCTGCAAAAGTGAGTTTTTGACGACTTTGGACTGAGAACGAGCTGTGTTAAATGATTTTATCCTCGTTATAGTTCGCAGAGTTAACATGGACTCAAGTCTGACTCGAAATCAAGTCGTGTTAGTCGAGTCCACACGTCTGTTAAGAAATAAAAACAGTCATTACGTGCAGCTGGTTATGTCACAGCAGCAGTGGAGCATCAAAGTCAGTCTTTAGCACTGATGAAAGTTTTGTCTTTTCTCTTAAATCTAAAATGATGAGCACCTCTGCAGAGTGGTTTCTCAGAGATAACAGGCTGCTGGTAAACTTCAGTGATTCCTCCTCAGCTATTACAAGGCCGTCAGTTTACGAGCCTGAGCCGCTCCTCCTCCTCGCCGTTACCTGTGCTGCAGGTGCCAAAGGAAACAGAAGGCATGTGTGTCTGCTGAAGCCGGTCTCAATAACAGAGCTGCACTCCTCGCTCATGCCTGGATACAGCGGCACAAAACAGCCATTGTTGCTGTGTGATTAGACCGCACCACACACGCACAAATATATAATTAGGTGATGCTAGCTACAATGGCCGCTACCTGTCAGCTCTCTGTGAGGAGCATGAATGGAGGTGTCTGTGTGATACGGAGGGAGAAGAAGAACGAGAGAGGGAGGAGGAGGGAGGTGGGAATAGCTAATTGCAGGCTGTGCAGTGATACAGGAGGCGAGGAATGTGTCTGACAAGCACATCTCTGATCTTTTGAGCGGCTCACAGACAACAAGAGGCCATACAGGGATCTGGCGGGCTCAGCTCGTGGGCGACCTGAGCGAGTGAAGTCATTTCCAGAAGGTTTCATATCAGGGCAGATGTGGGGGGGGAGATTTAAATCTCTGCAAATTGTCCCCTCTTCGTGAGAGAAAAGAGTTAGTGAGAAAGAGTGCAAAACTGGAATTTCCTGCTGCTGAGCGACGTGACAAATCTTTATCTCGTAGATGTGTGATGGTCAATTTACAGCCCACGGGTCAAATCTGGCCCCTGCCAAAGTGCCGGGAAGCCCCTCGATCATTTACTAATTCACAGTTTAAAAAAGAGATTCACACTCAGGATTGTTTTTGTGCTTTATGTACACACTAAAATCAAAGAAACGCCCTTAAATCCTTAAAACATCCTAAAATCCATAAATGTCAGAAAATCCTTAAAACATCCTGAAATCCTAGAAAAGTCCAAAAATACTAAAAAGGTCCTGAAATGCTAAAAATGTCCTCAAATCCTTGAAACATCCTAAAATCTTAGAAATGTCCTAAAATCCTCGAAATGTCCTCAAATCCTCAAAACATCCTCAAGTACTTGAAACGTCCTAAAATCCAAAATGTCCATATAACTTGAAATGTCAAAAACTCTTTGAAATGTCCAAAAATCCTAGAGACCTGTTTGGCAGCTGCGACTGGCCCCTGGCCCCTGGCCCCTGGCCCCTGGCCTCTGGTCATTTTGTGGCCCCAAAGCAAAGCAGGTTGATCTTCACGGCTGCAGACAGATTCAGGGATTTTAATTTTTCAGATTCTTAACATTCGTTCCTCGGATAAAGTTCGAGGTCACCCAGTGTCGCGGTTTATGATGTGCAGGTTATTCATGCTTTTATTTGGCTAATTTATCTTATTTTAAACCCAAGACAACGCTATTTTCATGCCTGGATCATCAGGGTGTCCCTCTGTCTGCACCCTTGTGTCCGCACCCAGGGACGCAGCACGCAAGTGAGCGCACAAAGAAAGAGTAAAAATAAATTGGGAAAGTCCCATTACTAACTGATGTGGGGACAAACCAAAAACACATTTCAGTATGTACATATTCACTGTTTATTGAGCAAAATAAACTTTGTGAAAAAATGTTTAATTCAACATTTATTTCTTTGTCTCCGTCTTTCACAGGTTTATTCACAGATTTAAGAAGTCTCCCCAAATAGCTAATATCGACGTGAGTGAGCACTTCTCGTTTTCCAGGACAATCCATACACCTGACAGGTGTGGCATTTCATCACGTTAACCCTTTGAAACACGGAGCAAAATCAGTTTTCAGTGCTGATGTTTGACGTGTTTAAACTTTGAACCTGCAGCAAATTGGTGTGACTTCTTTAAAAAACAAAATACAAAAAAAAAAAAGAGCAACTTCGCAAGAAAATTACAAGAAGTTTGTAGATTTAAAAAATATTTTTAAAAATCTAAGGAGACATGTCCGGGAAAAAAGAAAAAAAACAGGAATAATGATTATTATCACATATTTAAAATTATTTTACAAAACTATTAGAATTTTGTTAGCACTTTTCCCGGGTCATTTCCATGCTTTTTGTTTTTATTTAATTTTGTTTTGTTTTGTTTGTTTTTTACTACTTTTCTGGGGTTTTTTTGGGGGGGGTTTGTACTAATTTCTTTTTTGCATCACTTCTGTCATTGCTCATTCCCTTCCTGGCATATCTTTGATAGAGATCAAACCAATTTTTAGGCTTTTTTTGGGGCTTTTTCTTCATGTTTCAAGTAAGTGTCAGCTCAGAGATAGAGCAGCGAGCAGGGCAGCTCTGGATAATTGTCACAGGTGCAGTCAATGAAGTGTGTGTGTGTGTGCACACGGTCAGGACGACTTCAACGAGGCAGCAGCAAATTCAAAACGCACAAATTACTCATAAATAATTAATATAAATAATAATATAAATATAATGACGTGAGAAGAAGAACTTTTGCAGAGAGAGACTGAAGAGGCTAAAAAATAAAGAGGGGAGAAACTTTTGTAGAAACTGGAGGCCAGACGGAGCAGACGTGAGTGTAAACACATGCTGACGGACGCAGAGAGCTGCTGCTGCCATCTACACAACTTCAGGATCGTTCTGCACCAAGATGCCAGAGCGCCGCTGTGTACTGGTTGTTTGGTGAGTCATTTCATTTATTTGTACGTGTTTAGTTTACTTTATTCGTCGGTTAGGTACAGTGGTCTCTAGGCGAGTTTTCATTCCAGATTTGTGCAAAACTTTTCAGCATGTCAAAACACATTTGCAAGATGACTGTGTTTCCATTGAGTTATGTTTTGTGACTTCATCTCTGGTGATAACGTTCTAGTAACCATGGCGATGGATGTTCAAAACATTAGCAGCTTTATTTCTATTGCAGCCACAGCACCAGCTGTCATCGTTTCCAATCCAAGGCCGTGTATCCAAGCGATAATGGAGCCCAAAAACATGACAACATGACGTTTTTCAAAACAACTTGGCACATTTGGGCTTCAGGACAGTTGCATTTCTTAGGATGAGCAGTATGGAGACACTTTTTTAATTGATTTTTTTTTCTTTCTGAATCCTGGTCACGATTTGATTCAGTTGTTTGGGAAATGAGTGTAAAGCCTTTTCCCTGTGAAACTCTGGGAGTGTTATTGTGCACTATAAAACCGCATCCGACGTTTCATCGGAGGGAGAGTAGATGATGACAGAATTTTCATTTTTGGGTGAACTATCCCTTTATGTGATAGTATTTTGAATGCAAAACTGGGTTTTTAAGCCATGTTTTCTTAAAAAAAAATTACAAAATTACACCATAAATCATCATCGGAAACTGTGAAATATTGCAATTTATGTTGAAGGGAGGGTCATGCATTTTACCGCAGCCACCCCCCTACTCTTTTAAATTAAGTACAGCTCCTTACCATTTTTCAGAATAGTATGTTTAATATTTCTGTATACTAAGGTCCCTTAACAGTCTTGGAATTGCATAATTTGGGTATTGTTTGATTCAAATTTTAACTTTGTCCCCCGGCCCAAAATTCCTAATGTCTGTCCTGACCATAAATATCATCCTACTGGTTCAAAATATCTTTTTCTTATTATCATCACATGTAAAATATTCTCTTCCTCTTCCTTGCAGAGGTTTCAGTAGATATGTTATCAGTACGTGTCCTGGATGTTGTAAGAGAACATTGCTTTGGACAAGTGGTTTAGTGACACAGACCAACTATTACTTACAGTGCGTCAATTGATGCTTTAGGTGGCCGCAGCCGAGTGAGTCTCCAGCATCCAGGAGACTGAGACACGACCACAGAAACCCTAATCAGAGATTGCAACAGTTTCACAGAAGTGGAGCTGCAGATACAGCAGCAGTTTGACATGGAAATCAGATGCTTTTACAAACCCTAAGGGACTGCACTGCACATTTTACACGCTTTTCATTCTTTTTTTTATCATTTTGGCTGTGTCCATGCATCTGGCAGCTCAGCTCCTACAATAAGTCTAAAATACACAGTGGAAGCTAAATATTTACATTCAGACTGTTCAGGTCAAAAAATGCTCCATTGAAACCCATTCAAACTGACATTTTTGATCCCACAGCCATCAAAGCAGAAAAACATGACTTGTATTATTTCTGGGTGTCATTCTGGGCTTTTAACTTGAAATTTGTCATTTTTAGTGTTTTCCACCCGATGATGTCTTCTTTTTTAAAAACACACTATTTCCACTAGGTGACCTGTCACAATCAGTGTTTTTCTAAATCAGCATGTACTTTACATGTTGTATGTTTTCTTTTCTGTTGTTGTTGATTGTTCATCTAAAAACATAGTGGCATGATGACAAAAACTTGGCATTTAAAGGGTTAAAACTTTTAAAATTTAATGAATATTTGATATTTCTGACTAGGACTGATGTTGATTTTAAAAAAAAAACTTAGTGAAAATAGAAAAAATATTAATGTATAATATTTTTTAAAGCTTGATTTTCAAAAAGCACACTTTGTCCACAGAGTGTGTGTTAGAGTAAAGAGGCCCCTAAGGGTTAATCTGTTGTGACGGGCAGATTACTGCACACACACACACACACACATACACACACTGCCAATGCAAGGAGCAGTTATTGTGCAGAAAATTATCAGTCAGCAATATAGAGAGACAGACAGGAGCCCAGTGACATACCACCCTCAGTCTGTCTCACACACACACACACACACACACACACACACACACACACACACACACACACACACAGACAGTCTCTGACATCACATAGGCTTGGTCCCGGCTTGGCGTATCTCCCCCTCACCGTGTCGATCTGTGAGTCACTGACATCACTTCCCTCCCAACAGCAACAAACGGTCGGGTTGTTGGGAGAGTCCAGTGGACGAGGGGGGAGGAGGGGGGACGTTTGAGTCAAGCTCATGGAATCCGTGATATACTGTACTGGGCTTTGTGCTGGAGAGGGGAAAACCAGCTACATCATCTCTGCGAGGCTTTTGTTTTGTTTTTTTGTTCTTGTCTTCCTGGTGCTCTTTGTGTCGTCACCATGAACTAATAGGTGCGAGCGGTTAATGAGCCGAGGGGCTGAATCACGGAGGTGGGTCTGAGGTCGTGCTGGATGACCTACTGTGCTGTAGCATGCAGAGCGTTGAGGCACTTCCAGAGTTTTTTGACATAAAGCTAATGCAGAAATTAATTTTCTGCTGGAGCTTGTGATGGATGTTTTTGGGCGGCGGTTGCAAACCTGCAGGCCAAAAACTTCATAATCCAACTGTTTAACTGAGAAAGTTAATGGAGTGGAAAATCTAATCATGCAAAGATTTTTTTTATGTTAGCATCCAAGTTTCCCACTGGATTTATGAAGGAAGCGTTGGAGTCGTTTTACATTTTGCAGTTCCACCACCTGAATCTTGTAAGGGATGTAAATATTTTTCTGTACCTCAGGAATTTGTTTATGCTCAGCTGCTTCATGAGCTACTTTTTTCTTCATCCTTTTATGTCGAGAACAACGCTGCAAACTGTTTTGCCTTACATGCCCCCACAGCCCAGTCAGATGAGGTTAACAACTCGTCATGCAAGGAGGTTAAAAGAGGAGAAGTCACGGCCTTAAATTACATCATATCATCTACAACACGTGTAGTGAAATCTGTCAGCCTGTTCTCACTCTGAAGTCATCAGATGCCGCGGCTTTCGCAGTGCTTTTGGCCCAAAATCCCAACGCCGAAAGCCACCTTTTTCATCTGCATCATCTAAAAACACAGCCAGAAAGACCCGTTGGTTGTGGTGTTATACACTGAAGGACGGCTGGACGACACCTGTCGCATCCACACGACAAGATGTCAGGTTAAAATGCTGCTGCTAACAGCGTGATTTAAGGAGCACAAAGGTCCCTACAGGGAGGGCCAGTGGATGGAGCCAACAAACCCTGGACTTTCATGCCGGAGTCTGGTGTTTGTTTCCTGTCTGTATGTGATGTTTTTGGTTTTTTTAAACCTTAATCATGTCATATGGCTCTTTTGCCTAATTCAACACATTGTCATTCCGAACTCATCCGATAACGCCGCTTTATCAGTGTTTTTGGCGTACGAGTGTGATGAAGTTTGCTTCTTGTGTGTGTGTGTGTTTTCTACACTTTACCACGTGCTTCATTTAATTCATAATCATAATCATAATTCATAATCATAATCATCGTGACAGTCCTCGCTGCTGTGTAAACGTAAAGACCACCATGTGCATTTGTTTACATCACTGTAACGGCATCCTGGAACGTAAACAGCTGACGCTTAACGATACCTAAAATATCAGATTTTAGTGATGCAGAAGGTCCTGACAGAGCGGCATCATTAGTCGAGTTTGGAGTGAGAGCGTGTTGCTGAACCGTCCATGCCAGCACTTTTGTCGACGATCCGGCGTTGGCTGCCATGTGCTTTTGTTGCCAAAACATAACCGAGTGCAGCATCATCCCATCATGTGCTTGTGTTGTCGTCATGATAGCAGCATCCCGTAACGTCTGCAGCAGACGCTGAAGGACACCTCGAGCATAATATACAGACGAGGACGTCCGCTGCAGAGCGGCAGCATGTGAGACCCTGCGTCTGTCTCATACGTGCACTCAAGAATGCGATATCTCAAAAACACGCCCTGGAAATTTCTCCGAAGCGGATGTTTTAGCACAAACATCCACTTGGACTCTACAATGAACTGATTAGAATTTGGAGGTCAAAGGTCACTGTGAGCTCACAAACATATTTTTGGCCAGAACTCAAGAAATTTTGACAAACTTTCACACAAATGTCTAATAGAGTGAAATAGTGAAGTGATGACATTTTATATACAAAAGGTCAAAGGTCAACTTCAATGTGATGTCATAATATTTTACATAAAACACTTTTTTCTGGCCATTAATCAACATAATATCTCAGGGACGAAGACATTTGGACAGATACAGACTTTGTGATACTTGACTGGTGTGCAGAGGCAGTAATTCTAGTTTTTAAAATCAAATTGTAATTTTTACTTTTAGTTTCAAATGAATCTTTCCAGGTACATTTTACCTGTTGGTAATAAATAAACCTGTCCTCCTGTGATGTTTTTGCTGATGTCATGGTAACAGAAGTTGTTGTGGACTTCCTTGATCCTGTTTATTTTATGAGTGAGGCAGCAACTAATGAGAGATCCCACGGACTCACCGCCGTGGAGCTGGAAACACTCATCCTTCAAAACGTGAGCTGGACACAACCCGTGACATTTCCCTGCTATTGTCTGCTTGTTTCCAGGAGTGACCACACAGTGATGCTGTAACTGTGTGTGTGTGTTCGTGTGTGTGTGTGAAAGCCAGGCGCTGACAGACAATAACTCAGACGCTTCAGCTCCCAGGGCAGCTCAGACCTTGACACAATGAAAACCATCGGCGTGGGAGCGCAGGGTCAGAGACAGCGGTGAAAGAGAGCAGCAGATAAGCGCTGATGTCGGTGGGGGGGGACAGCTGAATCATGTTAAAATCATTGAGTGTTTATCTGAATATGATTGAGAGAGAGAGAGAGAGAGAGAGGGGAGCGTGGGCGGAGGGGAAATATCATAGTCAAGAGGGGCTGCTGGTGTTTCCCAAACTGACGGCTCTGTTTTGACTCTCTGGTGATTGAAAACAGCACATGGAGCTCGGTGTGGACCTGGTTACGAGGTAAATAACATTAGGTATTATCTGTGAACATGAGTAGTGAGCCGGACTGACTCACAAAAACAACAGGAGTCCCTCAGCCGGTGCGCACCACGTCTCCCACCCTGCAGGGATAGAAATCAGCAGAGGCAGGCGCACCGATCGCTCCGGAGAGGTTGCTTCATCCACTGTTGTGTCTCTGCTCATCTTTTGTCTGCTTCCACCCACCGCTCTATTGACTCAGGTGCGTGCGTAAGTTAGACAGCACACCAGTGAGGAAACATCTTGACAAATCATGTTTCTCGATGACCTCAGGGCGCTTCCTCAGCACTCACGCCCACCTCGGCGATGACAGTGCGGTCTGTGTCTTCGGGCCGGGGCCGGGCCGCTTTGATGCGACCACAGAGAGGAAGTGGAGGTCAAGTCTGGGAGATCCTGACATGGCTAACTGAATAAGAGACATCTCCTGCTGATGTCATGGTCGGTCCTGCCCTGGTGTTTTTCCTTTTCCTCCTCCTCCATCCTCCTTTTCTTCCCAGCCCGGTGCGGTGGCAGCCAAACTGGCGATGGATTTCCTTTTGTAGGAATGAATGCTTCACGAGAGAGATGCGGTTTGGAGATGATTGAAGCACAAGAGGTCGTCCAAGACGTCCAATTTACACAATATGCTTCACTGATCTGGTCACATGTGCCTCAATGGCCAAAAACATACCCTCCTCTTTTTGGCTCCCATACGCAAGACTGTGTTTGACCCCATTTCAGGTTAACTAAAAAAAAATATGGCCCTCATTAAACTAGCTATAGCAAATAATGCATTTAGGGCAGTTTTGAAACCTGTGTTAACCTTGAAACAAAGTTGGCTTGACTTCTTTAATAAACATGGGGAGAAGTAAACTAGCAAAAAAAATCACAAAATGAGCAAGAAATTAGTAAAAAGTAAAGTAAAAAGAAAATGAAAAAAAAGTTTGGGTTAAAAAACAAAATTGATTGATTGATTGAAAACAAGGGGAAAAACAGGATATGACCTGGAAAAGGTGCTTAAAAATCATAATTTTGTAACATTGAAAAAAAGAAAACATTTTCCCCTAAGTTAAAAAAGTAAACAAACAAAAAACAAGGGGATGACTTGGATAAAGTGTTTTAAAAATTTCAATAAATTCATAAAATTATTTTAAATATTTAATTATGATAATTATATATAATTTTCTAAAGTCACAAATTTCTTGCAGTTTGTCGAGCATTTTGTACCAAATGGCTCATTGCCTTTTTTTTAAATATATTTTTGAAAGGAATTGCACCAACTTGTGAAAGACATCTGAAGCAGCTCAAGGAAAGTGCAGATTGTGATGAATATAAACTCTGCTGCTTCATGTCTTGCATCCACGTTTGTTTGTCTTACTTCTTCTTCTTCTACTTCTATCACTTTTACCTCTTCTTTTTGACATTTGTCTGTTTACTCTTGCTCTCACGAGTGTTGTCGTGACAGTTTGGTGCGCTCTGTTGGCTTCAGTTGGAGTGACAAGTTGTGTAGTCTATGAGCCCTCATCCGGCGCAGTTGTTAAGTAGAAGGTAGATTTATTAGATTTGTCCTTGATCCTGCTCCATCTTTGGAGTTGAAGGATGACTTAATTAAAATCAGCAGTTACTATGAAAACTCCCTCCAGTTGTTTGGACATGTTGCTGCTGGTGGCATCATTCAATTCCTGCAGTGCATTTTTTGAATTTGCATAAGAGTCTTGTGTCCTTATGGCTCCCAACTGGGTCTGCCCGTCCAGCAACAGCTTGACCCAGGATGTTAGGGGTTAACCATGTCTCTGTGAAGATGTGCGCAGAGCAGTCTCTGATCTCCTGTTGCTGAGAGAGCCTCAATAGCATCTCTGCCACTTTATTGTCCTGCGAGTGGACATTAGTCAGAACAAGGCTTGGTAGAGGAACAGGTCTCAGTCCAAGGGTCAGCCTCACCCTGATGCTGGCTCTCCTCCCTCTCTTTGTCTGGCGCTTTCTGTTTCCTCTGGTCCGACTGGCCGCTCAGCGTATGCAGTGCCTCTCACAATCTACTGCATTCAGTGCCTCTCTATCATAGAAAAGCCATGCTTCAGCAGAAGGGGCCATCGAGTCTAAAAAAATAGAAAAATAGAGCAAAAAAGTAGCAAGGGTTTGAGGAGCTACAAGCTGCTGCATCTACATGGACTGCCGTCATCATAGCAACCTGAAATGAAGTGTATTATTAAGTGTATGATCCACCATTTTTAAGTCGTTCTAAAAAAATCTGTGGAAGCCAGTCGGTTAGTGTTTACTCGCGGTCTGAAAGTGAAAGTTGTGCAATGTGTCCCCGGCTTTACACAGCGTGTGCACCAGCTGTGAAAATGACATCTGCATTAGTCTGAAACTAGCAATCACAGACGCACTGGACCGTGCACCACTTTAAGATTAAATTTGTGCCTTGTGATTTTACATTCCTGGAGCTACTTTGCTGTGTCACTGGAAAGTCTCCGCACTGTTAGGGTAAAATGTTTGCTGTCTTATTTGGACAGCAAACATCGTCTGTGATGTGATGTAAGAGACGGGAGGAAGACGGAGCAGAGAGGACGGAGCAGAGGAAGCAGCAGCAGCAGGAGTGCTGACAAACTGAGTGTGTGGGGGAGCGACCTGTGTGTTCACACGCGTTTTAAACAAGGAAAGCTTTTTTTCAGCTGTGCGTGCCCACATGGCCCGCAGAGTCTTTATCTGCATATTTCTAGTCATGCTAGTGGCATGGCTTTAGGGATGGCAGCGTCGGTTTCTCAGTCTGTCCATCACTTTGGTCCAGACGGAGACAGCTCAACAATTATTGGGTGGATTACCATGAAATTTGGTAAACATATTTATTGTTCTCAAACGCTACGATTTAGGTGTTTCCCTGAATTTTCTCTCAGCACCACCGTGACGTTTTGTGTGAAACTGTGTTACATTTCTTAATATGAGTTTTTTCATCTCGTGCCATTGTGGGCCCAGTTGTTCAAAAGTAATCTGATCAGACTGGATCAAATCTTGTAAACTGGCTGTCCAGCAGATTAACCCTTTTAAACCTGAGCAAATGAGGTTTCTTTCAACAACATGGGAAGAAGCCAACGAGAAGTGAAAGAAAAAATGACCCAGAATAAGCAAGAAATTAGCAATAATAATAATAATAATTTTTAAAGAATAAAATGAAAATATAAGAAAGACAAAAAAGAAAGAAAAAAAACCTCCATTTGAACTTTTTTTTAAAAAAAACAGTTTTATTTAGATTCAGTTTAATGTACTTTTGCACCTCATGTACATTAAAAGTACAAAAACAGTTCCCAGTGTGAATTTATTTCTATTGTGAATTAGAAGATGGTTTTGGGGCCACACTGGGGACCAGATTTGGCCCGTGGGCTGTAAACTGAATATCTCTGCTGTAGCTTGCTTTTTATGGGACTCCTCTATTTACTTTAAATCTGTTTTATGCAGATCACTTTGAAAGTTCTTCCAAAATGTTTTTATCCTATAAACATATAAAAAAAACTTAGATTATGAATCTTTCGTGCCTCTCGGTCTGCTTTCTATAAACAGCGCTGCTGTTCTCAGGGCATCCTCTTCCTCTCCCGGCGGATGTGGTCACGTGACCCTCCCACAGCTTGTTCCCACGTGCCTCCCCTCCAGAGGAAACCCAAGCAGCAGCATTAATACCATAACAGTCAGATAATTACTTCAAAATAAATAAGAACTGCAACGAGCGCAGATCTGCTGCCAGCTCTCGGCGGTGTCACTTGTCATTTTACTGCGTTTCCCTGCACACAGTCCAGAGGAGGCTGCTTTGATAGTCTGCTCAGTGTTCACCCTGACGCTCCCACACTCTCCAACCCACACACATCAGCTGAAATGGGATCTGCCTAATGGTCTGGAATATCCCTGTTTGGGCTGATCATCACTCCAATTTTCTCTTCAAATGCGTAGTTTTGATAAAACCGCAGGTCGGTGTGATGTGACAGGAGAGGTGGAGGAGGAGGAGGAGGAGGGGAGCGGGGCGTAAACATTGGGGTTGCTATGGAGGCGGCAGTGTAGGAAGTTTTCTAGCGAGGAGCAAGAGTGTGTGTGTGTGTGTGTGTGTGTGTGTGTGTTTTATGGCAGACTTTGAGTGACCCTCTCACCACAGCGGATGTGGGAGTGAGGAGAGACAATTCTCTGCTCTTCATGCCGAGAGTTTTCAAAGCAGCCTCTCAGTCAGATAAAAGACAGCGATAATAAACAGCGGAAAAATCGGGGCTTGTTGTACCTTCAGTGTTCGATGTCCTCCTCATGCAGGAGTATGGTGGCCTTCGGGGTCAAAACACAACATTTCAGAAAACAGTACAATGTTATGAGAACACAACATTTAAACAACAGCACTGCAGAAAACACAACATAATTTAAGAAAACAACATTATAGAACTATTAAAACAACATTTCAGAAAACAAAACAACATTTAGAAAACAAAACAACATTTAGAAAACACTACAGTGTTACAGAAAACACATTTAAGACAACATTTCAGAAAATAAAACATTTCAGAAAACACAACATCTGGGAAAACAGTGCGACTTTATAGAGTACACAACTTTTTTTTTTTCAATCACAAAACAACATTTAAGAAAACATTATTTTGGAAATACGACATTTTAGACTTTTAGACTTTTCTGTAACCTTGTTTTGTTTGGTGAAATGTGTTTTCTGAAGTGTTGTGTTTTCTCAGATGTTTTGTTTTGTGAAATGTTGTCCCGTTTTGACCGTACAGGAGAAATCTTAAGCAGGAATGTTCTTTTTTTTGTTTTGCAAAATAATCAGACAGCAGCTGAGCACAGACTGCGTGCCATCTCATTTTCATGCCAGGCAGCAGCTCAACCATTTCCTCATATTTGGCTGCGTGCATCTCGACCCCTCTGGTTTCAAAACGGGCTGAATCCAGTGGAATCATGCTGGTTGCTTTGAAGCTGAAATAGCCACGGGCAGAACCAGACTGACCGGATCCGGCTCGCTGTGACTCCACAGTCTGTCTGTGAACCCTGAACCTTCACCTTTGACCCGGATACCTCGGACGGCGTAAACCGCTGACGTCAGAGTTCACGGACGGGCGCGAGTTTGCCGGGTTTAGCGTCGGGGTGAGCAGGAGGGCACGGCTGACTGGGAACGCTCTTAAAAACCAGAGATAATCAAATGTTCATAACAATGCAGGAGCTGGCCGGTGGCAAAGGTAAACACGCTGTCTCAAGTTTGTCTTTGCATGCAGTTATTTGGGCACTTTTGTGTTTCTCTCTCTTTCTTTTACCTCTCTTTGCCCTTTCTCTCTCATTCATCTCCCTTCTTCTCTGTACGGCTTCAGGGCTTTTGGCTCTCTGTCATCATCCCAAAGAGCTTCGGGTTTCACTCGCTGGCAGGCTGAACGTAGCAAAACTCAGGGGCATGGAGGCCGTCCAAAACTCTGTCTCTCACACTCTCACACCTCTGCGCCTGCACCAGGGACGCTCAGCCCGCTTTGCTTTGGGGCCGCTTTTGAGAAATGACAGGAGCATTTTAGGACGTTTCTCAGATTTTAGGACATATCTAGGATTTTATGACGTTTCTGGGATTTTTTGACATTTCTTTGGTATTAGGATATTTGAAGAATTTTAGGACATTTCTGGGATTTTAGGACATTTCTAGGATGTTAGGAAATTATTCTGATTTTGAGAGACATTTCTTGGCTGTTAGGACATTTAGGATTTTAGGAAATTTCTCAGATTTTCAGACGTTTGTAAGATTTTAGGACATTTCTAGGATATTAAAACATTTCTTGGATCTTAGGACATTTCTAAGATTATACTACATTTCTGAGATTTTAGGAATTGTTTGGATTTTAGGACATTTCTAGGATTTTAGGAGTTTTCTTGGATTTTAGGACCTTGTAGGATTTTAGGATATATCTAGGATCTTAGGGCATTTCTTGGATCTTAGGATGTTTGTAGGATTTAAGGACATTTCTGTGATTTTAGGACACTTGTAGGATTTTAGGACATTTCTGAGACTTCAGGATGTTAGTAGGATTTAGGGACATTTCTAGAATTTTAGGACATTTTTCAGATTTCAGGACATTTCTTGACTTTTAGGAAATTTCTTTGATGTCAGAATGGTTGTAAGATTTTAGGACATTTTTTTGGATCTTAGGACATTTCTAGGATTATAGGACATTTCTGGGATTTTAGGATTTTTATTGTTTTGGGAGATTTCTCAGATTTTAGGACCTTTCTAGGATTTTAGGACATTTCTTGGATCTTAGCACATCTGAAGCACTTAAGGACATTTCTGTGATTTTAGGTCATTTATAGGACTTTAGGACATTTATATGAATAAAGGACATTTATAGGATTTAAGAGATGTTTCTTGATTTTGGAACATTTCTAGGATTTGGGGAGGCTTATTTAGGACCTCTGTCAGGGGTGTGGGGGATCCTCCACTGGCACTTTTTTTGATAAACAAGCTCTGTATTGTTGCTGTTTTATGCTCTCTGGCACCTTATGTTTACTAAAAGTACCAAAACAGTTCCCAGTGTGAATCACTTTATTTTTATGGTGAATTAAAAAATGGTTGCGGGAGCCGCCCAGTGCCCTATTAGGGGCCAGGTTTGGCCTGGGGCTGGGGCAGTTGAGTAACACTGGCGTAGACGCATGCTTGGGGGTCAGCCCAACATGAATAAAAGTGTGATACAACCCAAACAAACATGTTAACCTGAATATTTCCCAAACCTGGCCTCTGCTCTTCCCTGCCACAGCACCGGGCTCTTGACTCCTTGAGGAAATTGCTGAGGGCACAGGAAACCCACAGCTAAACACAGTTTCTCATGGTGTATTAGCGGCCCCCTGACCAAGAGAAGAGTACTGCTCAGTACCACGTCCAGAGGCCATGCCAAGACCACGCCACGGCCAGCCAAGTGCAGGAGGTCGCTGGAGCCTTGACATGAGTTCAGATGTTCTCCTGGGAGAGATACCGGCTCTGAAACGTTGTCAGGGAAGACTTCTGGCTGAGCGCAGACTCCAGTCAATCTTGTGCTACGTCTCAGAGGCAAAACATCAACAGAGGCACTTCTCTGCAAGCGCGGTAAAAACGAGAGTAATAGTAAAGGGGGAATGTGGTTGTGCTACAACATAACCGAAATCATGTGTGTGGTTTTATGAAGTTAGAATGCCCATAATGATGGAGTATTAAATGATTGTAGCGCCATGAGATTTGATCTTTTCTATTACTCTCGTTTTTACCGCGCTTGCAGAGAAGTGCCTCTGTTGATTGATGGTTTTTAAGGGTTGCTTGGTGGGTGGGGGGGGGGGGGGGGGGGGGGGGGGGGGGGGGGGGGGGCCAGAGGGGGTGCCACATATAAAAAAAAAAAAAGCCAGCTTTTCCCATGAACTCCTCTGGCACCCAGAAATTTGCTTGGATTTCGCAAACTCACCCAACCTACTACAACCACCCCTCCTTTCCATTGTCACTGCTCCTGCCTAAAATAACTCCTGCTCCTAAAGGAGGCTCGTTTTCTGCTGGGTTTTCAAATACTACACTGTTGTTCTGCTGGCAGTGGGAGAACAGGAGAGGTTAGGGAGGTCACTCTCTGGGCTAACAGGAGCCACTGCCATGTTTAGATGCTGCAACAGCCACGATGTGTGACCGCTGGACCGTCTGTGGACGCTCGGCTGTAAGGAGGTGGCACCATGTGACAAAACCTTATTGTGCACGCTTTTTTGGAGAATGTATGTGTAAGCGGATTATAATAGGAGATGTGTGGAATTAATAGTATCATGTTGTGTTTGTTTTTTAAAACTATTTTTAGTTATGTAGCTGAAATTGAAACACAGAGTTTGAGTTGTTTGTCGTACAAGGACACAGGACTCTGCACAGTTCATTTAACCCCTTGAAACCTGAGCAAATTGGTTCACTTTCTTTCAAATACGAGAAGAAGCCCATGAGTAGCATATCAAGAAATTACTCCAAATTAGCAAGAAAATATTAAAAAGTTACAAGAATGGGGCGCCCATTAGGTCACCTGGTACAGCAGGCGCCCCCATGCACAGAGGCGCCCATGTGTCCTCGCTGCAGCAGACAAAAAATAATAATCCTTTTATAAAAAGCTGCAAGAATATCACCTGAAAATTAACAAAAAAATCAATAAAAGATTAAATGTTAAAAAAAGGAAATTATTTGGAAAATGTGCTAAAAATGTAAATGTAATTAACATTAAATATATCATTATAATCAGTTCATTTCCTGGACATTTTCTCCATTTATTTACTTAAAGATAATTTTCTCCCTCTCTCTCTTTTCTGTCTCTTTTTAAAGTTCATTTTCTTGGCGGCTTTTCCTGATTTCTTGCATATGGCGGGACATTTCTAGCCAAGACGTGCAGTGCATTTTTAGCTGTTTCCTAAAGAAATCAAATCAATTTGCTCAGGTTTTAAAGCCTTAAATGGCTGTGAAAAGTGTCAGAAATGTAGCACAAGCTACCGTGTTGATCCAGGTTTCAAAGGGTTAAGGCTGCATCAATATTTTTGTTTTGACAATGTTTCAAAAGATTGCGTGTAGTGTACGAGGTATCGCTCTTCCTGAAAAATCCTCAGAGGATGATCAGTTTTATTGTTTTGGCACAACTTTACAGCTCTGCTGTACTGTCACCGGCCTTGCAGTTGTTTTCGGTGGAAAAAGCACTGATAATGACTGTGCACCACTAGGCTGGGCCACAAGATTTCCTGGAGGCTCAGCTGGTTGCCCATTAGTCACCATGCTGGTCAAGAAATACTCCAGCTTACTTGTGGACAGAGCCATGAATGCACTCTTCTCAGTCTTTATGCTTAGCTAAGCTAACAGGCTGCTGGCTGTGGCTTCACACTTAATGTACAGATGAGAGAGCGCTATCAGTCTTCTCAACTAACTTTTTGCAAGAAGATAAATCAGCATATTTCTTGACATTTGCTCTAAGTGGTCAGTATTTTCACGTCTTCCATATTTCTGCACTGTCACTGCAGCCAGGGAATGACTGTAACAGACAATAGTGTCTATTTTTACCGGGAAAAATCGCCAGCAAAAGCTCCAAAACACATCCTGCAAAGTCGTCACATGTGGCTGCTTTGCCATGGACATCCGTGTCTACATGTGTTGCTCTTGGTATCTTTCTGTGTGTGCTCTTTATGCTCTGGGATGACGCTACCTCGATATCAACACAAGCACATGGCGGGATTATGCTGCATGTGGTTATGTTTAGGCAACAAAAGCACATGGCAACTAACACATGGACGTCAACAAATGCACATGCTGGCACAGATGGTTAGGATTAGGCAAAAAAGTCACTGATGGTTAGGTTTAGGGAAAGGAGGCACATGATATGATTTAGGAAAAAGTTCTGAAGGAGAACAGGCCGCGACCAACATGATCCACCAATATGATCTGGTATCAGGAAGAAATTAAAAACAAAAGCAACCAAAATATTACATCTTTCCCTGTCATTAGTATGTAGCTACATGTACATTAGCTGTGAGCTTGCAGCCGAGGTGAAGCTTCACTTTTTACTGTGGAAAAAAACCCCTAAAAAAGCACAAATTACTATGTTCCAGCAGGGATATGATCCGAAATCAGGTAACACTTTACAACATCGGCAACCAAGAAAACATGTCTCGGACATTAGCATGTAGCTATACATTAGCAGACTACTTGCATGTGGGGAAGGGCAATGACAGAGATCAGTGTCAGTTTTTGCCAAGAAAAATCAGTGTTTGGCACGATTTTACAGTTTTTAACCTTTGTGTCTAGCTGCAGCTGTTTTTGATGGAAAAGGAGTGATAACATGACTGTACACTGCTAGTCTGGGCCTCTGCTGGTCATCCATTAGTCACTGTGCCGGTCAAGAATTAATTGATTAAACACTGTAGCTGTGTCCCACTGTTCCCAGTCTTTATGCTAAGCTAACTGGCTGCTGGCTGCAACTTCATACTTCAGCAGATATTAACGATATGGTATAAATCTTCTAATTAATTCTTGGAAAGAAGGCGAATAAGAGTAGTTCTCAGAGTGTCAAATGATTCATTTGAGGAAAGAAAAGACTGACAAAATAAAACCGGTGCAAATAGTTTGTAAAAGATAATATTAAATGCGTCACTCCGTCACCATGCGCAAGCAGGGATAATTTTTCATTAATAGCTGCAAAACAATACTTTGATTTACGTCATCAAACAAAACAGCAGTCATAAATCCTGATCGTCATCACAACAATAAAACGTCACCATGACAGAAGAAAGTTTTTGTTTATTGTTCAGCACTACAGCTAATCTGTGTAATGCAACAAAATGTAAAATCAGTCCATTGTTTGGTGTAACCACCAAACAATGGGCTTATATTTTAAGTAACTCATGCATAAGACTGTGGTAAGACTCATGAGAGAACACTTATAAAAGGTGAGAGGAAATGTGTCTTAACGTTGGAAGGCCTGATTTGTGGTCAGACACAAACATTATATGACTCACATTGACGTTGTTTTTCAGGTTTTGGTTTCATTTGCTGTAATAGTGGAAATCCAAGTTTGATGTCATCTGTGTTCAGTCTCCAGGATATTAGAAGATAAGTACTTACATCTGCTGCAGAGAGAAGCTATTTCATGGACTTTTTTAGACAAAAGTTGAAATTATGCTCTTAATTGGGGATCTATGGGTGTTTTTTGGCAAGAAACCACTTTTTGGCAAACACAGGAAGACATGCCTCAGATCTCTTCTGCACTGTGCGTCAATCACTGAGAAAGGTGAATTTTACTTTGGAGAGCATCAGTGATGTGCAGAAAGACTGGTAGAACGTGTTCTTGGTGAAAATGTTCGATCAGTCTAAAAAGTGTCAGATATGTATCAGCTGCGGCAGTCCCAACATTAGAAACGTTTTGGAGTACAGCAAGGGCGTCAAAAATGCGCTCAAAGGCAAACAGTGGGATGCTACAAAGCCAGTGTGTCACGCCCAAGCCCGATTACACCACCAAATTGAAGGAATTATTAGTTTGAGCATGTGTGCAAAGTTTTGTGACATTTTGGCATCGAAAATCATCAAACAAGTGTTCATAAAATGAAATTTAACACACAAAATCCAAGATGGCTGACTTCCTATCGGACAGAGACGTGTATTCCAACTCTGGCACGCATTTAGGGGTCTTATGGAGCTTGGCAGCCAATTTTGTTTTTGAGCATTTGTGCAGCATAAATAAAATATTTCAACTGCAACAACAAGTTCCTCGCAATTTCAGTGCCAGGGAGTGTTGGGCCTTGGTACCTTTATGCTCTCCCCCTGTTGAATTCACATACAGTGCATCTAATCAGGTGTGCAGTTGAACTTCAGGGACATCACCACGGTGAGAGTTGCATTGCAACCTGGTCTCACTCCGAATACGTCAAATACATCCAGTGCTTTCGGCGTATGAGTGTGACGGCAAATGCCACCTTCTGCGTCCATCTGGAACGCGGCTGGATGGCCTCAGATGAGAACTCTCTCGGAGAGAACCGGTGGGGTTGTTGTTATATGCCGGCCGACATATGGGGTGCGTCGACATGCAACGCGCACAGTTGGCGTCACTTGAACATGGCCGGACAGAACTGGTTGCATGTACAAAAAATGTACAGGGACAATGGACAGGGTCAGGTGGTGACGCTGCCGGTAACAACATTATATGAGGAGTGCAAGTGTTTTTATAGAGCAGACAGGCGGGGAGGTGGATGCACAAATAACTGACTTTTGTGCTGGAGTCAGAAGTTCACCTCGTGTCTGGATGTGAGTTGCTTTTTCTTTTCTTTTGCCAAACCTAACCATCGGTGACTTTGTTGCCTAATCCTAACCATTGTGATCGTCACCATGTGCTGTTGTGTAGACAAAAGAATTAGGCAGCGTCATCCCACCATGTGCAGTTGTTGACTTCACTGTAACACCAACTCAGAATATAAACAGTTGACGCAGAAGGTTACCTAAACATCATAAGCAAACACAAAGCCAACAGAACAGCACCATTTAACAAGTCAGGATGTGTTGAGTATTGATCTTCTCATGAAAATGATGAAATATTCCTCAGAAAATGCACCACAAAAACTCCGGAAAGGTCAGTGTGTGGTAATGACTGCACCTACACAAATGAGCTCATTAAGGAATTCTTAACTTGATATTCAGCTTCTTCGCATCAACAACCAACCAGTAGTGCCTCATGGGAGGACAGTGGCTTATTAAGCAGTAATCTAGTGCATCTCCAGGAACCAGACCCAGATGTGCCTTAAAACTAACAAATATGCAAAGCAACAACAAAAAATGACAATTATGTCCAAACTTACAAGAAGTGAAGGGAGGAGTGCAAGGAGTGGACTGATAAGCTCCTGTTTTCTCTGAGCTGGACGCCTGCCAGGGACTTTTTGCCAGTTCCAGTTTAAAGAGAACATTTAGAAGAGATGTGATAAATTGTATGAATAAGTATTTCCAGGTATTTAGCAGATAGGAGTCTTAGACCACATCAGTCATGCCGGTTCAGACTGAGACTGCTGTCTAAACAACTGTACTGACATGACAACTATAGAAGCAAATGGAACAAGTAGGTTAATTATTAGTGATTTCGTACTTTTATTCGGCAGAATTCTGGTTTTGTCTGATTTGACTAATAGCTGAACAGGACAAAAAGTACCATGCACTCATGAGAAATGACTCCAAATGGAACAAACTATGAGAAATATGTGACAAACTGGCTGTGCATTCAGATCAGTCCAGTTTTTTATGTAATTCTGAGATGCATGAATTTGCATCATGAACTGAATGTATGTTGTTTTTTTTAATGTCACTTGGAAGTTTGAGCTTTACTGTGAAGGTTGTTTTGTGTGTTTGAATGGGTGAATGTGACATGTGGTGTGAAAGCGCTTTGAGTGGCCAAAAAGACTAGAAAAGCGCTATACAAGTGCAGTCCATTTACCATTTGATACTGCAAACCGTTCTGTCCAGCCTCGTTTTCAGCTGACGCTGTCCAGCGGCGTATCATGCAGACATAAAAGTCGGCTTTTTGCATTGTGACCTTATGCTGAAGGTATCCCAAAAGTGACAATATTTGATGATTTTGGGATGGGAATGGGTTAGGTTGACAGTGTGCAAATCAAGCAGCCCTGCCCCTAAATATGCATAACTTTGGGCCTTAATAAAGTGTAAACTAGTGAGTTATATATCAATCCACGAAGCTGACATTTTAACATGGGGATCTATGGGTGATTTACTCTGATTTAGAGCCTCTAGTGGCCATTAGAGGAACTACAGGTTTTGGGACTTCCACCTTGGCTTAATTTTTAAGCCTCGGAGGCTGCCACTTGATCAGCCACTATAGTTCGAGAGTATCTGAAAAACATTTTTTTTTCATATGAAACCAATCTATTTAGTGTTTTTACCTATTTTAATCACCTGATGTGTTTGTTTTGGAGAGTAGGAGACCTCTGTGGTTAATTTCTCTCCTGGTAAAAACCTCCTAAACAATGAAAACCAGAAGTTTCAGCTGGATGCAATCTGAAACCTGCACCACTAGATGCCACTAAATCCCCCCAAATTTTACTCACTGCTCCTTTAAAACCTGCAGAGCACATTAGAATGGACTTTTCAGTGAGTAGATATCTTGTTTTCAGATGTCAAAGTTTTGTGATGAACAATACTTACGTGTGCATGGATTTTGAATTTTTAAAAGGGGGGGGTGGGGTTGATGGGACACCAAATTAGATAAATTCATTTCAAATTAACAAAAGTGTTATTATTTATATTTTGTTTCTATGTAACCTTTCAATTCATAATTTTAATTCATAATACAGCAGCTCAAGAGTCAGAAGCAGAGAGAAAAAGTGATTTGAGGTCCCAAAAAATAATTAAAATTAGAAAAAAAAAAATATATAAACATAAAATCTATATACACGGTATAAACCTTTTACTTATCCAAATATGCTGTACCGGATTGCTGAAAAACGATTGCACAGTTAGTGGTAAAACATTGCACAAAAGGAAAATACAACATTATCACAATCACAAGTTTCTGTTGTTAAGTTTGACCTAAATAATCAGTTTCGTTGTTAATGGGGTGCAAACTGATGGAAATAATTAGATTTTTGTCATCTTTTTTTTCTCCGCTGCATCCCTGCTGGGCTGAGCACTCAGTGTGTCACCGGGGGTGTGGACGCGCAGAGGGGGTGGATCACGTGTTTAACGCGTTTCTGTAAAGGACCCGTGGAGCCATAAAGGGCTCGCTTTACCTGTCGTGCGCTCAGGTCGAACTAGTTGCCAGTCTCGTTTCAGTCTGTCTCTTTTTTCAGTCGCTCTATCCGGAGCACCGGAGGCTCCTTCTGATTGGCTGCACGGAGACGAACTCTTTCAGCCCACCCACCGCTGATTATAGGGACTCTTGCAGACTCTCTTTCCTTCCTTGCATTGAGTCTGGGACCTGGCCCTGGGGCTGAACGGCACACACAGAGCGCGCATCATGGCAGCTACCCACAGCGAGTACAGAGGCTACCTGCGGAACACCGTCGACATCGAGGCGGCGCAGCACCGCTTCCACCCGGCGCACAGCTCGGAGCCCACTTACCGGCCGCTCCTATTCGGGACCCTCGCTGTTATGGGATTGCTTCAGGTGGCGTCCAGCGTGGCGATCTTATTACACCTGACGGGTTATCTGCAAGAGGTAGGCTCCATGTGACACTGTGTGGTCTCGCTCCGGTTTCTGATTTCCAGTGCGCAATGGCACGCTCTGCAAAGTCACTCACTGTCGTCAGCGGGGTGTTTACTCAAGCTTTGGTTCTGTGCGTAAATATTTATCTGCAAACGCCGTCAACAGCTCTCTGCTCAGCTACCAGAGACTTAACATATCCCTGCAACGTTTGCGCAACTTTATAATGCCATAAAGCGCCAGATAACTTCCTCGGCTCTGTATAAAGTTGGCGGTGTGCGCTCTTAGAAGTAAAGTCGGTGCAATCTTCATAGGAGGAAAAGAAAAAAGCCTCACCATCGAGCCAGTTCTGCAATTTTGTGCGCCAACATTTCGTGCACACTTTGAAGGCGCTGCGCCTCAGTTAAAACACGTCTTCCCTCACAGTGAAAACACTTTTAGATAACATCACCGCGGATTAGTCATTCCAGCGAGATATTTTCAAGCTCCATTCAAAGGCATCGCCAGAGTGAAGTGATAACATCTCATGTTTGCAAAAATACAGATGTTTTCACTCGAGGCTGCAGCTCTTCTTGTTTACATGCCATCGGAGGGGTTATATTTGCCGTTTACGTGTGTCATAAATTGTAAACGTTTGAGCACAAGCAGAGCTGTTTCAAGGAGAACAAAAAAACAACTTAAAAAGAGTCTGGCAAAGCTCAACTTCCAACCTCGCTGCAGAGTCAGAGATCCTATCGGGATACGTATGTTCCTGCATGCTCCATTGCTTCTCTGTCTTTGCCATCTTGCTGGCTGCGTGTCTGCGATTCTGAAAAAAACAACATTTGCAGCTCTACCGCAACTGTTTTTGTAACTTTTATGGCGGTTTTGGAGTTGAATAATTGTCATGTTTCGACAAGCCAAGAGGGCAGACCGCATCTCCGCTCTGTCAGGATGCTGGGAGTTCACCTGGGGAGCATCTGTCTCTCTCTCTCTCTTTCTCCTTCTCTCCCCATGCTTGTCTGTGTGTCTTTCTCAGAGTTTGTGTGTTAAATTTCTTTGGCTTGTCTTTGGCATAAACACATGGCAGTGTGGTAGTTATGAGCTGGAGGTGAGCCAGAGGGAAAAAACAAATAATAGGGATGGAGGAAAAGGAGTCAAAAAACCACAGAGAGACGAAGAGACAACCATAAAGAGATGTTAAATCGTATTTGTGTAATAGCACTTTCATGTGGGATTGATCTGTCATGAGAGGGATGCAGAACTTTTGCACTGTAAAATCTGACAAGTTGATCTTGGAAACACAATCTTGGAAACTGATTGCCTTGAAAAGTGAAGTAAATATAACTATTAATCAAAATTGCTGTGTATTTTACTTCTAATTATCAAGTTAAGTCATCTTGGTTTATTAAAGTGGCTAACCCTAAAAAGCAAATTAATTCCTCTCCTCATTTTTTAGTTGCAACAACTTTACAAAATTAAGTAAATGCAGCTAAATTTTGAGTAAACTATATATGACTGACTAGTTTTCAACCAGCACAGAAAACAGATACATAGCACAGTAAACTTGGCTTTCCGAAGTTGCTAAAATTTAGATAAACTTTTTTAAGATGCAACAACTTCTCAAAATCAAGTAAATATAACTAAAGTTTAAGTAAATGTTACAATGCAGACATCATTTATTATTGATTTTCTTATTTAAAGTTTATTTAAAAGGGACACAGCATATTAATAAACATCAGTATAAAATACAGATTTGAAAAAGCAAGTTTGCTGGACTGCTAATTTACATCTGTAGTCCCTTGACAGATAACAGACAATAAAAATATGAAGAAAGAAAAAAGTTTCATATCAGAGAAAAAAAATACATAAAAGACATATCGTATTTACTGGCATTTTTAAAAACAGTTGGTCTGCTAGATTTTTTTAAAAGTAAAATTAACTTGACAGATTTTACAGTGTGGGATCGATATTCCTCGAATACCCAGCCAGCAGCGTGCTCCCTTGTTGGTCAGCTACGCTTTGGATTAACACGCCAACCTTTCCTGAACTCAGCTGCATATGGTAGCACTTTGAGCATGAGTCAGTGTGCGGAAAGAAGTTTGGCACAGGACCATCATCTGCCCCCCAACACCTGTAGGACTTCCTGGAGATGGTGAGGAGAGCAGGAATCTGCACAGCGCCGCGTCCGCATACAGGAATGTGCTGATTGGTTTAAAAAACACTGCTCCGATTCCAACACGAGGGTGTTTTTTTGTTGTTGTGCTCTCGGCATGTACGCAAGGCCACATTTTAATGTAACAGCCTGTAAACTACTCGGAAACAACAGCTCCGCAAATAAGAGGCAATGCTCAGTTTTCCTACTTTTCGCCTGTTGCGGTGGAATGCAGAATGACATGTGGAAAATAACTTTAACCCCCCCCCACCACCACCACCACCACACACACACACACACACACACACACACACACACACACACACACACATATCCAATTACTGCTTGTCTTTCTGTAAGTTTTGTCCCACCCACACCTGTCAGCCAAACATGCTCATGAGAGATTGTGCTTGTAAGAGATTTTTTTTTCACGTTGACCTCTCTAACCGCGGCTCCTGTGTTTCTGTCTCCAGGTAGATTTGTCCACAGCCCCACATCGGCCCATAGAGGTGAGTCTGACCCCTGGCTGACCCTTGCAGCACCACACACCCTGTGACCCGAACACAATCCACTCAGAGTGCATGTTTTTCTTCCTGCTATGACGCACACACACACACACACACACACACACACACACACACACACACACTTGAGGTCTCTAATAGCAACACTCCCGCTGTGCAAAACATTTTGACTGATTATTGCAATTTCTGCTTCGGCAAACTTAAAGGGACAGTTCAAATTTGTTGAAGTGGGGTTGAATGGGATATTTATCCACAGACTGTGTATTACATATAATAGATTTCCGTCTGCACGCCCCCAGTTTGGAGAAGCAGCAGAAGTACTGACACAGAAGCTAAGCAATGTACTGCTGTGGATGGGGGCCATTAACAAAACATATTTCAGCCACCTAAAAAACCCAAAGTGTATGCTAGATTTGGAATATTTTAACCGCTTAACGTTAAGGTCAAACAGAGATATCCAATGGCAAAATTAAGCTGGTGTATTGCTCTTTAAATCCATTAATAAAAACAGTGACTTAACCCTTTGCAACCTGGAGTGAGATTCAGGCAGGCGCACTCATGAGACACCGTTGCGACATGCATATGTTTCCGGGCATTTCAAGCGCCTCTTTTTTAGGGCACAATGTCATGTGACGAGGAACAACCAATCATAGCCGGAAGATATCTCTACTTTCTTTCATAAATACCAAGAGGAGCAGTTCATGATTTTAATGCAGATATAACCTTAAAGTTTTACATCTCTCCCACAGACTATTTTTCAGTCCCAATACACGTCTCAACCACCAGGAAGAAGTTCAGTTGTGCACTCAACATTTCTGATAAGACAGCTATGACGCAGTGCTGGTTATGGTCACTTAGCAACCTCAAACACAACCTGCCTCTGCACTTATTAAAGTTGGCACAGAGGGACACTAGAGTAGCACTTAGCGCCCGACCTCATGTTTTCCTGGCGGTTCATGTTTACGGCCCCTAACATGACAGGACACAGGAGCTGCTGGTCTGCAGCTGCCTCGGTGAGTGAGTTTGTGTTATCGTGTGACTGACATTAAAAGAGTTCGATCGGATCAGGTCACAAATAAGTCAAAGTAAGGGCTGTTTACACGGCAACAGTTCTTGCGTGAAACGCCTTCTGTTCACATGACAACAGCATTTTTGGGGACCTGAATATGCAAACCTTTGAAACTGGGTTCCAGAGTGTAATCTTTTGAAAATGCCTTCTGTCGCTGTTGAAGCTGGTAATGCATAGATACTATGAGAACGCCGACGTCACGGTTCACTTTGTGTGTTTGCATTATGTTTCAGACAAACAACCATGTCAAGACAACAATAACAACAATGGTGGACCAGTGAGATGTGTTTGTGCAGCTGACTCTGCTGAGTTTATTAACGCTGTCGGTTCTTGTGCGTGTTTTCGCCATCGTCTTCTTGTTTGTTTGTCCTTGTCATTATAACGTTACACCGCCAACTACTGGCCTGGCAGGCATACTACAGTGATTTTGGTTGTTTTTGCAAATTTTTTGAAGAGCGCCACGTTTAGACAAGAACAGACCTACTAAAAATCAAAAAGTCTTCCCTTTGCATAACTGATTGAAGCAGCAGTAGACCAGCAGCTCCTGTGTTCAGCGAGCTAAAATTGTTTCTCTCAGTGGAGTCTGGTGGCTTTGATGAGAACATAGATGGGAAACTGAAGCCGTTAACTGCTTCCTTGTCAGGACGGACTGTCCGACAGAAAGGTTAAGTGTTAAAAATACTCTCAATATAGTGTACGCGATATAGATTTTTTTAAGTGGCTAAGCACACTTTTTTTTCTGGCCCCCATCCACAGCAATGCATTGCTTAGCGTCTGTGTCAGTTTTCCTGCTGCTTCTCCCAATCGGGGGCGTGCCGACTGACATGTACTGTATGTAACACACTGACTATGGATGAGAACCTCGTACAACCACACGAAAAATCCAAACTATCCCTTTAATGTCAGTAGCCCTTGACTGATTGACATGTCACTAAAAGGAAACTGTGGTGAAACAAAGTAAATCAAGTCTGTTTTATTTGTACAGCCTAATATCACAATTGCCTCAGGGGCTTTTCAGTCTGCACAGAGCCAAAAATAATGTCTCAGAGGCCAACAGCAATCTACTTGAAGAATGTTTTGCATCGCACCAGGTATTTCCTGCTGTCACTGTCAAACGGGGAAGTACAATACGTGCAATAATGCGGTTGTGTTTTTAAAAAGGAAGAGTTAAAGCAGCAAAAAAAGAAAAGAAAGAAAGAAGATAATCATCTGCAATTTTGCACAGACAGATTCATGATTTTCCCATGGGTGTGTTTTCAGAGCACACCACAGCTTCTGTAAAGCAAACCCTCGGTGGTCACACAGGCTGAGGAGAGGTCAGACCGCAGCAGGAAAAACACCTTTCTGCCTTTTAATATAGGGCAGTGAGACTAAACTGACGGCCCGCAGGCCAAATTTGGTCCCTTATTGGATGCTGGGTGACCCCCACCCCCCCAGACATTTTCTGAGTTACAGTAAAAATAAAGTGATTCACACTAGGAATTGTTTTTGTACTTTTAGTATACATCAGGTGCCAGAGTACAATAAACAGCATCAAAATAGAGCTTGTTTATTCAAAAAGTGCCCGTGGAGAATCCCCCGACATGTCCTCAAATCTGAGAAATGTTCCAAAATTAGAAAAATGTCCTAAAATCCAAGAAACTTCCTTAAATCTGAGGAAACTCCTTAAATCTGAAGAAAGTCCTAAAGGCCTAGAAATGTCCTAAAATCTGAGAAATGTACTAAAATCTGATAAGCATCCAAAAATGCAAGAATTGCCCAAAAATCCAAGAAACCTACTGAAATCCTCACAATTTTCAAAATCCTAGAAATGCCCTAAGTCGTAGAAATGTCCTAAAATCCCAGAGGTGTCATTCTGAAGTCCTGGATGCAGCGTCTTCCTGACACTTTGCACACAGAGCAGTTTACTGCATCAGCTCTGAGTGAGTCACTCGTTGGCGTCGGCGGTTGCAGAGTTTTCCTTCGCTGATCAGCAGTAGCATGAGGGAGTTATAAAATTCTTAATTGTTGATGTCATCTATTTTTTTCTAATCCCTTTTTGGAAGTTGCCGCCCATTTTTTGGCACAGAGAAAAAAACAAAACAAACCCTGGAACTAGGAAGTAAAACAAAACACAGAATAAAAAGCTTTGCCTCAGTAGTGTTTGGTTTCCCATGATGCCTTTTGAAATGATGTATTTGTGTTTGCCGTGGGTATCCCTGGCGGAGCGCTCACACAAACCACCCAGCCTGCGTCGGACTGAGGAGCTCATTGTGCCGCCGGCTCTCGGCTGTTTCCCATGGAGCGCGGGGAGGCATGCTGGGAGCTTTATGAGGTGTCAGGGTGACAGGTCCACTTGGCCCACGCTGTGTTGTGTTAGGGTCAGCGCTGAGACCGCCGCCGCTCTCCGCTGACAGTTCTTTGCTAGAGAGCAGGCCTCGGCGGGCGGCTGTCAGCTCTGAGGTCCGGCTTTGATGTGAGACAGGATGTGCAGGCCGAGGCTGTGGTCAGCTTCATCTCAGGAGTGGTGAGAGCGCAGGATCGTGAATCAGGCCCGGCGATGTGAATGTTTACAGTCTGTGGAGATGTGAGCGAGGAGTGGATCTGACTGATGCAGCGCAACACAAAGAGACAATCTGCTCTGGTGGCCGAGCCTTTGAGTGAGAGGACTTTTGTTCTAGCGGAGCGTCTCAGAAACCACTCATCAACATAATGGAGACGTTGAGTGATGCATGTGGTGCGTAGTTAAAGGGCTGCACTGAGGCTCACATGCACTGTGGTATTCCAGGAACAAGCACTCGAAATGAAGTCAGCTGCATGTGTATATGAAAGCCGTAGTTTCTCTCTGATGGAGCAGCTCCGTCTGCAGCGAACGGATGGAGATCGACCCAAAAAGCAATCATGTTTGAGCTTATTGATACAGCTGCTGAGTCCTGTGGGTCCTATAATGCAGCATTACATGTTGAGTCGAGTCATTTAAATCCAGTAAATGGTCCACATGCATCGATTGAAAGTTTTTTAGTACAATTAAATTGCCAGCCAACGGGTACTAAACCAAACGAAGAAGAAATCTGGTGGTCAAAGGGAGGAAACACGATGTCCACGGCCAAGTATGGTGGTCAAGGCGGAGGGGGAGGACATGGGGATCATTAGTTTTCATTGGTATTGTTAACATTATCGAGACTCCTTAATGATCTGAGTCTTTATTGATACCACTATCAATACTTTTCTGTGATTTAGTTGAAAGACTTGAAAAATCTTGGCATCAGTAGTTTTAATGATGTATTATAAGATGATTAGAGCTCATGATTGGACGTTTAACAGGCTAGATTTCTCATCTCTAATCTGTTTTATTTTGGCGGGAAAACAAATTTCTCACCCAAACTACTGTGCGATTCAAGTTTCTCACAAAAAACAAAATTATCTTTTCCTTGATGTTACATCTGAACACATCATGATGACGTTAAATTAACTTTTGTCATTTTACTGAGCCGACCTTGAACACATCACAATGAAACCTATACAGCCTCCTTTATTTCGCTGACGAGCTCTTTTCCTGCAGATTTTAACTCTGATTTCAACACTGGATCATTATTTTTAACTGATAGGACTTGCTTCAAAGTTTGGATGTCGCCACGTCTTTCCACTAAATAATAGAAAAGTATCGATAGTGGTATTGATAAAGACTCGAATCATTTAGGAGCCTCAATAATCATTTTAAAATCAATAAAATTATCGACCCCCATTCTTAGTGCTGCGTCACATTAGTCACTGAGTTATTTTCAGTGATGCCGAGCATGCGCAAAAACATTAAAAACAATCAACAAGCAAACAAATAACAGTTAAAAAAGCAGTAAAATCATGCAAATTAACAAACAATAATACTAGTATAAATAGCTTAAAATAAAAATACAGGATAACAAACATGTTAAGAAGTAAAAATATGATAAAAACATTTACACTCAATTAAAACAAGATCTGAAATAAGCCATTTAAACAGCCGTAATGGTGGAAGAGTGTCCAAGTTTAAGTTCCTCTGCAGGTTATTCCATGTTTACGGTCCACCGTCAGGCATCGTTTTCTAGTTCAGATCTGATTCGGGAAATGTGGAGCAACAAGCTATTCTGCGACTGAGTACCAAGACAATGTGAGTTTAGAGTAAAAGGGATGAAATATAGGGAGGGACGCCTCCTTTCTAGATATTCTAGATCACACTGTAGATTTAGGACGCTGCCAAGCCGCTGTAGCTACTTTGTTTAAATAATCTCTGGTTAAAGAGGTATGACGCGGTCTCGCCACAAATCAAGATAGATCCCACAATGTAGGGCCAATTGGGAGCTCGTTCACAATTACTTTGTAGCGCTGGCAGGACGTTGTTTACACGCGTCTCGTTCCAAGACGCTGCCCTATAAACATGTTTGTGCAGCAAATTGTTTTTGGAGGACAGAAAGTGCTAATCTTAGTTTGAGAGACGTGCACATTTGTCTGGACTCGGGTTTTGGATAAATACTTGACAGTAATATTAGCACAGCGCAGGTGCAGGATTGCAAAATAATGTTAATGTTGCTGCAGGGACTGACTCTGTTGTGGAGGTTATTTGGAGTGTGTGACAGAGTTTGGGCTCCGAGGTGCTGCATTTTGGACACAAACTTAACAACTACATTTACTCTGTTACTAAACTTTAGGGTGAATTCGAGGTACTTCTACTTACTTGAGTATTTTCTTTTCATGCCACTTCATACTTTTGCTCCCCTGTTTTTATTTGGTTAATATTGTACTTTTTACATCATTTCATTTACCTGACAGCTCGAGTTTCTTTACAAATTAAGATTTTTAACAGTTAGTGGATTAATCATTCAGTCAGTTCACAGAAAATGAATTGCAGACTATTTTGATATACATGAAGTATTTTTTCTATCATTGAGATATTTTCTGTGTTTTGTTTTTTTCCCCTTTTGTATGAATAGTTTGGGGTTTTTTTGGAGGGGTGGGTCATTTTAATGTGTAATTTTGAGTTTAGGGAGTTATTTTAAAAGGTTTTTAGTGGGGGGTTTTCGTGTTTTTTTCTGTTTATACATATTATATATTTTGATTTTTTTGGGAGGGGTGAGGTGTTTTTTTCCTTTTTAAAAGTAATTTTGAATTTTACGATTGTTGTTTTTTTCTGTCTTTTTTTATAACGTTTTTCTGCATTGGTACTTTTGCTTTAAAATACCTTAAGTACATGTTCCCTGTTATACTTAATTACTTTTACTTAAGAAACATTTTCAATACAGGACTTTCCCTTGTAAAAGAGTTTTTTTACAGCGTGGTGTAGTACTTTTACCCAGGTAAAGGATCTGAATACTTCCTGCACGACTGGTTTTAAATTAGTATATCGACATCGACACTCTCCATTTCTGTCTTTTCTTTTCTTTCCTTTTTCCACGTATTGGCTCAGCGTTAGTGTGAGAGGATCTTGCCAGAGATTACCTGAGATTATAGGATCACAGTAAATTACTGTGAAACCATAAAACACCTTTAGGATGTAATCAAACCTCAATCACTTAAGTGTAAATAATTCTTTCTCTGACGTTTGACTGGCATTTGTAATTTACGACATTAATTTGTGTCTGCTGCTCACATGTATACATGCAGACAGCTGTCTCCAAAACTGTGCCTCACTTTAAACCCTGCAAGGCTTTTTTTTAAATTTTCCAAGTAGCTAACAAAGATTTACAGCTTTAAAGAGGTCGTTCACTCTGGTGTGAGTGTACGATGGTAGGTAGAGACAGAAAAACACTCACGCCTGATATTTTAATCTCACGCCAGATGTGTGAGAGAGTTGGCAGCTGCGGTGCAGTGACTGTTTACTTGCTTGGAAACCATGTTTTCCTTGAGTGTATATGCTCCGTCTTGCCTGAGGAGGACAGCCCAGCGCAGACTGTGCATGGTGGCGGCGTCATCGGCCTTGAATAGAATCAGCTCTCGGGGGCTGAACGCAGTCCAGATACTATTTTGTGCCAAATCCGTGAGAAGCGCAATCTATCTGAAATTTTACACTCACCAGGAGGCCTCCCTGTCGCAGCCTCCGGCCCCGACTACAACCACGGCTGTAATAGGAAATATAGCGGGCTCGCCAAAAAGGATGGATGATACGCAGAGACATGCAGTCCATGTATGCTCATCCACTCAGACACACACACAACTCCATACAAGCAGACAGTTATTCAAAGAGACAGCTGAGCAAAGCTGTGGTGAAAAATGTCAAAACTGTATTGTTGCCTGTAAAGAGAAAGTCGTCTGTGGGTGCGGGTTAATTGTTGATGTCTCTTTACTGATGTGGGTGTAAGTTTCAAATTGGGCAGCCTCTCAGAGGAGGATAACACACGCACAAAGAGACAAATGTGATGTTTTGACCTTCCATCTGCCAGCCAGTGTTTGTTAAATAATTTTTCTCCTTTTCTCTTTTTTTTTTTTTTTCAGGAAGTGCAGACGGAGCCCGTGCTGAACGCTCTGAGAGACACGAGGAAAACCGGTGACCGGAGACGGTGCAAAACTTCAAAAGATAGTCTGCCGTCAGCTCATCTACCAATCGAAAGGCACCAGGCGTACTCTAAAAGTGAGTCCAGCTGATTTAACATCCGTTTGTTGTTGACACTCACCTGCCAATCACACTGAAGCTGTATCTGATTGTGAAGTGGAGATTTAGGCATCACTAAATTTAAACGGCTGCCAGTCGCCGCCCAGCCCAGTTGCCAGAGGAAATGTTGGCATTGTAGATTTTTGCAAACCACGGATTCGTTACGTTTGTTATTTTGTAGTGGATTTGTTGAAGCTCTATGTTTCAACAGTGCTGTGGTTATCGTGTCAGGTTTAGGCACAAAAACTGATTGGTTATGGTTAGAAAATGATTGTGCTCTGGCTTAAAATACCAGGTATTGGTGGCACAATCCCCACTGGGAAATGGCAACTGGTCTCTAAAAAACATCCCTGTTTGGAAAAGCAGCCAAGAGTTGCTAAAAATCATTCATGTTTGAGGACTGAAAAGCTGCTAGAAAAACAGCAGCAGTTTGCTTAAAAACACCCGCATTTGGGGCTGAAAATCTGCTAGAAAAACAGCTAAGGGTTGCTAAAGAACCACCAACATTTTAGGCTAAAATGCTGCTGGACAAATAGCAGATCGCTTTAAAACACCCCTGTTTGAGGGCTGAAAAGCTGTTGGAAAAGCATCCACAGAATGCTAAAATACATCAAAGTTTGGGGTCGAAAAAGCCTCTGGAAAGACAGCTGCAGGTTGCTTAAAAACATTGATGTTTGGAGACTGAAACACTGAAAAAGTTGGAAAAGCATCGAGGGGTAGTTCAAAGAACACCAGCGTCTGGGGGTTGAAAATCTTCAGGAAAAACAGCCAAGGGGCGCTTCAAAACATCCCTGTTTGGGGCTTGAAAAGTCAGTTTTAAAACAGTCACAGGTTGCTAAACAAGCATCCATGTTTGAGGCCTAAAATGCTGCTGTAAAAAACAGCCAGAGGTGGCTATAAAACACCCGGTTTTGTTGTTTGTTGGTCTTGAACAGTGGACTGCAGTTTGACAGGCCGTTTGCTATCCCGCCATCCACCATCCCCTGCACCTCCCACTGGCAAAGTCAGCCCAAATACGATGTCACTGAAGATCTTTGTGGTTTGCAGAAATGTTCAGTACCAACATTTTACTCTGACGACCGGCCTAAACTGCCGGGTTTGGCTAATTGACCCAGCTGAGGCTATAACCTCGCTAACGTCTGACCCTTGAATGAAAAGTAAAAGTAGTCATTTAGACAATAGCTGACTCGACATGACAAAATGCTCTTAAGTAATAATGCAAGCAACAAAAACATTCCTCAAATTACAAAGCCAGCAAAGTTCAACTAGATGTTGCAATCCAATTTAGTGAAGGCAGATGCTATTTGCACCCAGGTCCTGGGCATCCTGGCAACATGAACTTCTGGGAAAGTTTATGCACACAGTGTGGATTCAGCAGCTTTAAACACCCTAAAACTGAAAATACTAAGTCAACATTGACCCCAATGGGATCGTGGGAAAGTCTTGTTCTTGACTCATTCATCCACCACATCCTACTCCTTCAGAGGACTTTTTTATTCTTCATCACATGACTACGTGGTAGTACATTTATGAGTTTTTCTCTTATAACTTTACCACTATAATCTCTAATCCTAACTGCTGCCGACCTCGACGTGTCAATGTGACCACTAGTCAGTCACATCAACACGCAGTCTGAACCAAAATGCTGAATAGTTGCAGTGCAGCTGTTCTCACCTTCGTGCAGAATGATGCTCCATTTAGTGGATCAAAAATGTTAAAACTAGCTAAGGAACTTCCGACTGAAACTTTTCCCATTGTTTTGTTTATGATAAGCCAAGAAAACGGCATAAAATAACCAAAACGTGTGCTGTTTTTGTTGCCGTGTAGAGGGAAAACCAAACGCCATCACCATTGACTGGGACGAGGTGCACGGATACAGCCACAAAATGGGCTACCAGAAGGGCAAACTGCTGGTGATGGAGTCAGGTTTCTACTATATTTACGCCAAGACCTGCTTCCGCTACTACAAGGACGGACCGGTGGACAGCAGTCAGACGGAGGTCCCGCAGGTGGACGTTAGCAACACCCAGCTCATCCAGTACGTCTACCACGAGAGCATCAAACAGAACAGCAAGTCTGTGATGCTGATGAAGACGGGCAGCACCATGCGCTGGAACGACACCAGCTATAACATGTACTGCGCCCAGCAGGGCCGAGGAGTCCGGCTGGACGAGGGGGACGCCTTGTATGTCAACGTGTCCAACGCTTGGATGCTGGACCCGGACGGCGAAGGGACGTATTTTGGGGCGATAAAGTTGGGTAACTGAGAGTTAAACACGTGGGGAGCGGACATGCTACTGAACATTTGATATGCCAAAGAACCACTGTTAGTGATTTATGATGTTGATTTTTCAAAAGTGTGTTTTTTTTATTGTTCATGTGTCTTTTTACGTTGCTCTTCACCAAATAGCCTTGGAGTCCTTTTTTTGCAAAAACTTAAGGAATGGGTAGAAATTGTCTTGCCGTCTCCTCAAAAACCATGAGCCCCACAGCTCTCCATCCAAACTAGCACTGGACTCTTTTTTTAGACTTTTCTTTGTGGTTGGTATTGTGAAATTTCAATACATTTCAGTTCAGATTACAACATTCAGACTTAAGCACAGACACGTGTTTATGCACGAACTAAACAAACCATAAGGGAGCAACTTAGGAAGCAAGTTTTTTGGCAAGGCGTGCAGCGAGAAAGGATTTATCAATGTTGATTGTTGGGCAAAAAAAATATCCAAAAAGAACATTGCATCTGAAAGAGCATCTGCTTGTACTTAGCAGATTATCACAGAATAATAATAATGTCTCTGACCCGCAGCAGTGAATGCACAAATGTTTTCCTGAGAGGTTTTCTAAGTGTGAACAAAGCAGGCAATGAGGCGTCCTCACAGTAAGTAACTCAACGGCGTGATTGAAAATAGACGCTTTGGCGGTGAGTTATATCACCCTCAAAATCTCTAAGGCACCATTTAAACTTAAAATGCTATGAAAGATTTGCTTTGACATTGTGTTTTTTTAAAGCAGCAGGATCAACATCACTTTCCTTGTGCTGTGTTCAGACGCCATTCACGTTTTAAAGTCATGTAAACCTTTGGACCCTGAGCAAATTGGTTTGATTCCTGTAGAAAAGATAGGGAAAAGTAAATGAGCATATATATATATATATATGTATATATATATATATGTGTGTGTGTGAAGAGGACAATCTGTATATATATAAAAGCTTAAGGAAATATCCGGAAAACTAAATTCATAATCATCATGATTTTATTTTTTTTATTATATTTTAGATATTGTAGATTTCAGTTATTTTTTAAGCACTTTTTTTCAGATATTTTCCTTTTTTAATTATATTTTTTAACTTAATTTTTTATTTATTTTTTGCTGTCAAAAGAGGATGGGAATGGAAATCGAACCTTCGGTCGCTGCAGCAAGGACACAACCTTTGTACCTTTGTACATGGGGCGCCCGCTTTACCAAAACATTTTCTTGGACTTTTTTTTTTGTAATTTCTTGCTATTTTTTGAGTCATTTCTTTGCTTGTTTGCTCATTGCCCTCTCCCTGTGTTTTTGAAAGAATTGAAGCCAATTTGCTGAGGTTTCAGAGGGTAAAAAAAGAAGGTCATGTTTGTGCTCCAAAAAACTCATTTGTAATCCAGTTTTCTGTCTTGATGAATGCTTCACTGAAGGCAATTACACGACAGTGTCATTTCAAACTGAGGAGGAAATGACGCGTTTGTTATGTTTATAACGATCAACAAGCGATGCAGATAGCTGGACTGTCTGACCATGAATGACACGAATGGACTTCTTTTAACCAGAGGAACCAAATTGAGTTTGGTTCATCTTTAACTTAAAAAAAAAGTTTTTTCATTTGGCTCTTCAGTGAGGTAAATGGGAATATGCACTAAATATTTATTTATTAGCTCTAGAAGTACAGAGACGGGTCATTGTTACAGTGACCTCTCGGCTGTAAAAAATCATGTATATTTTATGTCTGTATGACATTCATTATGCAGCACTTAGAGGAAATAGTAGACACGCTTTTTGTTATTAAAACACAGGGGCTTCATTTTAAATTCCATATTTATGTATCTTGATTTTTGACAATTCTGTGTGCACTTGCCTAGCCAAAAGCAATATGGATTTATTGTTTCTTCTACAAGATTGTAGCAAAACCTGTAAGATCTTCATCTGATTCCATCTGGTAGTTTTTCCATTCAGTGTTTTTTTTTTATTTATGTTTGTGTATGTTTTAATAAAAAAAAACTACTTTTGTAACAGTGTCTCATGAGTATTGACATTACCCAACTGGCGTTTTGTGGTGAGGAGGATTAAATTTTACAGGATTAGACCACAGCCACCTTGCACTGCGAGCTGACCAACAGGCCACCCTGACTGTAATATTATTGTGATGTGCAATTTGATAATGGCGCTCCGGCCAGAGCGAGTAAAGTCCCGCTGCTGTCGGTCAGAGCTCACAGCTCATTACAGAGAGGTTGTATAGAAAAGCCGCCCACTGCTGCTGCAGCGCTGCTAACTCACAGCAGACATTTGGACCGCAGCGACCTGCAGAATAAACAAGAAACAGACTGCATGGGACGGGATGAGAATTTCATTACTCCGCTGCAATGTGTGTAAGCCGTTTTGATCATGGCGATGGGTCTCCCATAAAGCCCCACGGCGTGCGCGAGCGAGATTTGAAGTCGGACCCGCAGCCAAACAGTTCCTCTATTGTCTGTAGTTGGGCGATCACCAGCATATGGCCGGAGAGCGGCTGAGGGCCCACATGTCTGTGCTGCTCGCCGGGGACCTCACACGGCTCTCAGCTCATTGTTCAAACGTTTACTGAGCGTTTGAAATCAAATCTGGGGTTTGAGGGGAAACACTTGGCTGAGGTGCAGACGGAGCTGATTAGTTTGGACATGGTTTTCATTGCTTTTTTTTCTCACTGACTCACTGAAGACTGCAAAAGCGTAATATTTAAGGGGAGCTATTCTGCTCATTTTTTAGGCTTTGACTTGAACATGTTTATATGCTTTAATGATTAAAAAAAGACTTAATTTTCCTTAAACTCTCAGTGCTGGGACACCAGAGGCACATTCAGTCGTAAAAAGGTGTGCAACGTTTTGTATAGAGACTGCTGTCAATAAAAGAGCCGCGAAGCAGGCTCGTAACTGTGACTCGTTCCAAGAAAATCATACTGGTTTTGTGATGATTTCTTAACAACAAAAGAATGGCAACTGAAAAAACCACAGCAAAGATGAAATTAAACATTTTTTAAAGACCATCGACAGAAATTATCTGAGCCAAACTCACAACTCTTTGACTAAGGCCACATTTAGACGAGAACGGCCCTAATGAAAATGGAAAAATCTTTTTTTTGTGTGTTTTAAAAAAAATCTGCATTCATTTGATAACATTGTGAAAACAATCCTCCTGTACACAAGTTTGAGAAAACACCCAAAAATGCTGTAGTATGCACGCCAGGCCAGTTGTTGGCGGTGAAACTTTTTAAGGTCACACCATAAAAGAGGCCATGCGCATGCATGAAGTGCGGCCTTAAGATCAACTCTCACGGGATCTGCAAATTGCCAGTTTACACGGGGACAGAGGGGGTGGCATTTTCCCAAAAAAACTATATATATATATATATATATATATATATATATATATATATATATATATCACTCTGGAATCTGGTTTCAAGTTTTGTTTTGAGGCCCCCAAACTGCAACTAAAGTTCAACGTTTCCTGCAAGAACTGTTACTCTGTAAATGACCCCTAAGAGTCAAGAAACAGACTTTGCAGTTGCTGAAACTTTTGGTTGGTTCAAAAGGTTTTCAAGAGTTTCCAGAGGTGGCGAGTTGGGCTGGACGCCTCTGAATTGCAATGATTGGTCATTTTAGTAATGACAGATCCTGCGTGCACAGCACAGCGTGTAGAACATGCTTTTGAGAAAAATACACCAGCATGTGTGCATCTGTCATTGCAGCCATGGGAATGACTGTAATGGAGTAAAGCAGCACTTTCTACAGTGAAGAATCAGCAATGAGCCAAAATCTTCACAACTGGAGGTGTTGTGAGGAGCAGACAGGAGGAGGAGCTCACTGAGGAGGAGCAGACAGGAGGAGGAGGAGCTCACTGAGGAGGAGCAGGGAGGAGCAGGAGGAGGAGGAGCCAGGCTTGATTGATTGGACTGAGTTCAGGTGTGAGGCCTTTCCTGCACTACCTGCAGCAGAACTCTGGGCTCCCGGGAAAAAGGAAAAACGTAAGTTTCCTTGTTCGAAGTGTTTTAGTTTGAGTTATGTCATGATAAATTAGTGCAGTTTTAAATTGTGTTCATTCTGGTACCGGCTAGAAGCCTTTTTATTTGAGGATTTTGTATTAGGATTAACCCTTAGAGACTATTTGGTGCATTTTTTGTGCTTTTTATTCTTCATCTTTTGATAATTTAGTTGTGTTAATGCATATGGTATACATTTTGGCAAGATTGTGTGTTTTTGTTTATTCTGTGAATTCCCAGCTCAGACTGTGATCATCCAAAAACAAACACACAAAAAAAACAACACTTCTTTGTAGTATATTGAAAATAATTATTTTTCTTTTTCATCTAAAATGTTTTGTGGCATCATGACAAAAACCTGGCATTTAAAGAGTTAAAATTCTGAACATGAATGAATATTTGATATTTATTATTAGGACTGATGTTGGTTAAAAGAAATTAACTCAATGAAGGAAAATAATTTTACTAATGAATGTTGCAGCAGTGTAAAAACAGAACCAAAAATCAAACATTGACACATGATTTATAACTGTAAAGTTTTTAGCTACTTGTTAGCAACCGACATAAAAGCTTCACAGTTCACAGTGGGGTTTTTACTGACGGATTTTATTGACGTATTTTATGTTGTAAAGCAAGACGTGAAAGTCTCCTGAGCTTGTGTTAAGCACCGACTTTATTTTAGTCTTCTAACTGAAAACCCACTAACTTATTTCTGTGTTTTAGGAATTATTCGTGGGGCTTTACAGCAGCCAGCTGGAAAGAAAAAATCCTGTATTACAGTTAAACAGTAAGTGAAAAAAATGTTTCTGAACACGGCACTAAAGTATATATCTGAAAACAATCTTTATTTATATTGAGGGATAGAGTGGCGGGTCTGTCTCTTGTCAACTTTTATACTCTTTGTCTCCGTGGTGGCGGCAAGGGAGGAACGAAAATGCAGATGTGAAGCCAAACAGTAATTTAAGCAACAGCGAAACTCCGCTAGATGACATTTTTCGCATCAGTTTGCATCATCTGGTGGAGTTTCCTATTGGAGGGAAACGGTTTAGAAAGTCATAGTTTCTGAGTCAGGAAGTCATTCTTCCGATTTTGTTGTGTTCATGTACTTTGAGGTCATAAATTTTCCAATTTAACACTCAAAATTCTGACTTTGGAGGGCCGTTTATGCGCTTGTAACTCATAAATTCGATATTTTTGAGAAGGTGAAGGCAGCAGTACAACCCACATTGTTTTGATACAAAGCTGGTTGAAAATTGGCAAAGTTTCCCTTTAATGAAATGTCTTTGAAAAGAATGTATAGAAATTGTTTACTTGTGCCTAAAAGAATGTCGCTTTTCCGTAAAAAGATTTCATGCAAATAACAAACAACACTTTGCACAGTTTTGCAACCTTTGAGCTGTGGCGTCCATACGGCTCCTCAGTGTCAGATTGAAATAGCCGAAGCCTCGAGCGTAAACACTGGACTTCCGCAGAGTGCCACCCTTTTGAAGTGACTCGATTTCTCAATTCTTTGGCGCTGAACAGAAAACCATTGAAATGTGTTGTGTCAGTAAACATTATGGAAAGCTTGGCGTCCGCTGGACCCCCACCCCCACGCCCGACACATATACTCACATCCATACACACACACACGGACAAAATAGTTTCACTTGCTTGCTGCACACAGTGGTTCATAAAAATATGCTCATTTGGCAGAAGTGCAGAACGTACCGGCTTCTTTTATTACTCACACATGTAAAAACACACTATGGCTATGAAACGTAATGGTCCAATCCATGTGAGAGTGTATGGATTTTAACTACTACAGGGCATAAAACAGATCGCTGACTTCAGGTCTTCACATGTTCCATGACGGCGTGCTGCAGACCAGCTCCAGTGGAACAGACCTTATTCATGTCTTCTCTGGTTTTATGATGCCGCGTCTCCGTCAGACATTATTTCATTATTTCTCCTCGCTCAGCTCCGAGTTGGAGCTGTTGATTCAGAACAACAAAGTCATGTGTTGGAAAATATACCAGGGTGTTTTCCCCCAATAAGCAGCACCAGAGGCATCAATACGGCAGTGAATGCCATTAGCTAACGATGGGTGCTTAGCTTTATGAGGCTTTGTGGTTTGGAGGAAATGGAGCTCAGAGGAGTCGTTTTTTTTTTTAGCAAGCAGCTGGAGGGCTTTGTTATGTGCAGTCAGGTTGCTTAGTGTTTCGCACGCTTACACTGTAAAATCTGACAAGTTGATCTGACTTACAAAAGGAAAGTAAATATAAGTATTAATTTTAATGTATGTTTCCTTCGCTCTAATTATTAAGCTTACTCAAAATGTAGCTGTATTTACTGAACAATGACGAAGTTAGGAGATCTGCGAGTTCTGTGTTGTTAACATGTTTAAGAAAATACAAACATGCAGTGGTGGAAGATGTACTCAGGTCATTTACTTAAGTAAAGGTATTATTACCACACTGTGATAATACGCTGTTACAAGTTAGAGTTCTGCAAGTAAAAGTAAGTAGGTATAATCGGGAACATGTACTTAAAGTTTTTAAAGTAAAAAACAATTTAAAAGAGAGATAGAGAGAGAAAAAGAAAACAACACACCCTAAAAATCTCAAAACCATAACATAAAATAAATATTAAAAAAAAAATAAGAATTAAAAAAACACACCAAAAAAAACAAAAAAAAATATATATATATATATATATATATATAAAAAGGGGGGCTAAAGTCACAATTATAAAATTTAAAAAAAAAACAATAAACAAAAAATTATGAAGTTGTTAAACCTTGATATATTGATTTAATTAAAATTGACATTTTTAAGTTGCAAAAAATTTTTTTTTGAAGTAAAATGAACTTGTCAGATTTTACAGTGTGCACACATCTAAATATCCACACACTGGCACTATCAATGTCGAAATGTACGCCCACTCACATCAGCATACACAACCAATAGCTAACACACACACACACGCACACACACACACACACACACACACACACACACACACACACACACTCCTCTGCTGAGTCAGCGTAGCCTGCTATTTTCACAGGCTGGGCCCTCGCCCTTTGTCTTCACCCCAATATAGCTCAGATGTCTCCGGCTTTTGATGTCTGACGTTTTTACCACTTGGCTAATGCTAACATTAGTGTTATTAAAACAATAACAGAGTGAGATTTACAGGCTACGCTGCAGACGCATGGGCGTGAGATAGCGGGGAGGGTTATTACTGTAACCAGGCCCTGTCATCTCCTGCATGAGCTGTCAGCACAGAGCGTGTGCGCCAGACTGTCTGTGAAAATGTGTAGGTCGTCAGAGGTGTTTAATCAAAGGACACGCCCATCGGAAAAAAAGTCATCCTGATGGGTCAATTTTTCTCTCTCATCCTTTTTTTTGTCTGCCCTCCATCAAATACTGCACGAAGAAAGCATGTATAAATATTTTTAAAAATAGGTCATTCCACTTTGAATATCAGCAAACTCCCTGACCTCGTACTTACGTCCCTTTTGACCTGGTTTCAGCACCATGGATAGCGAATCTTAAATCTGACCCTCAGTGACTTAAAGGGACAGTTCAAACCAAATAAAAATACATGTTTTTCCTCTTACCTGTAGTCCTATTTATCAAGATTGTTTTGGTGTGAGTTGGCCAATTATTGGCTGTAAAGATGTCTGCCTTCTCTCCAATATATTATAGATATGTAAAGGCCCCTGATTTGGGTGCTCGTGCTAGAAACCCTAGAAATAGCCTAAAATCTTTGAAATGTGCTAAAATCCTAGAAATGGTCTAAAATTCCATATATGTCCTAAAATTCTAGAAATGTCAAGAAAATCCTACAAATGTCCAAAAATCAAGGAAATGTTCTACAATCCTATAAATGTGCTTTTCAATCCCAGAAATTTCCTAAATCCTTTTAATGTCCTAAAATCCCTGAAATGTGTTAAAAATCCTAGAATTATCATAAAATCCTAGAAACTTCCTTAAATCATATATATGTCTTAAAATCATAGAAATGTCCTGAAATCTTAAAAATTGTCCTAAAAATACAAGAAACATGTATGGGGCTGCTGCGTCTGGCCCCTGGCCTCCTGTCGTTAAGCAAAGGCTAGGTTAAGTATCCCGGCCTCAAGCGCTCAGAAAAATGCCTTAAATGTTACATGATCATCCAAGGAGCAATAACATACCCATAATGACATGAGAAACCACATTTTTCTGATTATGATTAACTCAGGACGACTTTAAACCACTCTATTGATACCCAGTAGTGTGCTTACATTTTTGTTGGGGTTAATGTGGACTGGAACAAGCATGGAACAAGCATGTTTACCACCTTAACCTCCAACTGCTGCAGATGGAGCGGCTCAGTGGCCGGCAGATCAGACTGTGGTTATACTGGGCCAGCTTCCAGAGTGTGAATGTCGTGTTTGTGACTCGGCTCTAATGAGCTGTGTGTGTGTTTGTACTACGAGCTGTGAGTCAGTCATAATAAGAGTGTACGTCTCCTTACGAGACCATTGTGAGTCGCAGCTAACATTTATCAACCCTAAGTGAGAGATAAAGCATATCATTATACAGCTTGTCATAACAAATTCCATCATTATTGAGAAGAAAACTGATCCTACAAGACGTAGTGGAAGGTTTCTATGCAATGGTAGCTGACTCTCCAGTTGTTCCAAGACAGAATTCAGAGAGACAGATAATGAGTGTAGCGTTCCTAGAATAAACGACGCCGCACAGACTAGAGTCAGAGGCGCGTGCCACTAAATCGCGCACGGTCAAGGTAGTCGCACGCACGCCTCACTCGGGCCAACAGCACTCAATGCCGAGACCAACAGCCATGCACTGCCATACAGCAGGACAGTGCGCGCACTATCTGCTTAGATTTCAGAAAAGTATTTGACGTAGTGAGTGCTCTTTTAACAGAGTGCCAGAACATAACTAGCATCGCTCACCCGCTATATCACTTGTAATCGAGACTGGTGAGAGATAAATATCTAAATCATGAATGAGATATTAGCTGATTGAATATCAGATATGTCTCATACTAACGAACGGACATCAGTTTACATTTATCGCTAGGTAGTACATTGAAAGTAAGTAGTACAAGTATCGAGAACTAAGTGCTCTGATCTTGTTGGCCTGTAATCAGAAGAGACACGCAAGGAACTTGGTGCCAAACAGTGTGTACTGCATCCCTCTCTAACACGCAATCCATCTGTAGTATCTCCAAATTCAGCAAGTCCAGTCTCCCAAGCCACCTATCCCCTACTGAAATACACTTTCAAATAGATAGTTGGAGAAACCTGTCGCCTACAGATGTGACGCACTCAAATGCACAAGTACGCACTAATCTACGAATCAAGTTACAACATGACACAATATGTATATCTGCACATGAGTAGCTCACAAGATCGCTATTAGATGACTCCGATGAAACATCGAGTTCTAATCACGTAACATGTGGCCCACATATCTATACACATGCATGCGCAATCGTGCGCTGTGATTTACGCCAAGCTACCCCCTCGATTTCCTCGTCAAATGAACATACGCTTGTGTTTCGTAGCATAGATAGAAATAAGCTCTATCACCTACAAAATAGTCGCATCTCGAACAGAAGTTCAGTTCCGGACACGATCTGTATAATCCCTTATGAGATAATCTTGCTACAAATCTTAGCATGCACTACCGATTCTAGAGTTGCTCACAAATGATAAGCATGATTTGTCCTCATACTATGAACATCTCGCCAGTATCGCTCTCGCGATCTATTGATCATGAACGTTAATGTCATTATACAACGCACACAACAGCTACTCGCCTTAGAACTCTACAAAGAAAGACTCGCTCTCGGACGTTCTCAGTCACTCACAAAGTCTACATTAACACTGACTTTGTAAAAACGCTACTTAATTTTGTGTATTCGTAGTCTCATAACATACATTCTATAGACAACAAATGTGCCTGATAAACATCAGTTTCGGGGATTAATGAGCGTATTTTCTCAGACAAATGAACACAGCTAAGTATATTAACAATCAGTAAACACACTTGAGATTAGCGAATGGGCGAAAGATCTCTCTACCGCATTACCGCGTACTGCAACTCGTCACACTGGCACAGGTTCTGCATCAAGATATAAGGTTATAAGTCGCCTAACTAGTCACGCATTTCTGACCAATCTGACCACTCAGATCTCTCTCCATCGAGGGCACTAGACAGCTGCATATCAGTCTGCTCTCCGGATTGCAGCTACAATGCTAGGCATTTCCACGTGTGGATCTCACGCCAGAGTCCCACTCAGCTGCTAAATGTGGTGAAAAAGAGTCGTCATCTGCCTCTCTCAACCCTCAGAGACTATTAGTAGGACAGCACACGATATTCGACACATGACACGCGGTGAGTGAACGTCCGCTCCTGCCGGTCGCTCATTCCACCATCTGCGTGCGCAGTGAGAGCGGTAGTTGCCCAGTCAGGAGTGGTTCACACTATCTGGCTGCTTGCGAATACTCACTTAATAAATGCGCATGCTTTCGATACACATACATTGCCTGCGACGCTACAAGCTAAGGCAAGGTTACCACCCCATTCCTATCCATTTGCCCCATCCTTCTACGCGCCCCCCTTGACTGAAACATGTGCAGCCCAGTACACATTGGTTCGCTACGACTCCCTCATAACCCCATCTACTTTATGGTCTCTGCTCCATGACACATTAACAATGTGTCAACTCCTACCGCCATTTTCTCGTGCCCATCCTCCGCTTGCACCCACCCTTACTCAGCACCATACTCTAACCCACATTGCGACCAGTAGCCATAATTCTTTTTTGTGTTTATAATGCAACGAACTCCTACAGCTTTCATGAGTATGAGTCCTCAAGCGCCACTCACGCCGGAGCATTCAAGCTACCGTCTCGTCCCACCGGCATGCAGCGGACCTTGTACAGGACACACTCTCGGACATCAAATGACTACTGCTGCAAGAATTAGCAAGAATTAGACGCAAACACTGCCCAAGCAACCAGTGGAATTTCATAGTAGCAGGTGATTTTGATAAAATCACTCATTACTTCAAACTACAACTGTAAGAACGTTGCAGAGTCAAGGACAAATTCCAGGACCTCTTTATGCTCCGGTCCCAGAGGCTTAGGACAAAAACATTGGGTAGAACAACTTTTTGGGAGTAATCTGCTCGACCATCAGCCTGCAATTTGTTGCTATGTGTCCTTAAAAATGTTTCGCGCAGTGAAAGAACTTTCGAAAGCAGATTTATTATCCCTTATGTTATGCTGATGTTTTTAGCTGCCTGGTTGTACAATTAATCTCCCACAACTGAGTTTCTTGTGTCTCAGAGATCAGTTCTCTTTTGGATGGCAATATTTTAGTTGCTTGTGCCAACTGTATTTTGTCGCTTTGCCTTTGTTTCCCATGTTTGCTTTGTTTTCTCACCTCGCGACTGTCTTGGCCAGGTCCCCTTGAAAAAGAGATCCCTACTCTCAATGGGACCATTAGATAGTATAAATTTTAAACAAAATATAGACATTTTCTTAACAAAGTTTAAAAAAACTTACTAATAAATCTACTTTGTACCTTGTACATTTTTTCCTCTTTTTCTTAACTTCCTTTGTAAGGACCTTTGAAGTTGTATCTAATGCAGGCGATTCCCTTTTTGTTTTAATCGTATATGGCAACAAGTTCTCGCTTTGTTTTGACTAAAATCCAATCAGTATTTAGGGTTGTGATCACCAGTTAGCCACAGATTTAATCATTAGGACGTCAGATTTCACCCAGAGGAAGAGGGAACATTAATAAAGTTAAAAACAGGAAAGGCTGTGGTTGAATTTAGTCTAATCGACACAGACAATTACACGCGCACACACACACAAATGCATCCATGCAACCGCACTGGAAGTGTGTGCCCCAGTCACCCGCGCACACGTGCACGTCGGAGGGAATTCCCCATGTGTGATGCAGCAGCAGCAGCAATAACTCAGTGTAATCCCTGGTCAAATGTCTCAGATGGATCAGGGAGCTTCTGTTAAGATGTGGTGACACCTGGACGGAGTCTTAAGTAACACTGAGTAACACAGTAATCCTCCTGAGGACACCTGCACCTCACTGCCCCCCATGTGATCAACTCAAAGCCCCCCAGCATTAACAGACTATAAAAACCAGGACCCAGCGCTTCTTAAGGTATTCATAAACTGAATTAAGCGTCTTATTGACTTTCGAATGTGTCCTTTTCCATCAGTCGGGTCTGATCTGTAACGCGGTGACGGCAGGGGGATGACTCAGACAAAAGGGTTGTGCCAGGACAATGTCAACTTCTGAGACCTAAATCAGCAGAGGCCTCCCAGACTTCCCAAACCACCAGCAACAACAACAGCAACAAACCCAGATCCGAGACTAGCTGGAATGTCATTCATATGGTCCTGATTTCACCCCTCGCTCTCCCTTCCTCTCGGATTTTTTCCGTCCCATGGCGAAGACGTGGATTGGCTGCTCGCTTTGGTTGGCTGGATTGTTGACCCAGAGATTAGCTGAATGAGTGGAGCTCATGTTGCTGGTTGGCTGGCTTGTAATAAGGTCAGTGCTGTTGACCTTTTGACAAGTCAGTGTTGATTCGGCTGTCTTGTTGGTTTTTTGGGCTGCAGCTAGAATCTGTGGGTTACTGTGTTGAAGTAATGGGATAAGAATAATTCGAACAGTTAGAGTAAATATGAGGTTTCTGTACTTGTACTTTGCTTTGGTTTTTCCATTTGATGGTTTCTATATACTTCAACCCCACTATTTTTTAAAGTATTTTTCTTCACTTCATTTATTTCAGAAATGTCATGTTACTTTGAAAATTCACAATATCAATACAAAATACAATGAACTATTATTAAAAATGACCCAGAAACTGTATAGGGCCCGTGTATCATCCGTTCATTCAGTTATTAAATTCTGGCAAACTTAAGAAACAAAAAAATAAGTGAGAATTTGTTTTTTTTTTTTTATTTTCTGTAGAAACCAAATATTTAAAAAAAGATGTATGTTTTCTAATTTGCTTGAAAGGAACAAAAACAAAATAAACTAGTAAATTTTAAGTTGTAACTTTTATGCAAAGTAAGGAGCATCCATAAGGTGGTATGGTAAAATTTGGTTTCAGTTGGATCACGTGACAGCAGCTAACGCTTTCTGACCCAAACAGCTGACCCTGGCGGATGAAAAAAATGTAGTGCCAAAGGAAAAAATGCTGTGTGGCGGCGCGGTAAAGCGGTGAAATACTCTAAATACAGCGTCCACTTAGATACTCATATTGATTTTCTGGTAGGCCTTTTTTTAAAAGCGGCTAATACAGTTTTGATATCACCCCCTGTGGGGTTGCGCGCCCCGTGTGTTTCTGCAAACCGGGAGCGCGCTGTCCAGCAGCTGCATAGACTGTACATGAGTATCTCATAAAGCCCCATTTCAAAAACCCACAACTACTTTTAATGAGACACACAAGACACACTGCCACCCTCTGTCACTTTTTTCGGTATGTGCTGCTTTCGTTACCATGGATACTTGTTTTCCAGCTCGGGCCTGCTCCATACTGTGCGTAAAAGTTACAGCGCCACATACACAAGTGTTCAGCCTAACTGGAGCTCCATCAGAAGCTGAAGTTGGTCATAACTGAGCTCTAAAGTCACTCACTCGTTTTTTTGTTTTTTTAGTTTGCCAGTCAGACTTTAATAATTGAATGAACCGATGATACACGGACCGTATAGAGTAATTAAAATGAACTCCACTTTTTAAATAAATAAATAAAGGACGATTAGATTTATTAGTATTTCTACATTGTTGCACTGCTATTTTGACTGAAGTTAAATATCTGAGTAGTTGTTGACCCCCCACCCCCCGCCTTTTCACCTGATGGTATGATCTATACCTGTCCTCACACGTGATTGGTCGCAGGCGGACGTTTGAAATCTCAAACAGACATGGCGCGGACTGCGCGTGAGAGCAGTGTGGACAACAGCGCATTGCACGTGAAGTGGAGGAGAAAGTGGAGCGCATCAACACGAGAGCAGTCCTGCACCAGCGTGCAGCTAACTGACAGGTATGGTCACACGAGCGAGACACGTGGTTAGTGTTGCGCAGTTACAGGGCTCTCAGCACGTCATCACATCTGGCCACAGCCACATCTCCGCTGTTTATTTTGTGTTTTGAACATGAACACGTGGCACCAATATTTTTAAAGAAGTATTCCACTGCTGCCTGAAAAAGAAACATAAAAAAAAAAAAAAACGTCTTTACCAGTTTAAGATGGTTAAGGTGGTTGGCCAGTTTGTGACCAGCTTAACCCTTTGAAACCTGAGCAAACTGGTTTGAAGTCTTTCAAAAACAAGGGGAAAAGGTAACAAGCAACTTAACTAGACATGTCCCGAAAAAGTTGTAAGAAAAAGAAAATAAATAAATAAATAAATACATATAAAAGCGTTACTTATAAAGCACAAAAAAAGTTAAATATATATATATATATATATATATATATATATAAAAAAATATATTTTTTTTTTTTTAAATCATGAAACTTGCCTTTAAAAATGCTGAAATTGATATTTTTTATCCTATTTTTTTCTATGGCACAGTTTAAAAAAAAAAAAAAAATAAATAATATTTTTTCTGGACTTTTTAAATCAGTTTTATGGATAATTTTATAATAATCCTCTCTGTTTTTTGTCCCTTTTGTCCAATTTCTTGCCAGTTTGGTCATTCCCACGTTTCCAGGGGAAAAAAAGACAATTTGCTCAGTTGTCAAAGGGTCAAATTACTTGTGAAATGCATCTAAGCGCAGCACAAGGAAAATGATGTCGAGCCAGTCTTCTAAGGGTTAATGTATTGTTTGCGCATTATTTTTGATGTTTAGCTGGTCATACCAGCGTGCAATGGTCATTCTTACTGTTTTATCCATCGAAGTTTCTGTGAAATTGAAACCAAATCAATGTCCTCGAGTATGGAGACATAAATAGTGTCTTGAGGGGACGTATGAAAACCAAAGAGCATAAACCAGTAAGGTCAACTACAGCCAACAATGCACTAAAACATTTTTTGAAAACATTTTAGGTGAAATATAAACAGTACAGTGACGTATTACTCATTTGCACTTAATCAACACTTGAAGTTAAAAGCTGTGTCCTCTTGTCTCTCAGATGGAAGAACCTCCACTTACTCATGATGATCGAGACGAGTCCAGCTCGGAGGAACATCAGGTACGAAACAAACACTCCAAATGTGCAAAAACATGCATATAAATATTTATTCATTTAGCCTTTTGGATGTGCAGTTGACTAAATGTTGAAACTGAAGACATTGGCTCTTTTTAACATTTTTCAATAATTTGTGAGTGTGTGGTGGTAAAACAAAAACAAAAAAAGGTTGCCAGCATGAATTGTGAAAATATTTCAACCAAACGGACGGGCCTACAGTGTGAGGTTTGCTGTGAATGTGCAAAATGATTCTGGACTGAGTTTAGATTCCCGACCTAAAATATTATCCAGTCCAGCCTTGAATTGCTGTATTAAATTTGAGTGTCCTGGCCGCTCTTCCACTGGTATAATATTAACTGACAACTTTGTTTCACTGACAGTACAGCTGGAAAATATGAGTCAGTTGATTGACAGAATATAAAATAATCACCAATTTTGCTTTTCTTTGTTTCTTGCTGCCATAAATTATTGGGTTTGGACTGTTTGTTTGACAAAATAAGTAATGTGAGAATGTCTCATTGGGCTCTGGGTAACTGTGATGGGCATTTTTTTTAAATTCATTTATTCACAAATTAAAGAAGAATCTAATATATTAGCTGCAGAAATAACTGGCGGACACTTAGGTCCCGCTTTAATATTACACACACTCGTATCACTCTATGCAGAAACTGCGCTTCTCACAATCAGGCTTTAAAAAAATATACATTTAATATAAAAATATACATTAAATATAAAAAATATATGTTTAATATCAAATATTCATTCATTTTCAGAATTTTAAACCCTTTAAATGCCATTTTTAAAGTTTTTTTTTAATGATGCATCTATATTTTTAGATTAAAAACAAACAAACAAACCCACACACAAATTTAATTATTTTAAACATACTGCATGCTAAGTGGATTTTTTTATACATTATTATTTTTTTTTTTTCTTTTTTTGTGCAGCACTAAATACTTACACTTATATTATGCTGCACACAAAATCAGGCTATAAAAATATTTTACATTATTTATGATTTTCTTACTTTAATTAGTTTTTTAACCAACATTAGCCCTAATCATAAACTATCAAATATTCATTAATTTTCAGAATTTTAACCCTTAAGTTTTTGTCATGATGCCACTATTTCCATCCAAGAAAAACATAAATTATTTTCATATAATTAAATTAAATTAAATTAACACAGTCTGGGATATGTCAGTGATCAGCAGCTACATTGACTGTGACAGGTCACCTAGTGGAAATAGCATGTATTTCCTCCATATGCCAAATATGGTCAAAATGACCTCATCAGGTGGGAAATAGTCAAAATGACAAATTCAGAGTCAAAAGCCCAGAATGACACCCAGAAATAATACAAGTCATGATTTTCTGCTTTGATGGCTGTGGGATCAAAAATGTCAGTTTGAATGGGTTTCAATGGAGCATTTTTGGACCTGAACAGTCTGAATGTAACTATTTAGTTTCCACAGTGTATTTTAGACTTATTGTAGGAGCTGAGCTGCAAATTCACTGATTACACTCAAATACACAATCTTGATGAAATGTATACCATATGCATGAAAACAGCCAAAATTATTAAAAATGAAGAACGAAGAACATGTGAATAATTGCTAGTTGCCCACTCGATACCAAAGATTGGTATGGCGCTGATTGATCAGTCATTGAAGGCAGGTGTTACTTTTGTGGTGTTTCCGCTGCATGTTACGGCAAGGCTCTACTCAACTTGATTTACTCTTTTTTGGTTTCCCATTGTCAAAAGTTGTGTATAGTACCATGTGCTTTTTTGTCATTACCTCAACTGTGGTTCCAAATAAGCGGAGTCGGTGCTAGCTGGTGGAATTAAAGGCGTCGTCACCTGCACAACAATGGCCATTTTTAATTATCCCGAACAACCATCAAGAGCCATGAAAAAGTTTTGGTTTTCTTTTGCAAAACTGAGGCAAAAGGACCCTTTTTTTGTTTGCAGATGAAAGAATTCAGCGTGTTGCCTTGAAGATGTCAAAGCAGTTTCACGCAGCTTGGATCTGCTGATGGGGTACTACCTGCAGTGGAAAATGGAGTCGAGAAAAGGACCTGGTACCAAAGGTGAGTGGAGTCTGGTCAAACCATGCACCAGAAATGAGGCATTACACTAAAGCTGCGTTTCCATCAAAAACTTTTCGTATAGTAGCTTTGTAACCAAAAATAAATCCTAAAAACATGTACCTGAAGCTTAGATCTGGGCAGTGTTTCAACCACAGACAGTACTCTGACATGTGGGCGGGGTTGTTGTCACTCGCTGCTCCGTCCAGCAGCACTTGTATCATGTATTTCCGTTTTTCAGAGTGGTGATACAGAGTGGAGTCTGCACTCTGTTTTTTGTCCACAAAACGAGGCTGCAAGCTGACATTTTCAGAACAAAAAAGAGCAGGCTAGAGAGAGAGTCTGTATGGGATATTTAAAATAAGAGGGTTTGTGCTGCTGGAGCGCACAGGAGCGACGCTCCCTCGTGTGTCTTTTCTCCAGGAGAGGATTCAAATATACGCACTTTACATCATCTAGAAGAAATTAATATTGATTTTTTTAAAACTCTTCAAGATCCAAAAAACACACAGTGAGACTCTCAGCTTTTGGTGCAGCAGTCGGCTGTTTAGTTCCATGATGCAACAGTTCTTTATAGTAACTGCTTGAAGCACAATTGTTTGGCTCATGAGTCACATGTCAGTGAGTCGTTTGGTTGGTCGGTTGATAATGGGCCCATTAGCAAACTAAGTGACCTGTCAGCTTGCCGGCTGCTCGTTTGGCTGCTTGTTTGTCTGACTGGGCGGCTGATTGTTTGATTGGTCAGTGGGTTGTGGTGAAACGGTCATGGCTGTGCCCCAGCTGGCTGTGTTGTGTAGATTCTAAATATTATAATCCCCACAATCCTTGCATTGTGTAACAAATTATGGAGAGACAATAAAATTGTTGGTCATGATGTAGATTGTAGTAGTTACATATTTCATGCTCCCTTTGAGATCGTGTTTAAGAGCCCGAGCAGTCGCCTGGGGCCAAACCGTGAAGACGAGGGTAATCTTTTATCTCAGTCTGCATCGAGGAGCCAAACAAGTCACTGCAGTTGAAAGACGGCGTATTAAATTGTGACCACAGGCCACAGGCAACTTACCAACGTGTTTTACTTTCCACAACTCGAATGACAAAACTTTCCCCTTTACACTCAAATGGAAACCAATATCGTGGTCGGCAATCTCTCTGAGTCTTTGTCGAGCGAGGCCGATGTGAGATGCAACGCGTTGCATCAGATTAGATCTTTATCTTTATCGAGAACACACACGTTCTGATCAGAGCAGCAGTTTTCCATTGGGCCGGCCTTGACTCGACCACACAGCACATCCTCACCGCCGGCACTACCAAGAAGGCCCTCGGCCTATCTGTCAGATCCACATATATCTATAATCTCATTTCACTGAATCTGCTCCCGCTGGTTTTCCCCCTGTGCAGCGATGTGAACTCGCAGCCTGTCAGCGAATACTTGGACTGACGGATGTTTGGGCACATCAGGAGATGAGTTCTCGTATTACTTTGTGGACAAAAAGCAGGAACGGTCGGCCAAAGATCTGTCTGTGGCGTGGTCGCCTCTCTTTGCAAATAACCGTGTGATGTCGGAGGAATGCGCAGTAACAGCTTGACGGAACATTTATGTTAAGTCATGTTACAATAAGACCAGAAATCTGAGCTTGACACTTAAAGCTCGTATGGGAGTTGGCACCTTTGGCACAGAATAAGACTGTCTTGAAAGTGCAGGGAACAGAACAGGTTAATCGGGTTTATGAAGAGCAAGCTGCGGTTGAAAATGGACTTGGAACAGGATCAGAACGATGAGCCATCAGGAAACATTGGGAGGCTGAAGTACTGTTACACAAACTCCAAGAGAACAGGCCAAGGTCCATTGTATTCACTAATGCAATGCTTGTTTTGGCACAGCGAGCAGTTCTACTGTATGTTCAACTCCTCTCAGATAATTATTTTGTCCTTTTCTGTCTTTATTTATTTGCATGAGTAACAACCAGTACAACAACATAAGTGGTTAAAAAAGGATTTTGTTGGTGGTTTGATTTGGAAACCCGTCTGAGTCTCTGACAGCATCTCACCACATAAAAGAAGTGAACATGAGAAAAGGTTCATTCAATCAATAAAGTAACAAAAATAATCTCGTCATTTAGTAATAATAAAAATAAGGCCTTTTTTATTGGAATGATTTTAAATAACATTTTCAAAAGTATAAAAAAAATGCTCAGACAGCAAAGTAGATTTCATGTTTTTGCATGCATCGGACACATTTAGTAAACAAATGTAATTATTTAATGTCCGTTAAATCAAATCCAACCTCCCTTTTTTTCAGTTTTACAAAAAAAACATGAATGTTCCCAATTTCTGCCCCAGCATTCACCATACACACCTCGATCTAATCAAATAATAATTAAGACAAGAGCAGATCAATCATGTTGCATTTTAAAATCTAAACAACAAACAAAAATATTTTATAATAATTTAATAATATTTTTTTAGTTAGCTATTTAAATGTGCTCACATTCCAATTAATTTTTTTTCTAATGTTGCATTGGAAATTCTCCAAAAATGGCAATATCTTTTTTTCTGAAATAATTTACCAAATTCCCTTTTCTTAAACTCATGACGAGAATCCAGGCAGAATCTCACATGCAGAGTGAAAAAAACAAACTCATTTTCCACTTTGTGAACCAAATAGATAAATATGACAGAGTATGTTTGTTGTCTTCCATGTGTTCCACTCTAAAAAGTTATTTTTTCCAACACTTCACGTAGATTATATAACTTTTCACTGGACAAAAATGTCATGTTTTATGTTGAAATAAAGATCTGGGCAAAACTGTCCTTCAATTATTGTAAAATTGGCCTTTAAATTTCATTCTGAGTGGTTATCAGAAAGAAAAGCTGCAGGAACCCTGATTGCTGCAGACAGAACATGGCATGTAAATGTAGAACAGGCGGGAGGTCACTTGAGTTCAGGTATTTTTCTCATCAGAAACATTTTCAAGGGGAACCGAGGAAGGAAACTCTCATCGCTGTCAACACTGCAATGTCCTTATTGCAGGTCGTGTTCCTGGAAAAACACTCAGGCTTTTTTGTAAACTGAAACCATTTGATTATACACAGATGATATTTACTTCTTGTGGTCGGTTGAAGGGCAGAATGAGTAGAATTTTCCTGAAAAACAATGTATGGACTCACACCAGAATAATTCCTCTCATTCATTCCATGAGAAGCATGTGGCGCTGTATTCATCTGCAGAGAGCCTGCTCTCCGCCTTTATTCTCTTTTTCATGTCATTTTGAAGTGTTTGGGACGTTTCAGGGTGCAGGTGTGACGCCGCCTGCCAACAATAACATGTAAGACATTAGTGCTCCTGGTGCTGCCAGCGGGCTGATAGCTGCCTTCAGAGGGCAGCTTTCCATTAACCCTCAAATTCAGCAAATTGAAATTATGAATGTAAAATCCACCAAATGGAAACACGTCAATTTTGAAAAACTCCATTTAGCACAAAAAAGTTTTTATGCTCGCATGAGGTGGTATTTCACGCGATTGGAAGAGTGACTGACGTGGGATCCCTCTTCCAGGACGGACAGACGCGCAATAGATGTCGTAAAAAACATTTTTCAAATATTTTTCAAATATCAAATTACAGTAGATGACCAATGATCAATGGGGCTTCAGAAAATGTCATTAGGTGGGTTTCCATTACAGAATGGTGCAAAACTTAAATGATATTTTTGAAATGTCAATAAAACACAATGTGGAGCTGACTGTGTTTCCACTGAGTGATGCTCTGAAGCTTCTCCTCTGGTGATAACATCCCAGTAACCATGGCGATGGATGCTCAAAACATTAGCAGCTTTATTGTTATTGCAGCCACCAAACTAGCCGTCATTATTTCCAGCCCAAGGCCACATAGGCGTGTTATGGAGCCATAATGGAAAGGCGAGCCCCTTATACGTGGGAGCGACCACGTATGAGGGATTTCTGGGAGCTGATAATCCACGATTTCACAGAGGAATTGTGGATTCGAAACTTTCTCAGAGCTATGTGATGCAATAACAGCTCTTGTAGCTCCTGCTGCATCATGAGGGAGCCAGTTCCTACTGACAAGCTCATAGACACAGCATCATGTGACCTAGAGAAGCCGTAAAAAAGTGCTTGCATTGCAGTTTTACAAAATGTGGCTTCTACAAATCACGTGAAACACCACCTCATGTGAGCTGAAAAACTTTTTTTGCGCTAAATAGGATTTTTTTTTTCAAAATCAATGCGTTTCCATGAGGTACATTTGACATTTGAAATTTCAATTTGCGCAATTTGAGAGTTACTGGAAACCCGCCTGTTGCTGGACTGTATTTAATCTGCAGCCATAAACTCACACTGGGGGAAACAAAGCAGCTCGGATCGAACCTCTGCAGCTGCACGCAGCTCATATGTGTTGCTCCTCAGTCCTTTTGTCTCCTCAGATACGAGAAAAAACAATGCAAATCTCAGATTCCTGCACAGACTGAAAGAGGCAAAATCCTCTTAAAGGTCAACTTCTGGGCTGCTTGTAAATACAACGTTGTGGGTTTGTGGCCTCCTTTAAAAAAGCCATAAAAATAATGCTTAAAACAAATGCTTGGAAGTCTGGGGACAAGCTTAACCAGGCAGAGGTTGTTTTTTTTTGCATAAAATATAAATTCTAGGTGATCTCATGTCATGCATCTGTTACATGTTCTCTGTGACTCACATGTTGTGCAGTTTGATCATTTTTAGACATGTCTGCACTACATTTCTTCAACTGAAACTATGTAACTTTTGCTGAACGGCAGCCAGGGGTTATTAAATATGCACTTGATGACCCATACATGAATTCACTCAATTCAGTTCTCAGCCAAACAGTCATCCAGTTCACGATCCATATAGGAGACATGGAAATATAGAAACAACGCTGTTCTTTTTGCAGTGGAAAGCTTGTTGGTCTTTGTATTATAAGTTTGATGATGAAAGCTGTAAGATCAGACAGTTTTTTATCCCATTCTGTTGATTCTGGTTGCACAGTTTGAGTGGGGGTTTTTTTTGTATTTTTAAATGGTAACGATAGCAGTTTACATAAGAGCAAAACAAGTCGCCATCGTTTCTTTCTAACAGCTGTGTTTGCTTGCTTCCATACTGGTTTATATTTTGTGTTTTACTTTTAACTTTACAGGTAAAAAACAGCTTTTAGGACGAGGACTAACTGTCTTTTGTAATAAGTAAAGTAATACACTGCCCCTCACTGGCGAAGTAAAAAAAGAAAAAGGTCTTTTTCAAGGTATCAAATACTTGTATGTACGCGCCTATGGGACTTATGGTTGCTAGATTGAATGTCAGTCTAAAAGAATTGTATTTTGTGGCTCTTTTAGACTTTGCAAATGTTATCGAATTCAGTGGTTTAAATCGATGGTGAAATGAGTTTTGATGCTCACAAAAAATTATCCACTGATTTACAGACGTCTCTTTCCTGATGTAAGTCAATGGGGAAAAGTCTTTTGGGCCAGTGGGCATCACGTGACAGTACCGGATGGTGTATTTCAATTTTTGGCCACAATGTGAAATTTGCGTCAGCGCCTGGTGCACTTCCTGGGGTCTTGGAATCTGGTGGTCATAGGTCAAGGTCACTGTGACCTCATGAATCATTTTTTGTCCATAATTCAAAAAGTTTTGAGAGTTTATATCATAAGACGGGAGCAGGAGGAGACATTTGGTCAGATTCTGAATTGGCGACATTGATCTGTAAGCTGTGCTGATTGTAGAGATCTTCTGTGCTTTTGGGGAAAGATTTGGGTGAAGCGTCCATGTTTTCACAGATGTGGATTTAAACCTTAAGTGAAACCTGATTGGTGCATAGAGGCATACAACCATTTGGCAGAATTTCTAGTTTCTTTTGCCTTTTCCAAATTTCTGCGTCCCCCAGCTTTAATGCTCTCTCTGGTGAAAACTCCCCTAAATCCAATAAAGAGCAGGACTGAGCTGCTGAAATTTCCCTAAACTCTGATAGCTTTCAGGCCTTAAATGCTATTTAATCATCTGAATCTCTGACCAAAATAAATCCAGTAATATAGAGTCAAAAAGATGAGAGATAGACGCTCACAATTATAATCATATGTTTTTCATGGTGTAGTTTTGATTGTCAAACTACAGCGATGATTCAAACTAAGCTGCACAATCTCATTTTGGGGGAAACCCAATTAGCTCATATGACCCTGTTTACTTCCTGTGACATGAGAAACATCCTGTCGCAGAGCGCCTGTCATCCATTTGCAGGAGCCAGCTCTGCAACCCACACTTGTCCCTGAGCAGCAGATTTTTCCAATAAGTCATAAACAATGGAATAATGCTCTGCCCTCTATGAAGATGATTGTATATCCATTGTCTTCACTGCGTTGACAGAATGGAGACTGTCATTTTTTATTACTGTATGTTTCTCTTTGCCTTGAATCAGAGCTCTCTGATTACATTCGCTGTCACGCACAGCATTTTTTAGATTTATAGGAAAGCCTGTCGTTGATTGCAGGTGATTAGGTGCAGCAGTTAAGACATTTGTGGTTTGTCACTTTGATCACAGCGGCTTGATTTTTTAAAAGTCCTTCGTCATTATTACCTCCGCCAAGGAGGTTGTGTTTTCAGTTGGGTTAGTCTGTTTGTCGGCAGGATTACGGAAAAACTACAGACCTGATTTTCATGGTAGAAGGGTGTAGCACGAACAGGAAAGAATCTGTTAAATTTTGGAGCAGATCCGAACCACAGGGCGGATACAGGAATGATCTTTTGCTGTTGTTAACATTGTGAGATAAGGCTTTTGGATTTTGTGGTCTTGGAGGTCTGCGCTATCTGAGGTCTCTTCCAGTTCCTTAATTCTTCATGATTCTGATTCTTTCTTCTCATTTAAAGTCTTAAGCGTGAGAGTTCAGACCACAAATTCACAATGAGATGAGTCAAAACTTGTAACTACTTGAAATGCACCACTCTGCAACATTATGAAAACCTGCTGTTTACAACAATACTGTCAAACAAGTCGCTATGCGAGGTGTGTTTCCATTAACCCTCATATTGAAACAGTGAATATAAAATAACAGTGAATATAAAATATGTCGTATGGAAACATGTCAATATCAGACAACTCCCTTTATCACAAAAAAGGTTTATGCTCGCATGAGGTGGTATTTCAGGCGATTCAAAAAAGCCATATTTTGAAAAACTGCAATGGAAACACCTTTTTGTCTTTTCTAGGTGACATGATGCTATGAGGTCACATGATGTTTTGAGGTCACATGATGCTGTGTCTGTGTGCTTGTCAGTAGGAACTGGCTCCCTCATGATGCAGCAGGAGCTGCAAGAGCTGTTATTGCATCACATAACTCTGAGAAAGTTGAGTGCATCATTGGGAAGTTTTGAATCCACAATTCCTCTGTGAAATTGTGGACTACATCTCCCAGAAATCCCTCACATGTATGAGGGGCTCGCCTTTCCATCACGGCTCCATAACACGCCTACGTGGCCTTGGATTGGAAACAATGACGGCTAGTGCGGTGGCTGCAATAGAAATAAAGCTGCTGATGTTTTGAACATCCATCACCATGGTTACTGGGATGTTATTGTCAGAGGAGAAGTCGCAGATCATCACTTAATTGAAACGCAGTCATCTCACAGTTTTGAAAATCTTGCTTAAGTTTTGAAAGAATCTGTAATGGAAACCTGTTCTCACTCCCGGGTTGTCAAATACAGACGCTTTGTTAAGCTCCTTGGCGTCTCATAACGACGCACAGGGCACCGTTTATTGTATCTATGTTGCGCAAAGTTGAAACACATTGCGACATTTGGTTAATGTTGTTAATTGGTTACAGTTAGATTTCGGCAAAATAACTTCTTTGTTAGGTTTATATGTTTAGATGAAACATTAAAAATACACTGTATTCACTACAGCCTGAAGAAGGCACAAGCAGATACGCGTTGGTGTATTTTTATTTGAATTAAAGGCCTTTTGTGCTTTTCAAACCATCCTGAGTACTTGATCTTTTATGCCACAGTTCTTTCTATTTTTGTTGTTAGAAAATACCACAACAAGCGAAGACGCCGTCTGCAGACAGTTTAACTGACTTTGCTACAAGCCGATTGGCTTTTGAAACAGGTGACGTGCCTCATGTTCTTAAATGAGCTGCTGGCGGCCTGACGAGCTGAGTGACACCATCAGCCGGCTTAAATCGAGCTGAAACAGGTCAGTTCACGCTGCTGCAACTTTTCTCTGTTTTGTCGTAAATCTTAGTCCTAATGTGGGTTTGACTTTCATTCTCTCCCCGAGCTTTGTTTCTCTTCTCAAACTGCATTTCATCACTGGCTCTGACATGCTGTCCCACCATAACTTTTCATGACTTAAGTGTTCGTAAAAGCCCGTAGACAAACAAACAACCCGAACTCTCCGAACTCAGCAGTCATGACATTTGCACAAAAGAAAAAAAAAGATGTTCAAAGCGGGAAACATGTGTGCAAAAAACACACACTCACTCACTTATACAACAGGACACACACAGAGAGCTAGTAAAAACTTCCACCCACAGCGTTATTGACATGAGATTGTGCACCTCTGCCAAACATCCTTTTACCAGAATCCAGCCGACCTTGGGACGGGATCAAACTCAAATACCGTACTTACTGCCGGATTAACCAGCAGCAAGACCACATTTATGAGTCGGAGGCGACGTGTGTATGCTGCTGGAGATGCATCACCTGAGAAGCAAGACCCTATTTATTCTGGGTTAATCCCGTCACTGATTGGAAACAAACATGTCATGTAGAGCCGTTTCCCTGCAGCGAACCGTCAGTTTGTCTGCTGTAAACCACAGCAGCGGTAGCAGATTAGAGAGAGGAATCCAGGAATCAACAAGCGTCTGTCTGTGTGGTGTGGTATGCTGGGTTAACATCAGTCTGAGAGACGATCACACACACACACACACACACACACACACACACACACACTCATACGCACTTTGGTATACACAGGATTACGCGCATAGACACACAAGCGCGCGCACACAAACAGCTGTTTGGAATTACGCAGCCAGGGTGATGAACTCGGTGACAGCGCTGCGACTCATGCAGCATTCAAAGGCAGATGAGGACGTGGGAAAACAAATCATATTCATAGATTTCTTGTAATCTCTTCTTTGATGTCTGAATGCAGAGTGTCGGCTGCTGGCGCGCTGCTAACACCCTATTCTACCAAACAGGTATCTGTTTCCCCAAAATCCGCCCTCCGGGGGTTCCTCAGATTGCAAAACCAACAAAATCAAGGCAGCTTACAGGAAAAATTAGGTCTCAGCAGGGAGCGCGGTTTGAGGTACCAATCAATCTCAATCAGTGTTCCATCAACCACCAGAGCTTTTCGACAATCCTGGATGTCAAAATTTGCTCCAACTCAACACTTACTGCTGATCGCCGCTCTTTGTGTTGGATGGACTGACATCACTCATCGTGTTTCTTTGGTTAGGATGGTGGAGGAACCGGAGGGATGCTTCTGAAAGACACGTCTGGCAGCAGAGCCGACATCGGCCCGAGCCAGCAGCCGTCCAGTGGTCAAGTGAAACATCAGGCGGCCGAAGCGGAGCGTGTTTAGATTGGGAGGATTAAGACCGAAGACCTGACAGACTGCAGGCTTGAAAAACAGTGAGACAGGTTGTTGACCAAGAATAAACTATGCACAGACTTTAGAGACGGGCTTTTATACAAGTTTGAGTGTTTGATGTAGTTTCACTGAGGTATGTGACGGTGTAGGTGTGCAGCACTAACAACCCCCCTACGGTGAGTGCACTACATACTTTCAGCTTTTCAGACTTATGAATGCACAATAAAAACCAAAACATTTTACGAAAAGTAATTTTGTGACAACTGTTTTGCTTATTAAACAGAGAAATACAACTGCACACCTTTTCAACTCAACCTTTTTTCTGTGACGGAGGACTGACGAGGCTCTATTGCTTCATTTACTCATCATAAAAACACACTTTATTCCAACTCGACAGAAACAAAACTCACTCAAACCATCTTGGTTACTCTTGCTAATGATCTGGTTAGTAAACACATTCACCTGCTTCCAATGCACAGTAACTTAAAAATTAAACCATAAACATTGGCATCCGTGGCCTCCATGTTTGCTTTGGACTTCTCTGACTTCCGTATACACAGCGTGTCGTGTGTGACGGCTTGTTGTTCTTCTGGCCATGACCAGTTAACATTGGAGTCTGACCACATTTTAAGCAATAATTTGAACAGCTGCATTAAAAAATTGAATCAAGGCAAAAATCTGAACTGAGATTGAAGTTTTGCAGTGTGAAAGTGTGTATGTCCTTCACGCCGCAACTGCGGGTTCGATTTCAACCTCAGCCCTTTGCTGCATGTCATCCCCTCTCGCTCCACTCTTTCATGCTTTCCTGTCGAAAAGAAGGAATTCAACATGCGTTATCGGCTAAAAAAAAACGACGAAAGGCAGTGTTGTGAGACACACGGCGGCGACTAGAGTGAAAGATGCTAACTGACCATCCAATAAGCTGACCGTCGGCTTGGTGTGTCAGGGCCTTTAAACCAGGCCCATAGCTCCTCATTGGATCCTGAATGGTCAGAAACACTGGTGGCGCTGACACAAAAGCATATCTTTAAGCCTGAAAAGATGGATTTCTGTGTGACCTTTCAGTATCGAGTTCAGCTGCCGTGCAAAATAACATCTTCACACTCACTGAGCCTTGATACCAAGAGAAGCAATTACCCATCTCATACAGACACATCAAGATATTAATCTGACGACGTACAAAGGATTAATGTCAGTGGTCTTTTGTTTCCTTGATACCCGAAGCACAGTGTTTAAATCCCACACCCCAACACTTGGCCTCTGGTTTGATTCTGATCCAGTAAGTGTTTGTTCCACAGCCAGTCAGAAGTAGGCAGTAGCTTTACTGTAAACACAATTATGCTAACTGTGGCAAGATTCAGTGACCACATGAAGGGAGATCGACTCTCACGCAAAACACTCGCTCAGGCACTCTCACACACTATACTTACTCACTCACTTACACACTCATAAACCAAAACATGGCATGCGTCCGCACCTGCAATCTCACGATACGGACCCACCGGCTTCTCACATGGACGCACACCTACACACCATAAACAACTTCCTCTGCGGCCGATGTGATTAGAAAAGCACCCTGAGAGAGTACAACAACCCCCTCACTGCACACACACACACACACACACACACACACACTGGAACCACAACAGACAATGCAAGATTTACTGACCAAACACTCGGCAGGAGGCCGCGCTGATGGTGTCCAGCAGCACTTTCTGCAGGAGCACCAATTCATCATCTTACACCAAAACACACACGGCCAAAGATATACATAAAAAAAATATTTTGATAGTTAGCTGCTGCACGCAAGGTGAGTCACACATGCATATATTTTGATAGTTAGCTGCTGCACGCAAGGTGAGTCACACATGCATGCAGCGACTCATATTCAACCTTACACACACCCTTACACCACACAACTGTTATTCCTCTTAACTGTAAATTGAAGGGAATCCTCAGGCGGCGTGTTCCAGCGACATTAACACTCCTGCCTCGCTCCGCTGACCGCAGGCCGGCAAACTGACAGATTTATCTCGATCTCAATTAGTTTAAACAACGTGCAGATTAACACTGCCAGGAAGGGAAAAGTTCAGATGCCCCGGCCGCGCCGTGTGTTGCTGCCCTCGCTTTAAGCCTGCGTGTCTCGGCCCGTTGACGCTCACCAGACATCGATCCAGATCGGCTGGATGTTTATTGAACAGCGTTTGACGTTTCCCACAGAGAGGGGCGCATTAGTTTTATTATTCGCCACAAAAGTCAAGTGAAAGGCTGCGTTCAATCAAACAAACCGCCAGGAGCTCTCTCAGTTAACCCCGCTCTTAAGAGAGCACCACTTGAGCTGGAATGCAGCTGCGGACGTCACTGCTGTCCAGAGCGACTTCACTTCAAGAAAAGACTCCACAGGCCTTAGAGCGACTTTTTAAAATCTTACTGCAGTGACGGCAGCGCGTCTGTCTGTACATTTACATGCACAGTGTAGTCGAGCTACGGTTATAGCTCTATTAGGTAATTTAACTGGACTAATGTCCTTGTGACTTGACATTTTAGTTAACTTTTAGACAAGAAGTTTTTTTGTTTTTTTTTTCATTTAGCCCCTTGAAACATGAGCAAACTGGCTGAATTTCTTTTAAAACATGGACAGAAAAAGAAAAGATCCAAAAATTTGCAAGAAATTAGAATAAAGTGTGTGAAAATTACATGAAAATTAGTAAAAGGAAAAAAATTTAATTTAATTAAAAATGAAACAAGAATTTTGTTTCTTTTTTCTTAGCTTCTGTAAAAAATAAAAAAAATTCTAAATCTACTGATTTCTTGCAATTTGTGAAACATTTCTCACCCTGTTGCTTATTGCCATTTTGTCCTATGTTTTTAAGAGAGAGATCCCACCAGTGAGTTTTCACCGGCTAACAAATGGAGCTAATTAACAAACTCAACAAGTTTGTTCCTCTGCCGTCAGACACACACGGCTGCTTATTTACTGCTGAACTGCAGCTCACAACTCGCACAAATGCTGCTGCGGGGTTGGTGTTTTGCATGCTAGTGAAACATCCTGGTGCAGAATATTTACTGGAGTTTGCAGCCTGTTGGGGCTCCAATCTCATAGCGCTCACACAGCATTATAAAATTTAAAGCACTGCCGTTTTTAGCCGTTTTTAGCTAAACTGTTGTCTCCTCTCATTTTAAATGTCCGATAGTCCAACACTTACATTTTCATCTAGTCTCACCCGGTCAATTTATTTTAATTTATTTTTAGCTATTTTTAGCTTGTCAGCCTTTGGTTTTTGTCATGGAAAAAGGTCATAGATAGTTTTCGTCAATGAAATTTAACACTGGTGCCCACGCTGAAAGACCCGACTCGGAGATTTTTGGTGCATCTGCAGTTTAGCGTGGTGATAAAAATCTGTGTCAGAGCTGCTGAAAGTGAAACCACACAATTGCAGCTTTTGTATAGAAAAGGTCACAGAGCTAAAACCACCCACAGGTAACCATGTAGTGTCCTAGCATTTCCTCCCCTGCTTCCTGTGTCAGATGTGACCCTCAGATGTGGCTTTTACACTGAATGAAAAGAGACGGCAGTTGCATAGAATTTTAAGATACGTAGAGTTACTGTGAATTTTACTGACCTTAAAAATGGAAATCCACCGGATTGAGCTTTGAGCAGATCATGTGGCAACAGCTCTTATCTATGGTTTTGGTGTTGAGCGTAAGGTTGGTCGTGCATTCAAGTAAAAGCTACCTTTGTCTTTTTGAGATACTTGTCTTACAGATACAGTGTGAAAGAGTTAGTGGCTTCTTGCCATGAGAGTGCTGATTGCAACCAACTGAAACTTCTTCTCATAAGAATTTATTCAGTGTTGATTGTTCAGGAGCTTTTTACCAGGTGCAGAATTATCTGCAGAGGTCTCTTCCTCTCCAAAACAAACAGATGAACAGATTTCAACCAGTAAAAATACTGAATAAAGCAGTTTCATGTTACAAATCAGTGTTTTTTCTACACTGTTTGGCATGCCTGAGACAGGCTGCTTGCCCAGCTTTTTCTGTTTGTGTTTTTTTCTCTGCTATTTTTTTTAAATCGAGATGTTCAGGAGGCTGTTATCAGGAGTGAAAATATCCACAGAGGTGTCGTCCTCCCAAAACAAACAGACCAGGTGATTTAAACCGGTAGAAAAACTGAGTTAAGCAGCTTGTCGTAAAAAAGAAGTAGGGTGTCTTGAATGCTGCTCGTTGCTATGGTGGCTGATGGTCCTACCTAGAGCCAGGGTTTGGTTTAATTTACCTTATTTATTTATTTTTTGCTTCTTTGCTCATTCTCAGTTAGTTTTCTTGTGACTTTTTACTACTTTCTTGCTAATTTTTGAGCCATTTGTTATGAAGTTGCTCATTGCCTTCCTCTGAAAGAAATCAAACCATTTTGTGCAGGTTTTATGGTTAATAAACACAAAATGATGTCATCTTGAGAAAAAAAGGAGGTTATTTGCAAGAAAACAATAGTAAAATAGCAGATGTGGTTTTGCTGTCCACTGCCATCATTATGTGAAAGCAATAACCACACAGGGAGAAATTGATTTTAAAAAAGGCAAAGAGGCTAATCTTTTACTGACAGTTGCCTCAGCACACCAGAATGCAATGCGACCACAAAGCACTTGAAATCAAGAGTTTGAACGTCTCACGTCGCTGTCAGCACCGAGACTCCACTTTCTCAACGCTACAAGTTTCCATCTGTTGAAAGTCGTTTTTGGAAACACAGGAAATCATCGCCTGTAGAAGAAGTGGAGACGTGAAAACGGTCACACCAAGAAACGAACTGAAACGACTCGACAACTTAATATTTCCTGGAATTTGTACAACATCTTAACTTGATTGTGTCTCACATTTAAAGGGCGTCCAAAAGGTTGATTTTTCCGAGATAAAAACTGACAATTAGGAGAAAGTGTGTGAGACGCTTTTCAAACTAAACCGGTTTTGAAATCTGTCTTTCCACTAATCCCCCGTCCAAGCACCATGTTTCATTTCTCTGCTCTCACAAACTCGGCACAAGCAACTGGATAATGACCCCAAAAACCCCAATTGCAAATCAACCCGCTGAGTCAAAACCTATTTCTCAACTGCGGCCCTGACGAGCCTTGCGCAAGTGGCTGTCACAGCTCTACATGTCAGCAGGCAGCGGACTGGTACCCGCATATCTGGCTTTTCAAGAGCAGCTGAGTCCTCACGATTTGATTTGTCTTCCCAATAATTGCAACAATTACACAGCATTAGTTAAGCCTGTCCACCCATTCAGGTCACGGCTGGTTTTTCGTGGAGCTGCTGACAGAGTCGGGGGAGGATGCGGCTTTTACTGTAGGAAATGACGCCGGAGTCGTGCGAGGTGTCGCGTCTCAGACCTCAGACAGATTTGGTGGATCTTGGATAGGCGCGTTTCTGGTAAGACTCCTTTAGTGAGGAGCAAAAGGCCAGGAAACACTCGCTCATACACTCGTCATTTGTCTGCTCGTGTGTGTGTGTGTGTGTGTGTGTGTGTGTGTGTGTGTGTGTGTGTGTGTGTGTGTGTGTGTGTGTGTGTGTGTGTGTGTGTGTGTGTGTGTGTGTGTGTGTTTGTGTTTGTTTAGAGAGAGAGAGAGAGAGAGAGACGGTTTGGCAGCGTAGTTGTGGTATAGATCTCACTTCTGAGAACAACACCGAGCATTAATCACCTTTAAGGATGTCATGTCTGTTGCAGATGTATATAGCGTGATGTGTTTTTGTGAAAAAGAAAAGGACATTGAGCGGGAGAGTAAAAGCATCTACTGTAAATTCCTCAGCTGTACTTTTCCAAGGTGTGGCCCTACAGCACCTCAGCATCTCTGATTCATCGACCACACTGACATTTAGGCAAATCATGACAGATGCGATGTATACATGGGGCCGTGGTTACATTAATGATCCTCTTAATTGTTTCTAAAAACTCTCCCCACCCAAAGTGGGTCACGGATCATGTGGGTGGATCCCACGGATGTTTTTGTTTCCATGTCAGAGACTTCAAAATGTGGTTCACCTCCACGATCTTCTTTGTTTAGCGTGCATGTGTTTTGTGTGGAAAGCAGTGATGTAATAAAAGCTTTTTAAAGGTGAGATATTGCTTTAATGCGATAATGTGTTTTGACTGAGGAAGATCACAGTTTTATCCAGAGATACCGAAGAGTGCAGAGGAGTGTGTATTTTTATGTCAGAGGCATTAGATTTTCGGTTTGTCCGTCCATCTGTCCAATTCTTGTAAATGCGATATCTCAAGAACGTCTTGAAGGCACTGCTTAACATCTTTTTCATGGACCGTTCTCTTTAATCGGCATTTAAAACCCAATCAGACCTCAACTCTGGACACGGAGCAAATTGGACATTTGACAAGATAATTTGATGTTGGTGGTCGGCCCATTCTCATTCAAGAGTCATCAGATATCACCACTTTTGCAGTGATTTTGGTGTATGATCCTGACGCCAAAAGCAGAAGCAGAATGTGATTTTCTACACCTCAACATGTGCCTCTTTTGCCGAATCCTAACCACCAGCATGTGTGTTTGTTTACGTCCTGGCATTGGTCTCCATGTGCTTTTGTTGCCTAAACATAATCTTTGTCGTGTAATCGTAATCATGGTAGCAGCATCTCGGAGCATTAACAGCAGACACAGAAGGACACCTGGACTGTCCCTTTTTAAATAAACTAAACCTAAATCACCTGCAGCATAATATATAGAGGCAGAAGTGCAATGCAAAGCTGCAAAGCGTGACATTTCGTGTTGTAGCGTTACAGTGTTCTATATTTAAACATAAGGGTATTCATCATATCAAGTTTCAGACAATATAAAGAAAATAAAAAGTTATCCTTCCACTGCAAAAGCAGCCAAAGAGTTGTTATAAACACGGCGTGACCAATGCACAAAGGGACTTGCAGAGGGCTTTCCCTGTGTTCTCGTGTAGCAAAATGTTTACACAAAATTTAACTCAGATTGCTTGATGAACAGCTTCCAATGACGAAGGGACTTCCAGTGTTTAAACAATGTTTTAGGCACAATGTAGAAAATATTACTTTTTACAGGACTTGTATCATTTTCTCCTCAAAGCTTTCTTTTGTGGGCCGTAAAAGCACACGTTCCCACAACTTCTCCTCTTCTCTGCAGTGTTTTCTTAACAGAGGTAGAACATTATGACCGAGACGTTTTCAGTCTCCAGGGACGTTCTCCACAGCGCAGATTATGTAATGTTCCTTATGGAACAGATTATTTTATGTTGTTTTAGGATATTCAACAATAATGTTTTCACAACCCGGGAAGGAACATTTAAACACTCCTCCTCATGTAAACATCAGAACATGTCAAAGCAACATTCAGATAACTGAAAGGGACTCTTCGGGCGACGCTCTTAGAAACCAAAAAGTGCTCCCCGGGGGCACGTTTGTTTGAGAGATTGTGGAAAATGTTTTGTGCCCGTGCACTCAAAATCTGCACGAGCGTCTCCTTTTTCCCCCTCCCGACAGTCTGCTACCCTAAATTTCTGATTTAGAAAGACAATAACCGCAGCGTAAACACAACAAAGAGACAGAGGGGAGAGCAGACAGTGAACACAATCTGAGAGATCATCAACATTCTTGACAAAGTATTTGCATAATGTATCCAATCCAGTATGGTAAGATGTGACCACAAGAAAATATACATCACAATTACGCTGTAACGTCCGTGATTTATTGTTCAAGATGGGTCCAGTGAAATAAAGCTCTTTGTGCGGAGCAGTTGGACAGACGGAGTCTTAGGAGACCTGTTTTGGTAGGAAGACCATAATTGCTTTGAATTGGCCCTTGCGCAAATGTAGCTACAGTATGCTGAGAAAGCATTATAAATGTGTGTGTATTTGGGTGTTTCTGAACATGCATGTGAGAGTGTGTGTGTGTGTGTTTTGTGCTGCAATCTCCTGACTTGATGAAGTGAGTCCACTGAGCCAAAGCGCTGCTGAGAGTTCAGAGTCATCAGTGAGGATCCTAGGGAGACAGCGAGCGACCACAGGTTTGGTCAGGACATGGTCAAGCTTGGGTCAGGGCAGGGTCCGCAGGGAACGGCTATATTAAGTCACTGAGTTTGTTTCAGGGAATGTTTTTAGGGAAAGGAGCTGACCCGTGTGTTTTGGGTTCATTGTACTGTAAGCTGTTTGTGTTATTCTTTCTGTTGCTCCTGAATCGAGCTGGACGGCCGCGATCTCGCAAATCATTTTGATTTCAGCGTGAGCAATTTGGATGTTTGGAAATGTTATCAGGGCTTCTGTACAAGAGTACTTGTACGGTTCTAAATCTCTCTGAATCATGTCTGTTTTACCACAGAAACTGGGCAAATTGTTTTTCCCACAGAGGTTTTTCATATTCCATTAATCCTTTGTAATGTGCAGCCTGATATGGAATGTTTTTTCAGAGCCACACCGCTGTTACTCAGGGAGAAATTTATTGACGATGACAGGATATATTTGTCACTTTTCTTTATTGTAATTCTTACATTTACTATGTATGTTTGAGTTGCATTTCATATTTAGACCAGTGAACCTCACCTTACGGTCTGTGGGCCCCCAATAGTGCTGTGGTGGCCCCCAAACCATTTACCAATTCACAATAAAAATAGAATGATTCACACTGGGAATTGTTTTTGTACTTTTAGTTTACATAAAGTACCAGAGTGCAAAATAGAGCTTGTCAATCAAAAAAAAAAGAAGAAAGAAAGAATGTCCTAAAATCCCGGAAATGTCCCAAAATCCTAGAAATATGCTAAAGTCCTGGAAATGTCCTAAAATCCCAGAAATGTCCCAAAATCCTAGAAATATGCTAAAGTCCTGGAAATGTCCTAAAATCCCAGAAATGTCTTAAAATTCTAGAAATGTCCTTAAATCAAAGAAATGTCCAAAAATCTTAGAAATATCCTGAAATCCTTGAAATGTCCTAAAATCCTGAATATTTTAGGAAACCTTTGAAATGTCCTAAAGTCCTAGAAACATCCCAAGATCCATGATATGTCCTAAAATCTGAAAACTACTCTAAAATCCCAGAAATATTCTCAAATCCTGAAAATGACGTTAAATCCTAGAAATGTCCTAAAATCCTAGAAATGTCCTGAAATCCTAGAAACATGTATCGAGCTGCTGCTGGTCCCTGGCCAGATTGAGACCAACAAAAATTGTGTTGTCTCTATAAATACACAACGTGTCAGTGCGACAACCAGCTGTGTGCTTCATGTGCACATTCGTAGCCCCGTGGGATTTTCCCCAACTTCTTTCCCAGACTCGGGGGGGACAGCTCGTGTGCATCACATGCAGCAGCGCAGAAGGTAAAATGCCCGTCCATTCATGAGGAGGACCTCCAGTGTTGTCCTAACCTCCCATTACACGCCATCAATCTGTCACCGTCACAGCGTTGTTACTGTAAGGTCTGTTCCACTTGAAACAAGCCTCTAATTATACTCCCAGTCGACTCCCACTGGACCACATACTGTACGCTGCGCTAACCAGCCGCTCTGCACTGTAGGTCTGCATCCACAGGCTGTTTGCAAACGTTGTCATCTCACTCCGCCTGTCCCTCTCAATTCCCAAAACCTCCACTCAGAATAGCATATGGAAGGCGCCACAACACACATTAACACCTCTCTCAATGAGCTGATGACGACGCTGTGGCAGCGGCGGACGTAAGGAGAAACTATTCTGTGTTTGAGTTCAAGACTCAGGACTCAAAGAAGCTGAAAGCTGCTCAAACTGACCAAGCAACTCTCTCTGTTTCTGTAGCTCTGACTTTCTGGGTCTAAAGACGAGTGGGAATCGACACAGTGGCCCTGAAATGATTAGTGGTTTTAGTCATTTTCATCCCACTGCATGTGTGTTAGTTAGTGTGTGTTTGTTTGTGCCTGACTGTAAGCAGTAAAATAGAAACGGGGCACCGGGCAGACCATCCTGTGGGTGGAGGAAACTTAGAATCAGTCCGATGATGACATTGCCTTTGGTCGCTCTGTTGACAGTTGCTGAGCTGGAAAGCTGTTATTTTGGCTTTTTTGCATGAGGGGTAAATTACCAGAACACGTGTTAAGGCCTTTGCACTCTAAATCCATATTTTTCATTTGCCTTTTTTAATGGCAGATAAGATTAGCAACTTTACACCCTGGTTTATATTCCTGGGTGTCACGGCTGGGGTTGGGTATCATTCACATTAGAACTTGTACTCAGTAGTACTTTTAAAACACATTATCACAAATCCCTGGATGCCTGAACCTGGCGTTCTCTCTCAGGTGGCATCGTTTCATTTAGTGTGAATCACTAGTTGGTATTACCAATGTAATTTGGTCAGTTCCACTAAAAGTATCAAAATTGGGACTCAACACTTGTTCTTGCGACATTGAAATATGACGTAAACAATAACACATTTGTGAGGTGTTCTGCTAAAGTTGATGTACACAGTGTGCATTAAGCAGCTTTATACATCCTAAAAACTGAAAATAATACTTTAACGAAGTCTAAAAATAGTAAGGCCACATTAACTTAGTCCTTTACTTTGACCCAGTCGTCCTTCGCTTTTTACTGCCTCCTGTTTAGCTCTTTATACTACATCACTTGACATTTGGCAGTAAATTACTACTTTTCTCTGGTAAATTGACCACTTTAATCTCAATATCCAAGATTGGCGATAACTATCCAAACCACTTCCAACCTTGGCGCGTCAACATGATGAGTACCAGCCACTCGTAGTACACAATGAAATCTATAAAAAGTTGTTATATTTGATAGGTGAAAACCGCTAAAAAAACTGCAGTGTTATGATTCATGCCTTAGAGAAAAAAGATTATGGTGCATTTTCTTCTGTCATTTCCCAAACTTGCAATGTGAGATAAAAAGTAAAGACATATTTTCTGTTTTTCCTCTCTCCACTAGAATTACCTCGCCAGCTGTCACCACTCTCACATTTGGCATTGCTGCTACCTAAATCATGAAAGCATACTTTGCAGGTGTTTAATTGCCCTCAGCTGTAAGCGTCATCATTGCTGTTGTGCATTTCTGGAAAAGTTAATGTTAGCTTCTCTTTGTCGTGGCTTCCTTATATTTCCACTTTTTTTCATGCTGGCCTGCTGTCCACCTTTGCACAGTTCCTTTCTCTTGTTGCAGACGTTTGCATCCTGCAGGTTTGACATGTTTTCTTCACTTCTTTTGGCTGAAAAACTCTCTAAAGGCATTTAACGGATGCAAAAAATCAAACCAGTTCCAAAAACTTTGACGAACGAAAGTTTCGGCGTCTTTGTGTAAACGCGATTGACACAATTTGAGGTTGTATTTACTTTCAATCATACCACAGTTTCATCATGTTGTGCAAAGGCTGTACTCCAATATCAGCTGCACATTTTGACCTGTGTGTGTTTGAAGCTCTGTTGCAGCACGTCTGTGTATCTGTGTGTATCTGTGTGTATTTGTGTGTGTGTATGTCTGTATCTGTGTATTTATCACCCTGGTGTTTGCTCTGAACTCAGCAGCCTTTCACCTCAGCTTCACCCCCGTATCTGCATCTTTTTACGCAGCTGAACTTTTAACCTGCCGTAATGCAGAAGATTAGAGTGGAGCCTGCCATTATAAACATGGTGAGTCATGTTCATTAGAACTAAATGCATGTACAGATCAGTCTGAGGTCAGGGCGTTGATGATTAAAAAACACCAGTTGACAGACCGACTCCCCTGTCACGGGCTGTGTTATTCTTGATCCACGCACAGCCGTCATCTACTGTTTGTGGCCACTTTGGTAACTCTGACTGATATTTCTATGGCTTTGATTACATTACAATTAGGGCAAAGGTTCCCTTTTTATTTCCTTTGGTCACTTTTTTATTTCCTATGGATTTGTAGTGCAAGTGAAATGCAGTCGAGCTGGAAAACTGTGTCACGGAGTTGGATCGAGCCGCATCCAAAAGCCAAGAGGTTCAGCTAAAACAGACGAGTGTATATTATCTTACTGCTCTGCATTTTTTAGGATGTCACAGAGTTATGAATTGGGCCATAAATCATCATTACAGGGTAATATCTGTGCCCTGACCCCGGCTTTGTCTGTGTAATAGATGCTGGATGAAACGAGGCTTGTGTAACACTACACGCAAATTAGGGACCACACAGGAAACTATTGAGAACGAGGAGCCAAAAACTCTGCATACCTTTGAGTCAGGATCCCTCGTACTTCTCCCAGCGCCAAACAGGACTGACTTGTCTTTTTATGCCTCCAGGCCGGCAGATTTTAGACTGTGTGTCCGTCTCTCTGTCTCATTCTCGTGAACACAATATCTCAAGAACACAATGAGAGAATTTCTTCAAATTTGGCACAAACGTCCACTTGGACTCAATGATAAAGTGAGGAGATTTTGGTGGTCAGAGATCAAAGTTACTGTGAACCCGTCTGTCTCATTCTTGGGAATGGCTTTAGGAGAATTCTTCAGATTTGACACAAATGTCCACTTGGACTCAACAATGAAGCTATAAAACTTTGGTGGTCAAAGGTCAAGGCTGGTGTGGCCTTCCAGCCATCTCAGTCTTGTAAGGGATTTTCATTAAATTTGGCACCAACGTCCAGTTGGACTGGTAAGCTTTTGGTGGTCATAAGTCAAAGATTATGGGCACTATGACCTCATCTGTTTCATTTTTAAGGAACCCAATAAGGCCTCAAGAAGGCCTTGAGGTTTTTTTTTTTCAAATTTGCCACAAATGTCCACTTTGACTCATCGACGAAATAATACGATTTTGGCGGCCAAAAATCTAGGTCACTTTGATCCTGTCTGTGTCATTTAGATGAACACAATATCTCAAGAATACCTTGAGGGATTCTTTTTTTTAAATTTGGCACAAACATCCAGTTAGTTATTGGTGGTCAAAGTTCACTCTGACCCCGTCTGTCTCATTCCTGTGAACTTAAGTCACAAGTCCACCTTTTAAGAATTTCCTTACATTTGGCGCAAACCTTCACTGGACTAAATAATGAACTGATTAGATTTTCGTGGTCAAAGGTCACTTTGACCTTGAATTTGTGTCATTCTCATGAAATGCCATTTTTCATAACTCTAGAATTTTTAACAAAATTTCACACAACTGTCTTATAGGCTGAAATAATGACGTGCTGAAACTTAATTTTGCAAAATATGATATTGGTACTGAACTGGAGACACAAATCTTGTGTGCTCACCTTGAAACTGAGCTGATTGTAGAGATCTTCTGTGCTGCCCGATTTTTGAAGCATCTTTCCACAGACGTGGATTTAAACTGTAAAATTACTTTACTGGCTTGTGGAGGCGTATAACCGCATGGTGGTAATTTTAGTTTGGAGAGTGTTTGTAGACGATTTCGGGTTTTTCAAATGGCTTATCAAGTTTTCAGTGTGAATGTTTTCTCGGTTACGTTGCTTCCGCTGACGATTTATGACTTCTTTGAGGGGCGCAGTGTGTGGGAATGCATGCCAACAGATGAGTGTGAGCAGAGTGTGTGGGAGCGCACAGGACGTGTGTGTGTGTGTGTGTGTGTGTGTGTGTAAAGTACTGCTGTCAGCGCGATCGGCCAACAGTCGAGGAGTGTCTTCACTGCCCTCCTCCCCAATTTTCCCTCAGGAAGCAAAGTGACTCAGTTGTGGTTTGACATTGTTTGTGAGTGCATATGGTGTGTGTATGTGTGTGTGAGAGGAAGCAGGATGCAAAGTAAGAGCAAGAGTGTGTGTGTGTGTGTGTGCATATTGCATGCTCACATTCTTTTGTATGTCCATTTTTTGAGCATGTATGTGTGTTGAGGCATTTTTAGGTGATTACATGATGGAGATCCAGGACTGCTTTTCTCAGGTTACTGAGGTTGACCGGAAATATTCCTCTCACTTCTCCCTGTAGGAAATGTTTTATGACAGTCGGTACAGACATCACACCACGGCGCCCCATATGTAAAGTCTAAGAGGAGCATGCAGGGTGCTATCAAAACCAAAATGCACCCAGACGGCACAGACTTGTCTCCCTGAGGAGGAAATTGTCTTATGTTGCATGCACGCTCAGCCAAAATCAGCTAACTTGAAGAGTGGAAATAACTTAAAGGGGCTATATATTGAATCACAAAAACAACACATTTCCTTGCTTACTGCTGGTGGTAGCTAACCATGCAGATAGTTTTGGTTTTCTGTGCTGAAGTTTTGAAATATCCTTCTGTGACATTTCTTTCAACACCGCCAATACAATGGAGGTGACTGGAATTCTGCTTGTGGTGTTCAACGTGTTGAAAAATTACAATTGGAAAAACTTGAACACGAACATCTATTTCTAGAAAGAATGTCTCGGTCGCCCTGGATAATCCACAGACCTCACCGTGAACAGTTTTCATTGGAACTGTGTCGTACTGAAGAAATAGTCCCAGTGCAAGCTGCCCAGTGAGGTCTGTGGATTTCCCAGTGCAACCAGAACATTGTTTCTGAGAAAGACGCGTCGCTGCAGTTTTTACTATAAAAGTAATTTTTGTCAATTCTGTGAGCTCCAAAAATGAAACTGTGCTCACGTCTCTTGGATTGTGGCTGTGGCGGACGTTAAAGAGGCTGATATCTTAAAACCTGGGCACATAAATCTGATTATCTGCATGGCTCATCACGACGCCACAGGAAGTCATTCCTGCCAGCTGCCATCACGCTGTACAACAATGAGTCTCCTGTGTGGAGACAGCGGTGGAGCATCAGGCTCTTTTTCCCATCACCAGCACGATCTGCCAACATAAATAACACTATTACGTTACTTAATTTTCTCTGTTCATCCTGTAATGTCCATCTGTTTATTTAATGATGTTTACACTCTGCTTGCATTTTTTAACCCTTTGAAACCCAAGACAACTGTCTTGGGTTTCTTCCAAAAACATGTGAAGAAAGAAATGAGCAATAAAAGAAGAAATTACCCCCAAATGAGCAAAAAATAAATAAAAAAAAACTAAAAAATTACTTAAAAAAAAAAGAAGAAGAAGAAGAAAAAAACAAACAAGGCAAACAAGACTTGGAAAAAGTGCTTTAAATTGTATAATGATTCTGTAATATATTTAATAAAGATAATTCTAAATATATTTTTCTCTACTTTTTTTATTTCTGTAAATATTTTTCCACAGCTTTTTTAAGGAATAATATTCTAAATCTACTAATTTCTTGCAGAGTTGCTCATTGTCTTGTTTCCCATGTTTTTGAAAGAAATTGCACCAATTTTCAAGGTTTAAATACTTGTCAGAGGCAGGAGAAATATGATGTTGATATTGTTTTTGAAATATTGTGTTAACATAGTTAAGCCAGTTTTAAATGCCTAAAAGGATATAATGATGAAGAGACGAAAATATATATCCGAAAGGTCAAAGGGCAACTTCAATGTGACATCAAAATGCAAAAACGCTTTACTTTGAGTGCAAAAGTGCACTTGGTGCACGGAGGAGTACAACCTTGTGGCGGTAATTTTATTTCGCTGTTTGAACTGTGAAGATAGCCCAAATTAATCTTTTACAATGTTGGTTTATTTCAAGAGAGGCCTGTTTAAAAATCATTAAAGGGCGAGGCCACTGGGAACAATGGGATCACCTCCGAAATCCAGCCTCACAGAGGTGCTCGCATGGCTGCAGTCTTTCAGTCTAGTTTGTATTAGTTTGATTTTGGAGTTAATTTAAGCTCTTATCTGCTTCTTTGTGTGTTCCAATGTGGTTTATTTTGTGCTGTTACGCTGCAGTTTCACATTGTTTGTTTTGCCGATTTGTCTATCTATCTATCTAGCAAGCTGTGTTTCTCGATCGTTGTGCTTCATTTCGGTTTTAACGGATCTCGAGCTGATAGGCCCACACATCTCAGGTGGTAGATGAGAATCAGTTGTTTATAGTTATCTTTGGTGGGATCAAACCAGCTTAGCTGTTATCGTCATCAGAGCTTTGCTGCAAAACAGCGGTCCACCTACCTTTGCGTGCACGCAGCAGTCTGTCTGGAGAGGAAAAAAGTGACATTATTATAATAATAATGATAAACTTTATTTGTATAGCACCTTTCATACAAGAAATGCAGCCCAGCGTGCTTTACAAGAAAGAAATTAAATGCACCAAGTACTTCACAAGACAAAAAGACATAATAAAACCTGCATGTAAAAAATAAAATAAAATCAGAATAGAATACACAAATCCACTTGATAATACTAGTAAAAGTAAGACAAAATAAGGATAAAAATGCAGTGCACAGAATGCATATCATAAAATGGAAAATAAAATAAATGAAATATAACCTACTGGCATTATTAATAAAATAAGCATAAAAACAGTGCATATAAAATGCATAAAATCAAGAAAAATACAACATCTTGCAGCAGAACTCAAGTGCAAAGCAGGAAGCAAAGCAGCTGAATCAGAGCTAGTTAAAGGCTAAAAGTGAAGAGATACGTTTTTAGTTTTCTTTTTAAAATATTTAGCGAGCTGGCTTCTCTGATATCATACACATAAAAGACATAAAACTTTGCACTGCTGGTTACGCGTGAGCTCACAATTGTAACTTGATGCGAAATAACTTTTTAAAATAACAGAACTCCAGAGCTGTAAAAACAAAAGGAGGTGATTTCCAACACATCAAGATGCTTTATGCTGTTCAAACCAATATTTAATATTCTCCAGAGCTTCATGGCTGTGTGTGATTGCCGGGGTGTATCTCAAGTGGACATATTTTATTGTATTTTTCACCCAGAAGTTTTGGGGTGTGTGTGTAACACTACAGTACGAGGTGACCTCATTCTGACTGTGAACCGCCCTCTGGGAATCCCCCAACTTACAACTGTTTGAAGGCCTCTGCAGTCAAGTGTGTGTGTGTGTGTGTGTGTGTGTGTGTGTGTGTTGGTCTGTGTAGCTGTGCCATATGCTGAGGTAATGGTCGTCCTCATGGGGACAGCTCATCCTGAGAAACAGACACTGGGTGGTCCTCTGACTTAACCAGCGACAAGAAAAGGTACAAAGAGTGGAGAGAAACGAAGCCTGAAGTTGCCTCAGAGCTGCTGAATTTAATACAACAAACCTCAAACTAACTCCTACAACAGGCAACATGTTAATCTGCAGAGGAGGAATGTCATGAAGTACATTTACTCTAGTAATTAAGTACTATACTTAAGTATGAATTTGAGATACTTGTACTTTGACTTTTTTCTTTTCATGCCTTTAAAGTTCTACTGCATTAAATCTCTGAGGGAAATATTGTACTTATTACTTCACTGCATTTATCTGACAGCTTAACTTTACAAACATTAATATATCAATTTAATCACCAAACTGTTTATACAAGTACAGCTGCAATAATCAGTTGATTAATCAATCAGTCAATAAACAGAAAATTAATTGCCTGCAATTTGGATTTTCTATGTTTTATTTTATTTTTTATAATAATTTTGAGGGTTGATATGGTGTGTTTTTTTCTTCTGTTTTTATCATTTTGTGTGTGTGGTTTTTTTTTTTTTAACAATTTTGAGGTTTGTCTTTTTTTTTCTTTTTTTTAATAAGTCGGAGTTTGGGGGTGTTTTTATTTTTTGATAATTTTGTGTCCATTTTTTTTCTTATTCTTTTTTTAAAAAGATTTTGAATTTTTGTGTGTCTTTCTGTTTGTAATAGTTTTTAGATTTTTGAGTGTTTTTTTCTACTTTGAAAATCTGGGGGGGTATTTTTTCTTTTCGTGGTGGGTTTTTTTGGGGGGTGTTTTTTCTAAATTAAGAAAAAAAATGAAATGGGTACTTTCAATACTTTAAGTATGTGTTCCTGATTACACTTACTTTTACTTAGGTAACATTTTCAATGCAGGACTTTTACTTGTAACCGAGTATTTTTTACAGTGTGGTATCAGTACTTAAATTGAAGTAAAGCATCAGAATGTGTTTATTTGAGCTTTTGGGTACACTGGGGGAAGCTCAGCTGCAACAGTTTTTGCAGCTGTGAGGCCTGACAGTAATGTAGGTAGATAATGAATGCACAGTCAGGCCTGTGAGTTTATTCAAATAAATTTAACTTTTATTTGATCTCACTGGAGTCCATTTATCACACGCAGACACACACACGCACACCCACCTAGTGGCTATCAGACGGAAACGGAAGACCTGCGTATTAGCATGAGAGCGAAAAAGCAGCTCTTCCTGCTCACTGATTCATCTCTATTCAACATCAACAGTATACCAACGCTGGTGACCTGCAGGAAGGGCTCGGCGTTCCTCGCTCCGGTGGGAGTGATGTGGGCGTTTTGTGCGTTTGCCTCCACATGTGTGAGTGTCGTGTTTGTTTTGTGCAGTTTGGCTGTTATGCAGGCAAACGTCTCCCATCTTTGAAGCTCTGGGAACGAATCCTCCTGCACCTGCCCCCTTCCTCCTCTCTCCTGCTGGAGCAGCTGCAGGACTTCTCCTCCTCCTGACTCCCTCCTCGTGTTGTGCAGGAAGGATCGCACCACATGGAGGGATCAGAAACATGTTCTCATACCTACAGGCCAAAGTGGGTCATCTGCCAGGACCTTCCAAAATGACTCATGACAGATTTCTTTTTAATCTGCCGTCGCTGCGGTCGCGGTTTGGTTACACTAAAACTACAAGGCTTAAGTTACACAAAAGACCTTTTTTGTGGAACAAGTTGTGAACAAAACTTTGACATATTAAATTTGATGTTGTTATGGTCAGAAGGTGATTTGATAATTTTTAACAGAGGGGACAGACCCCCGCCCCCATCTACTGTCTGATTTGACTGATTCATCAGTGATTCATCGCCATAGAAAATATTTTATTTTCTGTCCGCAAAGTTGGATTTGAGGCCATTTGAGTGCTTTGTCTCCAGGGTTCCTGCGGATCCTTAAAAACGCTTAAAAGGCTTTAAATTAATCGAAAAACAAGGGTTTAATTGTTAATTAAACGTCTTTTGTCAATCATTAAAAAGTCTTACAAATGTTAAGACGGGAGATTATAATAAATCATTTTTCCAACATTGTAAAATCTCAAAATAATTAGTAACATCTATTTTTTAAAAATAATTTACTGAATTTGATGTCACACAAATCAGGATCAAGCAACCAACGGCACTTAAAGACATCCACGTGAAAACAAAAACTTTTTTCAAGGCAAACCAAATGGATACTTGTTTTTCACGTTTGACTGTACAAAGTTTTACATTTTGGGGGCTATTGCAGTACATCTTGTAACTTTTTAACTTGACCAAAAAAATATGTTCGATGTTGAAGTAAATATTTGGGCAGAATTGTCCCTAATAAGTGTCTGTTCAGGTGTTTATGCTTCTGTGCAGGTGATAGCGGAGGCCGGAGTCATTGCATGCGACACATTCTTGAGAAGATATTTTAAGAACGCTTTGAGGAGATTTCTTAAGATTTGACACAAACATTCACTTGGACTCAGCAATGAGATGATTAGATAATGGTGATCATATAGGGCGAGCCCCTTATACGTGGGAGCGGACGCGTATGAGGGATTGTAGTCCACGATTTCACAGAGGAATTGTGGATTCAAAACTTTCAGAGTTATGTGATGCAATAACAGCTCTTGTAGCTCCTGCTGCATCATGAGGGAGCCAGTTCCTACTGACAAGCTCATAGACACAGCATCATGTGACCTAGAAAAGTGAAAAAAGTTTTTCTGTTGCAATTTTGCAACATATTTCTTTTTTAAATCGCCTGAAATACCACCTCATGCAAGCCAAAAAACTTTTTTGCGGTAAATGGAAGTTTTTTCAAAATTGAAATGTTTCCATTAGGAGTATATTATATTTGCAATATCAATTTGCACACTTTGAGGGTTAATGGAAACCTGCCTTGTGTCTGCTGTTTGCTGCTGAGCGGCCAGTACAGCAGCTTTTTCTGTGAAAACGGCCTGATGGGAGCAGTCAGAGTGAACCAGAACAGTAAAGTTGTGGGCCGTGGAGCTAAATAACGAACTGAAACATAAAGAGCTGTGAAGCCGAGGGGAGCTTCAGATTCAGGTGATTTGTCGAGTGACATGTTGTTTGTGTATTGTTATTTCATACATTGTACTCTCTCTAACATCCTGCGGTTTTCTCATGTTGCTATCAGAGCAGATTTGACCCATCAGATCCCAACCGCGCTTTTTAAACATGTCAGCTTTCATCCAGACGACAATTTGTTATAGTGCTCAGATGAGAAAGTTGGCTACATCATATTAATCAGAATTAGGATAATAAACATGACTTTAACTTGGGACTTTCTGTCTTTTTGGAGAGTTTTGTTTTTCTTGTTTTTACAGATTTGTTAATTTTCTGTGGATTCCTCCTCATGTCTGATCCTCGTCTCTCTGGTTGTCTGGGTTAGTCAGCCCTGAAAACAGTCTAGCGGGGGAAAACCCGAGCGAAGAACATGAGCAAGAACTTGAAAATGTGGGATTAAATCTCTGCAGGACAAAGACATGATGCACACACCAGGTGAATTTTATATGGACAAGCTGCTGACTGTCTTTCTAAAAATAGATCTGATGAAACGTGCTGCTAGTGTGCTGAATTTAACATGACATAAAGACTTTTTGTGAGATTTTATAACTGTAAGGAGAACGCATTTAAAGCTGTGCCGATCAATATCTTTATATGAACAGTAAAGTAAATGCAAATAACATTTGAGGGGTCCTTATGACAAATTCACAGTTATCATCTGACTTTGCTTTTTTTCACTTGTTGTTATTGTTATGTTGTAGCCCGCAACTTTATGGTCTAATCGAATGTGACACACCAAAACAACTCACACACACAGAAAGGCATACTTGTCTGCTGTAGAGCCGTGTACACAACACTAATATACTGGTAATGTTTTTTTTAATCTTATGTGCATGTGTCCCTTTTTCTATCTTTCTGTGCCCCCTCTCTAAATTCGGACATTTTTGTGGGTCTGTGAACACAGGCGAAACTCATCATGACTTATTTTAATCCTCTCAGCAGCAGTTTGAGTCGTGGCGTGGGTAACTGATCAGTTGATCTGGTCAGAGCTGATAAGATTGATGGATGAGAGGAGAAGCAGAGTGCAGAGCAGGTGAATGCAAACTTTTAGAAAGTTTCACTTTCACTGAGCCTTGTGTTTTTCTGCTCCATCTGTGACAACAGTATGCTCGGCGCTCCGAGAGTGTAGTGCAGTGACTATCCTTACTGTTTATATATTTCATTAGTGCTGTAAAATCTGTTTGTGGTGGTAGATGTTTTCATTGTAGTGGCCCGCCTCGAGTAAATGAATGTGTGGGAAACCGTGGACCATGTTTTAGCTTTAAAAATCTGGTGTTTGTGGCAAAGATGGCTCAGATAAATGTAACCAGAACTGTTTCACCAGAAACGTTGATATGATACTTGAACTGTATCTGTGGTTTGCAGATATGTATAATACAAACTTTTTCTTCTTGTGACTGGGCTGCCCCAACATTTGCCAGATATCATGATAAGTCAAGTCGGACCACAGAACAGCTGAGTGAAATTTTCTACCTAATTAACTCTCTGCTCTGATAATGAGGCGTTTACTGATGAAGTGTAACAAACCTGATGTGTCTTTGGAGTTGAAGTCACGCACTTTGTATGCCCATCCATCCATGTGTTGCAGCTCCCTCCCTAATAAACAATAAAACTTGCACTACCTTCCGCTTTGGCACCGAACGTAGACGCTTGTTTTCAGCTGTCTGAGGAGATGACTAATGCAGGAGGACAGTCTTAAACAGACATTAATTCAGAGCAGACGCACAGAAAAGAATGCAACTCCTTAATGCTCTTCTTAGAAATACTATATACAACCTACACACACACACACACACACACACACACACACACACACACAGAGCAAACCTTCCAAGAACCATGTTGACTGACTTATCTGAAATCTCTCTCCATCAGTCCACGTAACAAATTTGAGGGGATTTCATGTTTTGATCCAGATAACTCGTTGAACCTGCTTCTTGGAACAGATCTGCTGCACTGGATCCCAGAGCTGTTTCCATTTGAGCTGATTGAACTGTCCTGTAAGAGATCCACACCGCCCGAGGAGACATCACGCGATACCTTCCCACAGCAGCATCTCATCAGCGCGCAGACATGAAGTGATCCGTATTGATTAGGCGACGGAGAAGCGGCGTGTCCCCACCTCCTCCCACACACACGTACACACAGCCAGTTCATTTCTAGGGGTTTTTCCTCTTTACTTGATAGTGATACACGCAAAGGGCGCCCACATTTTGCAAAACACATACTGCTACATACGATGACCTCATCCGATGATTCCCCACCCAGCCTGAAGCCTTACCGTAACTTTATCAAACTTCATATTTCGACTTTAGTTACCCAAATAAAGCTGTTTTCTTAAAGCTACCCGACAAAAACAGCATAATATGATAACATCACATTAGTCTGAAGTCATACAGCAGGACACATGGTTCCCATAATGCACTAATGTTACCTTCTAATGCAAATACTGTTGAGTGGTCACATCCTTTCAGGGTTTCACAAATGAATGTGACGTTCACAATATATAATGATTTGATGTTGTGTCAGATCAGTTCTTTCATCTTCGTCGACCTCGCTGATTTTCCAAATCTTCCTGATTGGCTCTGATTTATGTGACAAAGAAAACATGGGAGCAGCCAAGACTTACTTAAATATTTTCTTTATTTTACACCAATGTTGGCTCTAAAAATGTAGCATATCATGATGTGATCCTTTGTCATTGTAGCTTAAAAAACTCTTATGATGAAAAGAAAAGAAATGCCAAAAAATATTGCAACTTCAATTGCAATTTGTCAAAAAGCAGCCACTAAATCAGGCATTTAAGGCCACAACAATCACAAAACAGGCCAAAACGTCCTGGAGGGACTGCCAAATTTCAGCCTCCTGGGCTGAAAAATGAAGCCAATTTGAAAGTTCCTCTAATGGCCACTTGAGGCTGGCTCCAATCTCCATAGACCCCCATGTTAAAATACCCAACTTAACAGCAGAAATACATGTTGTCAGGTCAAGATTTTTCTCATAATTTTGCCAATAATTTCCCTCTTAGGTTATAGAAAAGAACTCTGTAGTAAAGAGCTTATTAGAAGGAGAATCGAGAGTGCAGCACCACACAAATATTTCTCATTATCATAACCTTTTAATCAGCTGAACTACTATTTCTTATACAAACATGATTCAATATGCATCCAATAAAAAATGAATGATGAAATTATATTAACTTGGTTTTAAATTGAGCTCATTTGGGCTGTAGTCAGCACCAATTTCAGGACTGGGAAATTATTAGAAACAGACCTGTAAAATAAAGCGTTCATATTTTTGTTAGTTATCTGGTATTTATGAGTGCAGAGCTGCAGAGTGACACTGAGTTTCTTGCTGATCTCCAGAGGAAAGACATTTTTCTGGATGACATCAGCAGTAAAACGCTCCCTGTATGACTTCATGTCGAAGTAGAAGGGGATTTTTAGTCCCCCCGTGTTGAGAGCACCACCCTTTTGTTCTTTGTTTCCTCGGTCAGGTGATAACCATCTCTGCTGTCCGGCTCAGCAGCTCCGTGCCCTCTGCCCACCTGGAAACCCCACCCTCCCACCGCTGGATATAACACACTGATGAAAGCGAGCGGTCTGACGCGGCTGTGACACACAAACTGTGAGAGTTCACAAAAAGCTGCTTTATCGTAGCCTTGAAGCTCTCCAGAGAAAATCCTACGTCTTTTTTTATCCCGCAGGATCCGGCTATAGATACATCACATGCGACTTTGATTATAAGACAAACAAAAAAGCATCATGCGTTTTGGGCCGAGCTTCCTTCCATGTGCACACACTGATTTAATTAAGAGCCCCAAATATGATCTGAAGATTGTGAGTCATGGCGATGACCTTCAACTAAACTGGTGAAAACGAACATCAATTCAACTCCATGTCAGGGCGAAAACCCAACATGACTCACGAGTGCACGCAGACAGATACAAGGCACCAAAAACTCGGTGATTAATGGCATAATCAAAAACAGATTACAAGAAGGACATACTACTTTATAGGTATATATTTAATACAGCTGTGTAGTGCAGGCAGCATTTAAATGCATCCACCCCCAAGGAAACTCATAGCTTTTTTTTATCACCTGAACACTCAATACATTTTTCCCCCTTTGGCTTAATTCCTTAAGTGTCAATCACAATATAAATTTTAATTCAGCGTGCAGTTGAGTAGTGTGTAGGCCTGATTATAGTCATTGTTGCACTGGTCAAGGATGTCCTCTAGGAAGACTCTGCTGCAGTCTGGAAAGCTGCTCATCAGTTTCATCAAGGCCCAGTCATAGTCAGAGTCTGGAAAGCACAAAGGAAAGAAATAATCCTCATAAAGCTCAGATTATTCATTATTGTTCCCACGAGGCTTCTGTTGAAAGAGAGTTCTCTGAGTTTCCTGACATACTGTACAATGCACTTACTGTCATTCTTTTCTTTTTGTGGCTGAGCTAGTAAAATGCTGTTGTTGCATATTTTGCACACACAATCTGAGTTAATCCCCCAAATGCTCTTTCCACAGCTATTTGGTCAACTGAAATTAACTCCTTGCAGTTGTATGCCTCTGCAAATTAGTCAAGATGCACTTTACATTCATGTCTGTAAAAACACGCATGCTTTACTCACATTTTCTATCATGCAGCAAATAAGATCAATACAATCAGCACCGTTTTTATTATGCTGTCACAGTGAAGCTGACCTTTTGGCCATAAAATGTCGTCACTTCATCATTTTATCATATTTAAAATTTGTGTGAAATTTTGTCATAATTAGCATGTGAGTTCTTGAGTTATGGCCAATTGGACATTTGAATTTGATGAAATACCCTCAAGACTTCGTGAGATATCACAGGCATGAGATGAATGAAAGGTCACGGTGACTTTGACCTTTGATCCAAAAAAAAAATGTTCAGGTCATTCGTGACTCCAAGTGGATGTTTGTGGCAAAGTTGAAAAAAGTCCAGTAAGATGTTCTTGAGATACCCAGTTCATGAGCATGAGAGAGATGCAAGGTCACAGTGATCTTTGACCAAAAAATTATAATATATACATTGTTGAGTCAAAGTGGACGTTTGTGCCAAATTTAAGGAAATTCCCTCAAGGTGTTATTTAGATACCAGAATGAGACAAACATAAGGTAATAATGGCCTTGACCTTTGACCTATGACGACCAAAATCTAATCAGTTTGTCATTGAGTCCAAGTGGACGTTTGTGCCAAATTTGAAGAAATTCTCTCAAGGCTTTATTGAGATATCCTGTTCACAAGCATTAAATGGTTGCAAGGTCACAGTGATCTTTGACCAAAAAATTCTAAGCAATTCATCGTTGAGTCCAAGTGGCCGTTTGTGCCAAATTTGAGGAAATTACTTCAAGGTGTTAAGATATCACATTAACGAGAATCATATAGATACAAGGTCACGCTCACTTTGACCTTCAACCACCAAAATCTAATCAGTTCATAATTGAGTCCATGTGGACATTTGTGCCAAATTTAAAGAAATTCCCACAGGACGTTCCTAAGAATGGGATAGACAGACAAGCCGTAATGGCTGTTGCCGGCGCTGAGGCATAAAAATGCATGAAATTAAGAGGAGGAAAGGAGGGATTCTGAAGTCTGCAGTCACGTCTTTCGGGCAGCTCTAAAACTCGTCTGTCTGACCACTTTGGCATCTGGTGGTGGTTCTTCCTGCCACAGGCTCGTCCAGTTTTCGGGCCAGATAATCAGAAAGGCAGGGCTGGGCAGTAGTGAGAGCCGAACAAGACAGGCCAGCCCGTCACACGACCAGGCAGGAGATTGGCACGGGCAGGTAATGACAGAACGGAAAGACCAGATCAGCACGCTGGTAAAATATAGACCGTGACCGGCGGATGCAGCCGACAGGGATTAAGGATGTTGTGGGATTCCGACATGCATTATTGTGCCCGCAGTGGCAGTGCCAGGACTGAAGGCTTGAGATGTTTTGGGGTATTTAAGCCTTAACCTCGGACTGGTGAAATGGCCCTGCTGTGGCCACTGTTTGGATGGGTAGTTGGGTGGGACAAGAGTCTTACGATGAGACAGAGGATGGCGCACAGGCTGCAAACCTTTTGACCTCTTCCACCTGTTCCTACAGCTGAGGAGAGCTGTAGTGATACTGTATGCGTGGCAGCCTGCAGCAGCCCAAAATCAGCTAACTCCATTTGGTAGCACTCGTATTTTAGTAAGTTAGGTTTTGCCCTTTACCCCCGTCTGTCTCCACAGTACATGATATGTGCATGGACACTCTAATGTGTCGGTTATATGTCACTACAAGAGCAACTAAACCCCCCAAAACCACTTTTCTGGTTGAGAAGGTATGGGTATTTAGTATTGTTGTGGACTGATTTAGGTACAGCTCTTGACGTTTGAGTGCAAAGTATTAAAATTCTACATATTGTACATACTCAGTACAGACCCTATAGCTAGTGTTCATATGGAGTTTGGAAAAAGAGCCTTTATATATGCAGATCAATATATGTGGAATCTTGTGTAGAAAGACTTGAAGTTGCACTGTTTGGTTCCTTCAGGCCGTTTTAAAGCAGGACTTTTACATGTCATCTTTTACATGCCAATGCCAGGGTGTATCTTAGCTGGTCTTTTAATTGTCTTGGTTTTATGGTTTACTTAAAGCATATATCAACATTTTGTTTCAGTAATTTATTTGCATGTATATGCATAGTTATTCTGCATATTCTGCAAAAACACGTCTCTTCAAAGTCCAGTTTTTATTTTAAAACAAAAAAGATACTCCAGTACATGTAACACAGCTAATGTAACATGTAACCTTCCCTCACTAACAATAACATACAGAAAGAATGAGTTTCACTCCATGTGGCCTGCTCGCCTGCAGGAGCAGTAAATGCTTAAGTGCAGCAGATAATGAACATGACGTTCTGTTTGTAGTCTTTGTCCTGTTGTGAGTGGCAGCTATTCATTTGTGTATGGCAACCAGTCAGGTATCAAACTCAGCATGTCAATCCAAAGCAGTTATATCAGGGCGGGACTGCTCTCGTTTGGCTGCAGGCCGAGACTCTGTCAGTCTGGCCTGGGTTCAGCTCTCCTGGAGAATTTAGCTCTCTGATTGACAGCAGCCTAATGACATACAGTGTGTTTGTGTGTGCCGGGCTTACACTCCCATGTTCTCTTTTTCCTGTCTGCAAACTCACGCATGCAAATGTGTTTGATATGTTGCTCAATCCATAGAAGGTAAAGGTTTGTGCCAAGAATGAGGGGAAAATACTTTCTTACTCACACTTAAAGACATACACACACGTTTCCCACAAGCTACAAGTATCAGCAGGATTTGAATGCCAGGAGCTACAGTATCACTACGTACCACGCATAACTTCCTGCCTACATACTTGAAGCACGTAAAGCCTTTGATTTAACGCAGACTAAACAGACAATCACAGTACTTCTAAGAAAGGATGAGGTGGGCAACTTTTTGTCACATGGCTGATTTTAGGTTTGGTTAACCAGCGTTGAGCCAGACTAAAAAAAGGCGTGAGAAACTGTACAACAGTGATACTTAACTTAGAACCTGCAGGCAAAATCTGGCCCCTGATAGGCTGTCGGATAGCCCCGCAATTTTCTGATTCACAATAAAAATAAAGTGATTAACACTGGAAACTATTTTTGTACTTTTTGTATACATAAGGTGCCAGAGAGCATAAAACAGCATCAAAATAGAGCTTGTTTATCAAAAAAAGTGCCAGTGGAGGATCGCCCACATCCCCCGACAGAGGTAATATCCTAGAAATGTCCTAATATCCGAGAAGTTTCCTAATATCTGCGAAATGTCCAAAAATCTGAGAAACGTCCTATCATCCCAGGAATGTGCTTAAATCCTAAAATTATCCTTAAATCCAGAACTAACCTATAATCTAGAAGTGTCCTAAAATCCGAATAATGTGCTAAAACTGCTTGACGTGTCTTAAAGATATATCCTAGATATATTCTTACATGGGAAAAACATCCTAAAACTGTAGAAATATCCTAAAATCCGAGAAATGTCCTAAAATTCAAAAAAATGTCCTTAAATTCTGGAAATGTACTAAATTCTGAGAAACATCCTAAAATCCGAGAAGTGTCCTAAAATGCCAGAAATGTTTTAAAATCCAAGAAACATCATGAAATCCCAGAAATGTCCTTAAATCTGAGATATTTCCTAAAATGCCAGAAATGTCTTAATATCCTAGAAATGTCCTGAAATCTGAGAAATGTCTTAAACTCCAAAAAGGTGCTAAAATCCTATAAACGTCTTAAGATCCCAGAAACGTTTTAATGTCCTGAAATCTGAGAAGTGTCCAAAAATCCAAAAAGTTCCTTAAATGCTAAAAATGTCTTAAGATCCTAGAAAAGTCTTGAAATCCTGTAAATGTCCTGAGATTTGAGAAATGACCTAAAATCCTAGAAACAGCAAAAAAATCTTAGAAATGTTATAAAATCCTAGAAACAAGTATGGCGTCGTGCGACTGGCCCCTGGCTTTTTGTCATTTTGCAAAAGTGGCCCCCAAACATAACAAGTTTAGTATCCCTGCTGTAAGAAGGACTCTGAGCTCACCGTCGTCCTCGGCACAGTCGGAGTAGCTCTGTTCGGGGTCTGCGTTCAGGTGAGCTGAGGGGAGCTGTTGTCCACTTTGGTTTGGCCGCTGGTGTCTGATGTCCTCCTGAACGCCTTCCTCCTTCGTCTCTTTCTCACTCGCTCTGCCTCGACCCTCGAGTCTGTCCAGGAAGGCTGAGTTCACCCTGTCAAAATAAAATGAATCAACAAAATGGTCCACATAAAACTAACTAATGCTGTACTTTATAACTGTTCGTGCTGGCAGGCTCTAGACGGCAGCGAGCGGGATGTTTTTGACAGCTTTTTTAAACTTCTAAACCCGCTAAAATAAAGTGAGGTCAGTAAACTGCAACCTGGCCAGTCTTTACGGGTTTTATTCCAAAGTGATGAACAAAACAAATTAATCTTGTTGAGCATGTTTTTGCCTCTGTAGTTTGAAGTCAGCGTAATTTATTTCCATTGAGCAGAGAGTCTTTCATCATTTTAATTCCTGCATAAAACAATGTATACATGTTGTACCTACCTCCGGTGCTCCAGCTCTACGTCTCTCTCACTTTTTGGCTCCTTCTGTTGACTCTCCACCGCCTCACTCTGACAACAAAAGATTTAATATATAACGAAAAAGGTTACTTACAAGGCGCAGTGACATGCCCTTCAGAAGTAGAAAGACGGATAATATCTTATCAGTATTGACTGTAAAGGTCATTATCAAAAAAACAGCCTATAGTAAACACAAAACCGAGCCTCCGCACTCCTGATAAAGAAGCTATTAGAGATGAATGTAAAGTGCAGCCTTACAGTGCAGTAGAAAGAGCGTGTAGTTTCTGTGCTCCTTAACCCTTTGAAATCTGTGCAAATTGGCTTGATTTCTTTCAAAAACACAGGGATAAAGGCAATGAGCAATGAAAGAAAAATGACCCCAAAATTAACTAGAAATTAGTTTTAAAAAATGACAAAAAATTACCCTTAAAATTTGAAGGAAAAAAAGGATATAGAATTTTTTTTTTAAAAAAAGCAAACAAGTCTTGGAAAAAGTGCCCCCGCCCCCATAGCTGTTTTCTTTTTTCCCCAAGACATTTTCCCCTAACTTTTTCAAGCATTATTTTCAAAATTTACTAATTTTGTGCAATTTGTGAAACATTTCTTAACACGTTGCTCATTGCCGTTTTTCCTCCCATGTTTTTGAAATAAATCACCCTTCTTTGCTCAGGGGAAATGTTGAAATGCTTGTGAAAGACGTCTGAAAGCAGCAAAAGAAAAGAGATGTTGCTCCAGGTTTCAAAGGGTTAACATTTGGGTTCTGATCTGTACACATGACTGGCACTAACAATGGATCATGATGTAGTTTGCAACAAATTTGGGGTTACATTTATGGGTATACTTACAGTAGTATGACTGATTTATTTATTTTAACATTCTCTGTTTTAGCCGTTTTTGGCAGTGTGGCTCAAATTTGGTAAGTCCTTATACTGATCCACAATTAAATATCTCAACACCCCCAGTGTGTGAGTAATATTTATTTTGTTTGTGATCGGAGAGCACACGAAACTCATCATGAGTTATTTTTATCCCTCAGCAGCAGTTTGAGTCGCAGCTTGGATGATTGATGAATTGATCTAGTCAGAGCTGATCAGATCAATACATGAGAGGAGAAGCACAGTGCAGAGTGAGTGAATGCAAACTTTTAGACCCAGTATGACGAATGGTTTCACTGTTAATGCGCCTGGTGTTCCACTGCTCCGTCTGTGACAACAGTATGCTCTGCAGCCCAGAAGTGTGGTGTAATGAATAACCACACCGTTTGTATATTTCAGTAGAGGTAGAAAATCTGTTTGTGGCAGCAGGTGATTTAATTGCGGCAGCCTGCCACAAATGAATGAATGTGAGAGAAACTCTGCCTTACCCTCCGAGCAGTGGATGAGATCAGCTGCCGTATAATGTATGGTAAACAATCATTATTGCCATGTTACGCCATTGTTGTTGTTCACAAAGTGCTGCTGACGCGTTTGTTATATGTCACATTAGAGACCAATGCTGTTGTGGTAAATATCATTCCTCTCTCGGTTCCATGATGCCAGCATGCTATCCAAAGTCACACACTGTGTGATATGGTCCCGTAGTGCAACTTCTGTGTAAAAAGAGCTTTGTGCAGGTGACACCTTGTATTGTAACGTGTATGAATGTGTGTGTGAATGGGTGAAATGTGATATGTGGTGAAACAGCTTTGAATGGTTGGAAGACTAGAAAGGGGCAGTACAAGTACAAGTGTATTTACCTCAGAGATCCACTTGATTTATGGTATATGATAAAATCAGCCTTTAATTATTACAGTGTGAATATCAAAACATGGGCAACAGCATCTATTGATGCACGGCAAAGCAAATACCTGCAATTTGTATGAACATAGAATAAACTGAGTAAAAAAAAGAGTACAGGATAGTTTAAGGAGGAAAAAAGCTGCAATCAAAACATTCAGAGATGAATGACAAAATGAAAAAAAGCAGGTAGAAGTTCAATGAGTTTGTCTTGTGCAATAACCAGTTCTGTATAATGTGTGTCGTAACAGGCACAGAGCAGCTTTCTATGAAGAGACGTTTGCATGCTGGTGTTCAGTCTGCAGCCGAGATTACTCAGTGAAAATCTAATAGAGAGCTGCAGGAAGGAGTCCTAAAACCTGGAAAGGAGTTCACATTTTTTGCACTCCCAGTTCCCCTGTCTTAAAGTGAGTGGGTTTTTGGTTAGGTGGCTGATGTAAGGTCTGTGGTTAACAAAAGCTTTAGAGATTTTCACATTTAGTTTTATGTCTGTAAATACCCCAACCGTGAATTTTGTGTCTAAACATGTCTTACGTGTCTAAAAATGCTAACAAGTGGCTAATTGGGGCTACAGAGGTTGTCAGGAACTCAAGCACGTGCAGAATTTAGTGGCATCCAGTGTTGTGGATTGCAGATTGCAACCAGTGATTATACACGCAAGAAAGCATATTATATTATATTACATTTAATTTCTTCCAATATATTAATATATATTTGATGTAAGGTCTGTGGTAACAAAAGCTTTGGTATTTTTTTTTTTTAGGTTTTTGGTAAAATTTTAATAATTAGTCTCTTTTTCTAAAAAAAAAAAAAAGAAGAAATTCTATAACTTGTTGACTATCTAATAATCCCCCTCGCTAATTTCCGGTCAATCGGTTGGTCTCAGTCATTTTCTTGTTCCCTTTTGCTAATTTCTAGAAATATGCAGGATATTTTTTTCCAACTTGATCAATGTCTTTTTCCCTCATGTTTTTGAAAAAAATACTAGTGAAAGGCATCTGAGAGCAGCACAGGAAAAGTGGTTATTTTCAAAGGGTTGAAAACAGAGGAGTTTATGGCCTAACATTTTTTTTTCTGGCATTTGCATTTATATTTCAAAAATCATAAAAGTGGTGTTTATTTGTGATGATTATCTTGATCACCATAAATCCAGAATCCAGTGGAACAATCCCATTGGCTTTTTGACGAGGGTAAAAGGGCAAAACTTCTGAGTCGACCTACAAAAAAAACGTCTTTTGCAGGACTTTTATACTGAAAAAGAAAGTCTATTCCCTTTTTTTAAAAATATATGTAGTGTACGTTTACTGCACACACACACACACACACACACACACACAGTCATTTTCACTCTCCGTTTTCTTGTCTCAGGGGAGCTAATGGCTGAGGGAAGTGTTTATTTAGGATGGCAGGAGAGGAAGAAGGAACACACGGCCCACCTGTGTGAGCTCTCGCTGCTCCCATCAAAGCTTAAAATCTCCCACTCAGGCACACACACATGTACACACACCGCACACACACGCCCACAAACAGAGGATATGCAGAGGAGATCAATGTGTCTTATGGAGCCATTGTAGAAAGAACAACAGATCCCAGGGTCCCAGCGAGAACCACATCAAAAAGTTTGACTTTTGCTGCTCCGCGGCCGCAAGCTTTCATCTCCTAATCTGTGACGTCTATCTGAGAGAGCTGCAGCCTGGGAGAGTCTGCAGAGGAGGAGGAGGAGGAGGAGGAGGAGAGAGGAGGAGGAGGAGGAGAGAGGAGGAGGAGGAGGAGGAGGAGGAGGAGGAGGAGAGGAGAGGAGAGGAGAGGAGAGGAGATAGGAGAAAACAATGGTAGAGGAGACGAGAACAGAGAACAGGGAGGGAAAGAAGATGAGAAGACAAGAAAGGAATAAAAAAAGACAAGAAAAGAAGTAGAAAGGAAACAAAGGCAAGGAAAAGAAAAGAACAGGAGAGAGGAAGACAGGAGACAATATAGGACAATGGGGGGAGGAGAGGGAAAGTAAGAAAATGAAAGGAAGGGAAAAGAAAGAAAGAAAAAGAACCAGAAGAGGAATGAAAGAGAATGTTGGCATGGAGAGAAAAGGGCAGGAGAGAAAAAGACAGGAGACAAGATAGGAGAAAGCGAGGGTGGAGGAGACCAGACCGGAGAAGACAACGGGAAAGATGAGGGGACAAGAAAGGAATGAAAAGAAAAGGCAAGAAGAAAAATAGAACGGAAAAGTAGGCAAGGAAAGGAAAATAAAGGAGAGAAAAGGACAGGAGACGAGATGGGACAAAACAAGGGGAGAGGAGGAGAAAGGACAGAAAAGGAAGGAAAAGAAAAGGCCAGAAGAGGAATGAAAGAGAATGAAAGGAAAGGAAATGAAAAGCAGGGTGAGACAAGGGAAGGAGACAAGACAAGACAAAACTGGGGAGAGAAGGGGAAGGGAAAATAAAGAAAAGGACAGGAGAGAGGAGACAGGAGAAAGGATGGGACAAAACAAGGCGAGAGGAGATGAGAGGAAAGGGAAGGAAATAAGAGGACAGGGAAGCAATGACAAGGAAAGGTGAGGGGAGAAAAGGAAAAGGATGTTGGAAAGAAAAATTAAAGAAAGGAGAGAAAAAACAGGAAAGAAGAACACAGGAGAAAAGATAGGATAAATTGAGAGAAGAAGAGAGGAAAGGAGAGGAAATGAGGAGAGGAAAACAAAAAGTAAATGTGGGGAAGAAAGGAGGAAAGGAAAATCAAGAAAAGGACAGGAGAGAGGAAGACAGGAGATAAGATGGGACAAAAAATTGAGAGGAAAGGATGTTAAAACAAGAAAAAGTAAATTGGAAAAGAAGAAGTAATGGAAAAGAAAAGGACATTAGAGAAGAAGACAGGAGATAAGGTGGGACAAAATAAGGAGAGGGGACATGAGAGGATGGAAAGAAAATGAGAGGAAAGGAAATAAATGAGGGAAAAGAAGATGAGAGGACAGTAGATGGAAAGGAAAAGAAAGGAGAGAGAAGAGACAAAAAGGGGCAAGATGAGACAAGACAGGAGAGGAGAGAAGAAGAGGGGACAGGAATACAATGTAATTAAGGAAATAAAAAAGGAAAGAAGAGAAGAAGACAGGAGACAAGATGAGACAAAACAAGAGGAGAGGAGAAGAAGACGTAAGAGGTGAGGAGACGCAGTGAGAGGAGACAAAGTGTCATAACAAGGCGGGAAGACATTAGCATCTGTTTCGTGTGTGTGTGTGTGTGTGTGTTTTTGTATGTGTGTGTGTATTTCTGTGTGCATGTGCGTGTGTGTGTATTTCTGTGTGTGTGTGTGTGTGTGTGTGTGTGTGTGTGTGTGTGTGTGTCCCACCATAAAACAGAGACTTCTTTATTACTGTAACTGACCGCTTTCTTTTTTTCTCTACACCATAGTTTGACCCAAGGTCTCTGTCTGTCTCTCTGTCCGTCTCTCTCTCAATCTCTTTGTCAGTCTGTCTGTCTCTCTTTGTCAGTCTGTCTGTCTGTGTATCTCTCGATCTCTCTGTCTATCTGTCTCTCTCTTTCTCTTAATCTCTGTCTGTCTCCGTCTGCCCCGGCAGTCTGTCTCTTGATCTCCATCTGTCTGTCTCTGTGTCTTTCAATCTCTCTGTCTATCTTTCTCTGTCTGTCTCACACTCTCACTGTCTGTTCTTCTGTCTCTGTCTGTCTATCTGTCTGTCTGTCCCTCTGTCTCTGTCTGTCTCTCTCTTTTTCTGTCTCTGTCTTCCACTCTCTCGGTCTCTCTGTTTGTCTGTCTCTTTCTCTGCCTGTCTGTCTCTCTGTCTGTCTGTCTCTCTGTCTGTCTGTCTCTCTTTCTGTCTCTTTCTCTCTGTCTATATGTCTTGTTATGTCTTTCTCTGTCTCTCTGTATGTCTCTCTCTGTCTGTATGTCCCTGTCTCTCTGTATGTCTCTCTCTGTCTGTATGTCCCTGTCTCTCTGTATGTCTCTCTCTGTCTGTATGTGTCTTTCTCTCTGTCTCTCTGTCTTTCTGTCTCCTTCTCCGTCTCTCTTTCTCTCTGTCTCTGTCTCTCTGTATGTCTCTGTCTCTGTGTCTCCCCGCCTACTCGCCCGCTGACAGATTTGCATCAGGTCAGTGTGAGAAAAAGAGCGAGCAGAAAATGCACAACAGTGAGAAAAGCCCAGAAAGAAAACATTTCCTGTGTCCACCGAGGGAGCTGCGTGTGCACTTTTAGCGGTGCTGTCAGTCGCCACATAATCCGCTCGCAGAGGAGCGCAGCGCGAAACTCAGCTCGCCCGCGGGCCGCTTCCTCCGCTCCTTCTTCTTCTCTGGTACATCACTGACAGGCTGGGCGGAGGAGCGCTATTAGCAGCGTGTCTGCCTTTCTGACAGAAGCTGTCAACACTCTCCAATAAATGAGCTAAGAATAGCTCTGACCTCTTATTGATTTGAAGATTAATGGCAGTAATTACGGAACAAAAAAAAAGTTATTCACAATAAGGGCGAGTGGTTGCCCCCCTTTGGGGCACGTGATTGGCTTGGGTTTCCTCCAGGTACTTTTACCAGGCGCAGGTTATTCCACTCTGTCTCGTGCAGACTCCCCTCGCAGTCATGTCATGTTGTGTCTCTGTCTCTGCTCAGTGTGAACTCTGGGAAGTCCCTTGAACTCCGCCCTCTGCTCATTCCCTCCCAGGAAAGCTAACAGGCAGAGAGGAGGAAGACGGGCTGAGAAACGAGGAAAAAAAGGAAGCAAGAGAAAACAAAAGAGAGTGAAAGGAGCAGACAGACGTAGAGGGAAATCAGCGGCCTATTCCTCCGTGTATTTACACTTCCTTTTTACTCCACCACGCTGTACTGCTGCGTGCCCCGGCTCTGACCAGGAGATAATTGTAGGGGGATCTGGCTCCTCACCCCGCCCGGCCAACTGGGGATACCGCTTAATACCCGCGCTGCCCCGGACGATGAAAACCTCCGCACCCAAGAGTATTTATTCAGAAAACAGCTTACAAAGGCAGATGTATTGGTGTGAATCACCGCAGAGCGTCAGTCTCCCGACCCCACGGCCACAGATATGAGGCTGAACCCTGGGACCTATAGAGCAGGCATGTGTGCATCCGAGCCTCCGTGTGTACAAACAAAACATGTGAAAGCGCACATGCACACATTGTGCGGTCGCTGGCTTACCCTGGATGACGTGTGTGTGGCGCTGCCGGATGCCAGCGGAGCGGAGGCCGTCCTCTCAAACCTCTGCAGAAAACGCTCAGTCTTCCTGCAATAAACACACACGTTACATCCTTCAAAAAACACACAAACACACACTAATAATGAGGTATGAAGGAGGATTTGTTTACTCCGCAGTCTCGGGATGCTGGCAGTCCCACAAGGTTGACCAAGTTTGTTTGTCCCTCCCTGACGCCGCTCTCAAGCTCTCTGATGTGCTGTGCTGTCCCGCTCCATCTCTTTAGCCCCCTTTCTAAACCTCTTCATTGTTTCTTCGGGTTCACACATTGGTCTGCCGTCTCCTGTTTTTGTTTCTCTTGTACGGAGGCCAGAGATGCTACTAGACAAGCCATTTCCCTCAGAGCCGGCTGTGTATAATATTCCAATAACATCTCGACTGTCACTGTAATTGATTTAAATCGCTCTGATGCGCTGTTGGAGAACACGCTCTAAATCATTATTGTATATATATATATATTATCCAAAAGCCCCGGACACTTTAAAGGAGCACTCCACTGATTTTACAAGTCAATTGAGTCATCATGGAGAGTGCTGCTCAGGCTGTGAAAACTGGACTCTAGAGAAGGATCATTAGATTTTTTAATTCTTTTTGGGGGTTTTGAGCACAAAAAGTTGCACTTGAACACATCTCAAAGACTACAGCCAAGTAGCAGGTATACTCTTTGTCTGCGTGAGAGGAATTAACTCTCCATACCAGCAGACAGAAAGCCCGTTCTTGTTCCGAACTCGTAAAATACTGCTGCTTTAACAGTGTTTTAGGCGTAAGATCACAGCAAAAAGCCACCTTTAGGATCCGTATGAAACGCCGCTGCATGGCATCAGCAAAAAAGCAGCCGGACAGAAGCAGCTGCATTGTTATTATACGCGGGTGGACAGCACCTGCAGAGTCACGATACCCATGCAGGCATCGTAAGTTTGAATTGCTGCCGATAATGACTTAATATAAGGCGGCGAGGGCGCCTATAGGGCGGACGTAAGGGTCCAGCAAACCCCAGACTTTCATGCCGGAGGCCTATGTTTGCTTCCGGTCTGAAAGTGATGTTTTTTTCTACACCTTACCTTATATGCCTCTTTTGCCTAATCCTACCATCAATGTGTACCATCAGTGCCAACATGTGCGTTTGTTGACGCCCCGGCGTTGGTTGCGGTGTGCTTTTTTTGCCTAAACATGACCATGTGCAGAGTAACCCCACCGTGCTTGTGCTGACATCACGGTAACGGCATCCCAAAATGTCAACAGCAGATACAGAAATATATCTCGACGCGGAAGTCTACTACAAAGTGGCAATATGTGACGACTTGGGATGAGAACGTGTTGAATGAGTAGATGGCACCGTGCATGGAGAGTAGAAAAGCGCTATATAAATACATGCCAGTTTATAGTGCTCATTTTCAAATGTGAGCGTGTACAACTTTCTAAACTAAGACGTGAACATGATAAACATTGTATCACCTCATGCAAGCCTAAAAACAGTTTTGCTTTGTTTTTTTTTTAAACCGACATGTTTCCATTCGGCTTGTTTTTATATTTTCAATGTCAATTTGAAGGACTATGGTCAGGATTTTATCCCAGCCTGTCTTTGATGGCACGACCGTGACGTCCGCCATCCTTAAGCCCCTCTCACTGTGTGACGAAGGACCACCGTTTTAGAGCCACGACCAAAGATAACACGTTTCTTTTACAATGGTTGTCTGAGACAGCCCAAAATCGTAGTTTTTACTGGGCTTAAGACTAGAAATATAAACGCAGTCAATTTACCATTTAGTGTGAATAACCAAAATTCAGCGATCATAACAATCTAACGTAAGATTTTGAACGTTATGTTGGCTAAACGTCAGCTGGCTGCCGGCTCAAAACACCTCTGTGCCCAAGTGCAACGTCAGGAAGCGGCGTGCATGGCTGTAGACTCTCGATTATTCTGTCTCTTGCATGTCACCCAGCTTTATGCAGGTGCACAACCTCTTCAGTGATTAATGTTGACATCTTCCCAGGAAATCCTTTTTTTTATTTTTACACCAGTGGAAAAAGTTTGAACAGGTAAAACAGGTCTTCATGCTGACATTTACAACTGATGAGCTCCATTTTTCCTTTTTCTGCCATCACAAACAGCGCAGCCTGCTCTAACTCCGGCGACAATTATAGGTCAGCGGAGGATCAGACACTGGGCGCTGCCTTTGTAAAGGTCTGCAGATTGTGTCATCCGATGCCACATCAGTGACTAAGATGCATTGCAGAGCGAGAGGGAACACAACACAACACACAAAACAGCACAAGACTGTAACCGCACGGTGACAGTTGTGAGACCCGAGTTAACCTGATCCAAGGCTGACCTGATGCGATCCTGCCCAAACTGCTCCCTCCTCCTCTGATCCTCCTGTCGCCTCCTCTCCTGCAGGCGCTCGGCCTGAAATGCATCACAGAGAGCAGTCACACCACAGCACGCAACTGGACGCACGGCATGCAGCCACCGTACATCAACATATATGCAGTATGGAATGCAATACTTGCTGTAGTACATGTGCAGTATTCTGATTGGTTACTTGGAGATGTAGACAACACTTTGGCACACATTTTTGTGCAAAAACCAGATGCACTGTGGGTAGTGTTTTTAGTGTTAAGCTAATTTGCACCACCTGTCTAGAGAATGCTTTTCGAAAAGTAAAAGATATTGGCATAAACCACATGAACATTACTTGCAGAGCCACTTGCGGCAGTCAGACATAAAAAAAACCATGACTTTTAAGGTCATATTATATTCATAAAACCTGGATCAACATCTGTTTTCTTGTGCTGCATTCAGACGCCTTTTGCAAGTTTTTTAACCCTTTGAAACCAGAAAAGATTTGTTTGATTTCTTTTGAAAACATGGAGTAAAAGGCAATAAACAACTTGGCAAGAAATGTCCCACAAATTGCAAGAAATTAGTAAAAGGTGACAAGAAAATGACAGTTTTTAAGAAGATTATTAGAAAATGATCCAGAAAACTATATTTATACTTATTATAACTATATATATTTAAATGATGTTACTGAAAAAAGTATGTGAGGAAAGGGTAGCGCCTGCACACTTACTCTATGCCACATGACATTTTTTGTGACATGGAGTAAAAAACCTGCCGTTATTCTCCACAGTCTCTCTGTGCCTGCTGGCCACCGGCTGTTTACAGTCCTGTAACGTCTCCGTGCACCACTAGGTGTCGCTGTGTCTTTCAGCTCAGCCGCCTGTTCCACCACTAGAGACCGCAGACTGAGCTCTGGTGCATGCTGTGCACTACACACAATGAGTTTAATAGAAAGGGAAGCACCTGTATTAATGATGAAACTGAAAAACATATCTTTGGGATTTCAAAATACCGCTGTATACTGTAATACAGCCCGAGCTTAGTGCCTGTTGGCGTTTTGCTTCTGTATTTATCTGTTTTTTATTTTATGGCTGTTAAGCACTTTGGTCAGCTGGGTTTGTTTTTAAACATGCTCTACTTGACTTAACTTGGATTTACAATAAAGGGTATAATCAGATTAAATAAATCAATAAAAAGTTTATTAGAGTCATGAAAATATGTGGTATTTTTCTATTTATCCACTATTGTATTCCAGGTCATTCTCTTTTTTTATTTTATAGTGTAATTGATACACGATACATCCCATTTCCTCAATCCCATTGTCCTTTAAAGAGATGGAAATCCCTCTAAGGCCCCTGTAATTTCAGTGTATTTGCTTTATTTTCATTTTGAGATTATATTCTGGCACTGCTGATGCTGACCTTGTGGGCTTTTACAGTATACATTTACAGTAAAAGAATACAAAAGAGGCAGGCTGAGTTCAGGAGCTGTACTATACTCTGTTTTTGTGGTTTCAAACACTTAATAATTTTCCACTCTGCGTTTATCTGCACCCCAAACTCATGACCCAGAGGCGTGTTTCTGTCTCCCTCTCATTAGATCACGTCTATAGACAGGAGAGCGCATGTGTCTATTTGCTGGATTACCAGTACATTCCTATGGCCTCATGGAGGTCATGGCGCAACAGGAAAAGGTCTGTGGAATACCACTTTGGTCCTCAGCATTAATCACCCGTTCATGTAACTGCAGCAGTCCATTAACCACTATTAGACCATAAACCGGGCCAGACGCGGTGTAGGACATGTCTGAGGACGGAATGAGGAGCTGTCTTTGGTTTGCTGGAAACCCATGAGGCCATTAATCAGGTGGTTTAATGGCGGGTGTGTGAGCGGAGACTGAGCTCTGACACACAGACGGACCTGCTGCAGCTCAGGTGGATGCTTGTCTCTACTGACATCTAGAGGCCAGAAACTATATTGTCTCTCGCTGAGGGAGGACAGACTAATGTCATGCGGTGAAAATGTGCCACTCAAGTGAAATGTTCGTTTTTAACATGAAAAAAATGACCAAAATGAACCATTTGACACCTGAGTAAATTGATTTGAGTTCTTTCTAAAACATGGGGAGAGAGCAAAGCAGCTATATTTGTAGAGCAATATTTCACACAACAGGGCAATTCAAAGAGCTTTCCAGAGCAATAAAATATAAAAACATAATAAAGGACACAGATTTATGATAAAACAGTAAAGAGATAAGATATAAAAGGTAAAATTAATGACTTTTTTTTTGAAATTATAAAACAAAAATCACCATTAAAAATAACAGAAGTGCAGACAAGAGGTGCAGTGATTATTTAAACTGATTTACAATCAAGTTTAGAATAGGCTGCCAATGAGCAATTAAACACATGGCCCAAAAATGTGCGAGAAATTGATTTAAAAAAAAAAAAGTTAGAGGAAAATTAACTGAAAATTGGCACAAAAAAGTATATTGCTGAAAATAATGAGCAAGACATGGCCCTGAAAAAATTAGCAAAAATTAGCAAAAATTGAGTAAAAAGTTACAAGAAAATTAAAATGATGTTTTCTATCAAAGTCATAATACAACACAGCCACAAGACATACTTTATTGTGAGTGGTGAAATTCTTTTCTGGAGAAAAACAACCATTGCGAATGCTGTTTCTCTTTCCACCTACACTTACACGGCTGGGTTCACTGCTGATATTCGACTCTGGGGTTTGTCGAAAAGCACTAACGGAAATCACTGTGCTGAGCGAAATATGAACAGATTAGCGTTGAGGCATTCATCTGAAAAGACCTCCCTGGAGGGTGTTTAATCTATAAAATGTGTATAATGGCTGGTTTTTCTCATGTTTTAATGATTTGTTTTGTAATTGAAATATAAATAGAAGAGTTGTTGAGTCATTTATGGCAGTTTTTTAAAGATTAAATTGGACGCTTGTGCTAAAAGGCCAAAGTACATAATCTTGGTCTCACCTTCGCCCTCTGTTCGTCTTTCATCTTCTGTAACTCGTCCTCCTCCTGTTGTCTTCTCCTTCTCTCCTGCTCTTCCTTTCTCAGCTGGAAGCAACACGTCACGTTAAATATTTGTTTGCGATATATATTTAAAGGTGCAGAAGAATTGACTGGATGAGCGTGATGAGAGCTTGCAGCGGTGAATGTGTGATTGAGTACCTTCTTCTGCAGTTTAGAGCAGCGTAAATCCGAAAACTGCTTCTCTCGCGCTCCAGCCAAGGTGACATTACCACCACCTGATTAATGAAACAGAGTATTACATCATGTCAGTATGTAAGCAACAGCATAAGCATACCAAATTAAGAAAAGCGTTACAGAAAGAGTTGAGGATGATTTGCAGTGAGTGCTTAGAGGTGAAAGTGAGAGTAAAGATGTTTGTCCCCTGTAGCCAAAATGACCTGGTCCAATATCGGCCCAAACTCGGCACGCCGGGAGAAATAAATCAGGCTGCGTCCAGTTGCTCGACTTAGCTGAGACTCAGGGTGAATGATGCCCAAAATTGTGGCCACATAAACTGGCCCAGTTCTGGCTGCCATCACTGGGTCTTTATAAACATGATCTGGCCCAGCTTCGGCCCACAATCGGCACGGCAGAAGAAATAAGTCGGACCACAACTGGCTGCCTGACTTAGCCGCAACTCGGCATGAATGATGCCCCTGAATCGGGCAAAATAAACGAGCCTGATTTCCGGCTGCTGACGCTGCCTTCACCGGGCTGCCATCACAAAATGATCTGGCCCCGTGTTTGACCAAACTCTGCGTGCCAGAAGAAAAAAGTCAGGCTGCGTAAGTTGCCCGACTCAGGATAAATGATGCCTCAGATTGGACCAAATAAAAAAAAAACAAATTAGAGTGCTGCCACTGTCGTCACTGGACTGTTATCAAAAATCAGATGACCCAACATCAGCCCAAACTCTGCACGCCAGAGGGAAGAATTTGGGCAGTGTTTGGTTGCTCAACTTGACTGAGACTCATGATGAATGATGCTGCAGATTCGGGCAACATAAACTGGCCCGATTCCGGCTGCAGACGCTGTCATCTCTGGGTCCATATCAAAAATGATCTGGCTCAGCATTAACCAAACTCTCCACGCCGGAAGAAATAAGTCGAGCTGCAACCAGTTGCCCGACTTGCCTGTGAATTTTGGGTGAGTGACGCCCCAGATTGTAAAATAAGGAGGCTCGAGTACAGCTGTCAACACCGTCATCATCGGGCATTATCAAAAAAAAAAAGACCTGGCCCAGCCTTGGCTCAAACTCGGCACACCAGGAGAGATAAGTCGTGAGGTGTCTGGATGCTTGACTCTGAGACTCTGGACGAATAACTCCAGAATTGGGCCAGTTTTTTTGTGTTTATTCGTATTTATCTGTCGACACGTCAGTGGGGTGTGCTGGTTTACCGAGCCTCTCTGGGTTCAGCTGCACGGGAGCGGGTCTGTTTTCCTCTTTCCATCTCTGCAGAGCTTCCTCTTCTTTCTGAGCCACTGCAGCAACACAGAGCTTTGTTATTTGGGAAATAATCTCAACATGTATAAAGATCATTATAATATATGTAGGATAGCTGACAGCAGTGACATGAGCTTACTCATTTTGATTTTGCTTCGCAGAGAGTCATTTGGTGGGATCAGGGTGTATCCACTTGAGCTGAGGACGGAGACAGAAAGAGCGACTTAAAGCCGTAACGGCTGTGAAGGCTGCAAAATGTCAGTATTTTCTTTAAATGAGTATCAAAAAATTTCAAAATCTGAGACATAACGTTTTTTTTTACTTATTTTGTGATCATTTACTTCCTGGTGCAGTCATATTTTGATTAATTTCATATTGTATAATAGGCCACAAACTTGAACAAAAATGAACAAATCAAAATATTTCTATGCAACAAATAAGGCATTAAAACATTATAATGGGGTATACAACTCTCTAATTATTACAAACATGAGATGGCAACCTTTCAGTTCCAGACAGACTGTTTTTGAGCTTTTGAAACTCTTTAGAAACAAAATAAAATAAACATGTAGGTAGTTTTTGTCCTAATAAATTTAATCACATTTGATTTTTACATATTATAATGGTGTAAATACAAGCAGGTGGCAAAATCAAACAAACATTGACACAAATACTGAGCTCAAGTAGAATTTTAGCCAGACTTTATTAGTTTTTTGGGTTTTTTTTTTTCCAGAGGGTGATGTTTTAACTTTTATAAGTCAGCTGTTGTTATGTAGCCACAGTTTCCTTTAAGATACAAATTTTACAACAACAAAAATGTATAAATTCGGTTTATAAAATGTGTTATTTTGCTATATATTAAACTACCATTGCGTGCGCAAAGCTGATAAAATGAACAACTTGTGCAGCTGAAAGATTAAAATGCTGCTTTCATGAATCATAAATAATCCAAATATAATGCAGCCTTCCGGTCGGATAAGTAATTTACAGTGAGCTTTTATCAGTGCTGCAAAGCAACAGTATCGTGATTGTTATCATTGTTGCTTTAAAGTAATTAAATAATGCTGTAAACGTATTTGTGTACTTATAATAGAAGACTTGTTTTTCTTCTAGATTATGATTTTAAAAAAAGTCAAATTGTCCTCTATCTTTTCCCGGTACAAGCAAAAAACGCAGCTCCAACAAACGTTTTTGATGCAGCAGATTTAGTTTTTATTTTGAGTTAAAACTCTTAACAGAAACGTAATTTAAGTGACGTTTGTAGCCCTACGTCACAGAAGCATTTGGGATTTCCGGGAAACAGTGAACGCACCGTTTCCCTCTCGAATCACGTGAAATGAAAGTGAAACTTGAGTAGTAAATTATACAAAAACAAACATGCAAACATGCTGTTACTGATGAAATACTACGCGAACAGATCAAAGTATTACACATCAAGCTTAGGAGCGTTTAATACATTGTGTCAGACTTTAATAATGTTGGTAAAACTTTAAGTGTGACTTACTACTGCGGCTGCCGGCTGCCCGGTGTCTGGTTCCCGCGGTCAGGTGCGTCTGTGTGGGGGTCTTCAGGTGTCTGGGCTCCTCCTGGTGAGTCTCTGCTGGGCTGCAGCCGGTTTCTGGCGCCTCGCTGGTTCTGATACGGATCCATGATCCAAACACTCAGAGATGGTGACTGACGGAAACAGGATGACGGTCCTGCTGGTCTGTTCTGATCCGCGGCGCGATGCCTCCACCGCGCACAGGAGTGAGAGGGTTAATGAAAACAGCGTCATCTGCGGGAGGAACAGCAGATGACGCTGTTTCACAATCAAGTTTAAATGTTTTAATACAATATCATAATTTTCTGCTTTCATTGAGTTTATTTTTTAATTTTCATTCGTCCTAATTATAAATACAAAATATTCATTAATTTTCAGGATTTTAACCTTTTAAATGCCAGGTCTATGTCATAATTCCACCATTTTATTATTATTATTATTAATTCAATAATCAATTTATGAATTTCTTTATTTAAATATACTACATGCATAATAGATTATTTATTATTTGTAGAGCCTGGGATATGTCAAGATTTTCAGGAACATTGACTGTGACAGTGCACCTAGTGGAAATAGCATGTAATAATAATAATAATAATAATAATAATAATAATAATAATAATAATAATTATTATTATTATTATTATTATTATTATTATTATTATATTTTATCATTATTTATTATTATTAATATTGTGATTATTAATATTATTATTATTATTATTAGTAGTAGTAGTGGTAGTATATTTTTTAAAAATCTTTGTGAGAAACTTTTTTTGGTAAAATGAAGGTCAGCTTGATAGCGTCAACAAACTAAATTCAACTTTGTTTCACTCTGTATTTTTCCCTGCTAATTCACACCCCACCTGCAGTCCCTCCGGGCCCTCCGTGGGAGCCTGCCCATATATATATATATATATCTCGACACTGACTGTGACGGTGCACTTAGTGGAAATAGCATGTTATAACAACAACAACAATAATGATAATAATAATTGTTATTATTATTATTATTATTATTATTACTAAAATCACTAGTTGCTACACGTTATGCGTTGGTGTATTTATTTATTCATTTTTTGTACTTTTTTTTTCAGGTGAGAAACTTTTTTTGGTAAAATGAAGGTCAGCTTGATAGCGTCAACAAACTAAATTCAACTTTGTTTCACTCTGTATTTTTCCCTGCTAATTCACACCCCACCTGCAGTCCCTCCGGGCCCTCCGTGGGAGCCTGCCCCACAGTTTGAGAACCACTACTCTAAACGATTATATATTTAGGCTTTTGGCATTTGGTCACCCAAAACAAGACATGAGCTTGAGATGTGAGGTAGATTTTTGGGACAACAGAAAAATAACTGGCAGATCAAGTTGTTTACAGTCCAGAATGGCATCAGCACACAAAATAAAGAGCCACATGATTCTTCAAAAACTCGTTTATTCTGAGTTATTAAGAGGCATGATATTGATTACTAACCAACAGACAGACGTGAAGAATGGCAGGATCTGACACAGACAAATGAAGGACAAATAAATACTCCTCTGGAACTACTGATTAGTAACAAGAGTACAAAATTTAACAGACGAGCTTGTTTACAAAATGTGTAAGAAGAGTCTGCATTACAGTAAAACTTTGTGATATGGTTCTGCGCTACTGTGCTGATGGGTTTCTTTAGTTAACCCTTAAAAACCAGGATTGGCATGTTTTCTAGTGCTGCGTTCAGACACCTCTCACAAGTATTTAAACCTTTGAAACATGAACATATTAGTTTGATTTCTTATAAAAACGCAAGGAAAAAAAACTAAAATCACCAACTTAGGATGAAGTCTCACAAACTACAAAGATAAAATTAGTAAAAGAATAACAACAAAAAGAAACAAATAAATGACGTGAAAATTGCCTTAAAAGTAGAGATTTCTTGATGTTTTTCCTCAAATAACTGAGAAAAAACATCAAGAAATCTATATTTATAATTATATGTTTAAAATTAGCCTACAGAAAAAGACATACTTTATCAGAATTATTTTTTAATTAAAATGTTTTACTTTTTTTGTGCAAATGTTGGGTAATTGTCATAACTTTTTAAAATTATTTCCTCACTAATCTTTGGGTCATTTCTAGTTGCTCATTGCCTTCTCTCCATGTTTTTTGAAAGAAATCAAGCTAAACTGCTTTAGTTTTCAGAGAGTTAAAAGCTGGCTGACGGTGCTGCCGCTGTGGTTTCGAGCTGGCACTAAAACATAAAACATCGCTTGAGGTATTATTAAAAAGATTACAAGACAAAAGAAGACGACAAGAATCAACCGATGACTTTGACACAAAACGAATAAGGCAGTGAGAGTCCGGAGGCTCCTGCGCACGGATCCCGTCCCCCGTCTGCTGCACGCATCACCAACAAATACTGACAACACACACTCACTTCAGGGGACGTAGTGCAATTCGGGTAAACAAGGTCGCTGAGCCGCCAGGTCATTCGCCCGCGGTCAGTCCCGGACACTGTTAATGTTTTCACTGGTGACACATTAACCGGGATGACGGCCGACACACCTGCTGGACAAGGCACCCTGCTCGGTCACGCTCCAGTCACGGAGTGACTCGGTATCAGTCGTGGATCTGGAGTCCCGGGACACTCCTCCCCGCTCCGGTGATGACTCCTGTGGTCGTGACTCCTGTGGTCGTGTAGTTGTCTCTGTGTGTGTGTGTGTGTGTGTGTGTGTGTGTGTGTGTGTGTGTCTGTGTTTAATGGCTGAGGCTGTGGGGTGAGATCACAGTTTGGGCTGGTTGGCCAGTTTAATCTTCAGGTTCTCTCCCAGCTTGTCCAGGAACTCGAAGGTGTTCAAGTAGTCGGCACGTGTCACGCTGCGAACAGGAAGACAAGAGAAACGACTGAGTACTTCCTGAGTGTGACCGCTGGGCTTCGTGCACATAAAGACACATTTCCACGACTTTTCCATGACGTTGAGGCTAACTTTAAAGACCATACACTCTCCGAAAATCAATACTCCTTATCAGTTCTTTTTCATTCCCATATTATAGCCTTTTTAAATATTATTTAAAAACAGGGATGCACGATAATCATTGGCCCAATAATGGGACTTATGACGTCATACTGATAATTTGAATTATAAAGTTGTTTGCCGATAAACGGAACCAATAATAAAAAGCATTAATTGCTTTGATTTGGCCAGCGTTGTTGCCATGGTTTCGCTCCTCCAGTACTACACGAACTGCATGATGCTGCGTCAAAATGCTGCTAGATCAGTCCACAACATGTCATCAGTCAGCAGCAGGGTTTAACCCATTGTTTCTTTCTTTTTTTAACTCTTACCCTGCCATTGACGAGATTTTCCGTCAGTCTGTGTTTTCAAATGAACAAGACGATCAAAGGTCCCAGGGTGACGGGAGGAGAGGACTTCCAACGTGCCGACTTTATCGCTATTTAGCGTCTTTTTGGGAGCCTCTCAGCGGCGTTGTTTTAAAAAAACTCAACAGGAGAAACATTTAGCGACTTATTTAGATCATCAGTGAACAAGGAGGAAATATACCGTCCAGGGCGACCCTTACAGGAGATACAGGAGGTCGCCTACAGCGCCACACGCTGGAGGGGCAAAGCTGGTGATTTATGTTTTTAAGGAAAAGACAGGATGTCAGTACACGTTATGACTCCCGCCCGTCCAGGGGACAATGGCAGCCAGCAGCAACAGACAACACTGGGCACGTTTTTTGATAACTAGCCAGCGAGACATTAAAATGACGTTAACAACAGCAAATCTCATAAACATAGCACCAAGGTTGGATCTTTGGTGACCAAGTAGAGCACGGGGGGACGCACTGAAATGGATTTCTGGGTAGCGAAGGACAGGATTTGCATAAACTTTAACTATTGGAAGAGTAAAGAAGTCAAAAAGGTGGGACAAAGTTTCGCTGTCCTTGAAGAGTTTAAACTGAGAGGTAGATCACGGAGACACTCACTTTGGCAGGCCTTTGATGCAGATAGCCAGGTCCTTGGTCATGAAACCGGCCTCGATGGTCTCGATGCAAACGGCCTCCAGCGCCTCGGCGAACTTTCGCAGCTCTGTGTTGTTGTCCAGCTTCGCCCGGTGGAGCAGGCCCCGCGTCCACGCAAAGATGGAGGCTGTAGAGCGCAAACACCCAGTGTAAGAGCGGGATTTAGCAAAGGAATTCATTTACAGCTATGATACTCGACTTTAGGCCTGCGGGCCATATCTGGCCCCTGATAGGGTGCCTGGTGGCTCCTAAACCATTTTCTAATTCACAATAAAAAGAAAGTGATTCACACTAGAGATTGTTTTTGTACTTTAGTATCCATAAAGTGCCAGAGTGCATAAAACAGCATAAAAATAGAGCTTGTTTATTGACAAAAGTGCAAATGGAGGATCCCCCAGCACCTGATAGACGTCCCAGCTAAGCCCCTGAGGTCCTTAATCCTAGATATGTCCTAAAACCAATAAAATGTCTTAAAATTCTAGAAATGTTCTAAAATACGAGAAACATCCCAAAATACTAGAAACATCCTAAAAATCCTAAAATCTTTTGAATTGGAGAAATGTCCTCAAATCCTAAAAGTGTCCTAAACCCTAGAAATGTCCTTAAAATTTAGAAATGTCCCCATATCCTAAAAATGTCCTAAACCCTAGAAATGTCCTTAAATCTTAGAAATGTGATAAATCTGAGAAATGTCCTAAAATCCTAGAAACGTCCTAAAATCATAGTAATGTTCAAAATTCTGGGAAAAATGTCCTAAAATAGGAGAAATGCTGTAAAATCTGAGGAATGCCCTGAAATCTTAAAAACATATGTGGGTCTGCTGCGACTGGTCTGCTATGTGTCCCTGATGTACAGTACATTACGTACAGTGTACAGTACATTAATAGAACTTTTGTTTTTTGGAGTTTTTTGGGGGTAAATGCTCCAGAACAGGCATCCTGTTGTACCTATGGGGTTGGTGGAGGTCTCTTTGCCCTGCTGGTGTTGTCTGTAGTGGCGAGTCACCGTGCCGTGGGCGGCCTCAGACTCCACTGTGCGTCCATCAGGACAGATAAGCACGCTGGTCATCATACCCAGCGAGCCGTAGCCTGAAACACAGTCACACGTTCACAACAAACGGCAAAATCAGCATTTTCTTTTTTTATTGCGATGCAGTTTTGCAACGGTCAGATTTTTAGAGAAGTTTCTACAATTTTCTTTGCATAACTTCTTGTGGGAGTGTGCTGTTTTTACCGACCTTGTGCCACAGAGTCAGACTGTACATCTCCGTCGTAGTTCTTGCAGGCCCAGATGAAGCCTCCCTCTGATTTCATGGCCTGGGCCACCATGTCGTCGATCAGACGGTGCTCATACCAGATGCCTTTGGCCTCAAACTGAGCCCGGTATTCCCTGGACACACGAGATGGTGGACGACACTTCTTAGTTAAAAAGTGAGTGTGCTTTGGAAGAGTTAGTTTGCGTGTGTTTGAAGTTCGTACTTCTCGTAGATCTCCTGGAAGATGTCCTTGAAGCGACCGTCGTACTTCTTCAGGATGGTGTTCTTGGTGCTGAGGTACAGAGGCCAAGCTTTGGTCAGAGCCATCTGGAAGGAGCTGTGAGCAAAGTCCCTGATGGACTCATCTGTGTTGTACATCCCCATCGCTACACCGCCTTTGCCTACACACACACACACACACACACACACACACACACACACACACACAAACACACAAACATATACTTCATTCACATACGCTGTGAAGTAACATCACATACAGACCTACATACACAGTATAACCGCATTTATTAGTGTCAGAGTTCATACAGATTTTAACTAATATATTTCCATGACTTTTCTTGACTTAAAACTAAATATTAAAATATAACTTATTTTCAGCAAAAAGGGAGAGGCATGTCAAATCATTTTTAAGCACAGGGGAGGGATTTATGTTTTTTAATTTGGCTATAAGGAAGGGGCATACAACTTTAAATGGCTGCGTTTTGTATTGATTTTAGTTAAGATATATAGTTGGCATGTTTTCTTAAAAAAAAAAAAAGGTCTTCTTTTTCTTGACTTCTTTTTTCGGCATTTTTTTCCTTACATTTTTTGGGTAATTTTAAATGAAAAAATGTGTGGTTTTTTGCCTTTTAAAGTTTTTAGTGTTTTTTTTTCTTAAGAATTTTTTGGCAATACGAAATAATTTTTGGGTACTTTTTTTAAAAATCTTTTAAAAGATTTTTAAGGAAAAAATTGAAAAAATGGCACTATTTATCACATCCAGAATCTGTAAAAACAGAAATTACTGTTGAATTTTAAAATTTCTGATTAGACATTTTACAGTTTTGTGAAACAAAATCCCATTACTTTTGCTAACTTTCAGGGTGTATTTAGTTTTCCAAAACTGTCGCAGTTGTTTGGCTGGGTGTTTGCCTGACCCAGTGTCTCATGTAGTGATCGTGAAACTGGCTGGCTCTGTTCTTACCTACAAACTCGTAGATGACGTGTTTAACTGGCGCTCCACCATCTGCAGGTGTGTAGGTCATCTCCACTTTGCCGGGCCCTGACACCACAAAGTCTGTGGCTTTGTACTGTGGGGAGAACATTGAGAAAGCCACAGTGTTCAAGTTGAGACAATGAAAAAAACTGAAAAAATCAATTTGATATTGAGCCAATCGCCGGAACGGACTGATGTACTGAATTTTTCCACTAGGTGTCGCACTTGACTCGGCGGCTGCTCCTGAGTGACCTCCAGTCAAAGGTCAACACAGAGTACTCTGCTGTTTTGCAATGCATGTACTTTTTCAGTACTAACTGCATACATTTTAGATTCTAACGTCTTTAATCACAACAGTGAAATCACAACTTCTCTGTCATTATTATTTTCAGTTACGTTCTTTTATTGTAGGTAGTCTTCATTATTTTTTAGTTCACTTAGAGCATTAATATTCCTGTTATTACTATTTAACTGGTTATCAGTCACGTCAATCTGGCGAACAGTGAGCTGTCAAACTGTCATCTGTGTGCGGCTCAGTTGATGTTGCATATCTTCTGCTGAGCGGAGGATTGTGGGTCGGAATAACCAGAAAAGCATGCTGGCATGCAGACTGCAAAATGTGACCAGATGTGGAAGAATATCTGTTAAATGCTAAATATTTTTCTGATTTACTACATAATATGGTAGTATGTTATTGGGACACACTGTGTTTGTCAGACACCAGTGGCTCCATTTGTTTTATTTTTTTAAGATTATTTCTTGACTTTAATAAGACAGCAGTATGTGAAAGGGCCAGAGTGGGGATGATGTGCAGCAAAGGGCCACCAGCTGGAATTGAACTTGCGTTCGCTGCAGCAAGGACACTGCCTTTTTACATGGGGCACTGGCTCTACCAGGTGAGCTAGAGGGCGCCCCGTGGCTCCATTTAACATGCAAACATAACATGTTGTCCTGTTGTTTTTTACTAATGCAGTATGAGTTAGTGTGCACCGTCATGCCGTCTGCACAGGTTACTGATGTAGGTTACTTTTTAAGAGCATGTCATGATGACAAATGCCTTTTCAGCCTCTGACATCCACATTAGATATTATGTAACCAGCAGCTATTTGACACTTCACCTGCATGACTCACTCCTGAGGGAGGAGCTGTTAACTTTGGCACGACGCCACGAGCTCAAACTTGTTCTCTAGTTCTGTGACGTTGCTGCAGACTTGTTCAGACTGTAGAGGTTTGTGCATTATGGTCCAAAGTGCAGCTGATGAAATATAATTGACTAAGTCTCCTCTGATAACCCTTCAAACCTAATCTCAGCTTGTCACAGTGGTTTGTTGGAAATGATGCCTCAGTAATAGTAGCGGTTTAGTCAGATAATAAAGGAGTCTGTAAAGTTTCTCCACAAGTAAAGACTCTCATGTGATTGCTACACAGTTACAGTCGCTCCTTTGAGATGTGGTCCTGCAGTTAAAGAGTGATTAGACTCAGGCCAGTCACAAATAAAAAATAAGTGAATAAGTAAAATAATAAGTAAATCTAATCTGGCCCTCGATAGGGTGAAAAAATAAAGTGATTCACACTAGGAATTATTTTTGTACTTTTAGTACACAAAAGGTGCCAAAGTCCGTAATACAACATCGCAATGAAGCTTGTTTTTTAAAAAAAGTGTGGGGAATCCTCACAACCCCAGACAGAGGTCCTAGCTAAGCCCCTAATGTCCTAAAATCCTAGAAATGTCCAAAAATTCTAGAAAGGTCCTAAAATTCTTGAAATGTCCTAAAATCCTTGAAATGTCCTGGGGTCTTTAAGGAGTCCTAAAATGTCCAAAGGTCCTAAAATCCTACAGATGACCTAAAATTCTAGAAATATCCAATAATCCAAGAAATATCCTAAAATCCCATATCCTAAAATGTCCCAAAATTTGAGAAACGTCCTCAAATTCTAAAAACATCATAAATTTTTAGAAACCTCCTAAAATCTGAAAAACATTCTATAATTCTAGAAATGTTCTTCATCCTAAAAATGTCCTAAAAACCAGAGAAATGCCCTCCAAAGTGCGTTTTTCAGTACGCAGAATCAAGTTAAAAACAGCCAGAGTAAATACTCTTCAGACATCATCAACAGAGCACTTTAGCCGACAGACTCGTGATGGGATACCTGATCTCCATGAGCGTGCCTGCCGATGATGATGGGCTTGATCCATCCCGGCACCAGGCGGGGGATGTTCTTGCAGATGATGGCCTCCCTGAACACCGTGCCTCCCAGGATGTTACGGATGGTGCCGTTGGGCGAACGCCACATCTGCTTAAGCTTGAACTCCTCCACGCGCTTCTCGTCTGGCGTGATGGTGGCGCACTTGATGCCCACGTTGTAACGGCGGACTGCCTCCGCCGCCTCAACCGTCACCCGGTCGTCTGTTGCATCTCGGTTCTCCATACCGAGGTCATAGCTGTGCAGGGAGAGACGAAAAGGGAATTTTAATTGATAGAGCCGCAGAAAAAGATTCGTTAATGTCCTGGAAATGTGTTTCTATTTTCTATACCTGCTCCAATTCAGTTTTTAGTAGGCTCGGGCATTATCACTGTGTAACAGTGTACCGGGGTACGTAGAAATCCTAACGGTATGTTTTTCAATAGTGTCAAAAATGCAGGTGCTTCTCTTTCTATTAAACTCATTGTATGTAGTGCACAGCACGCACCACTAGAGCTCAGTGTCTACTGGTTGAACAGGCAGCTAAGCTTAAAGACACAGCGACACCTAGTGGTGGAGGGAGAAGTTAAAGGACTGTAAACAGCCGGTGGCCAGCAGGCAGAGTGAGACCATGGGGAATAACAGCATGTTTTTACATTTAACTTGGTGAATTAAGAATTTATTTGGACCAAACCAGAGCTGGTGATTGTTGGAACAGTGAACTTACTAACTAGATTAGTAGCAAGAGTAACCGAGACAGTTGGGGTTTTATTTTGTTTCTGTCGAGTTTGAATGAAATGTGTTTTATGATGATTTAACAAGGAGAGTAAAAAGGACAATTGGTGTGAAAATATTACTTTTCTGAACATTGTTAAGGTTTTGATTGTGTATTTATTACTCTGAAAAGCTGAAATTAAGTAGAGCATTCACCATTGTGTGTGTGTGTGTGTGTGTGTGTGTGTGTGTGTGTGTGTGTGTGTGTACATGTGTGGGCGCACGCTTAAACCTTCATGTACCGTATTCCCCAGTAAAATTTTAGGAAGGTATAAATTGTCACATACTGCCCAAACCTAGTTGATAGAAAAACTATATTTTTTCATTGTTTCATTGTTTTTATTTATTTAACCTTTATTTAACCAGGTTGGTCCCACTGAGATTAAGAATCTCTTTTTCAAGGGAGACCTGGCCAAGACAGTCGACATTCGAAACTAGAGGATGTATCGTTGTTCATAAATAACCTCACCCAAGTAAAATAGAGTCAAACATTAAAGTTGACTGATTTAGATCTGGAAATATTTAATCAGATCTGCCATCTGCCAAATGTTGAATGGCAGCTTCTTTTTTTTGACACTTTTTTGTTATTACAGACATTAGTTAGTCAGTAGTCCTATTTCATTCTTTTTTTGTTTTTAAGTATGAGAGTGAACTGAGATGCACCGAGGAAGAAGTGAACCAAACAGTGATGGAGACGGACTCTAATCCCAGCAGCAGAGGCATGGGACGCCATAAACAAGAGCACTCTGTTTCAAGAAGGGCAGCGATTATTTACGCTTCAGTTGCACAGACGCCCTGCTGCACAACAAAGTACTAAAAGTGAACGTATGCCAGTGTTTTAGCTGGCTTGAGCTAATCTGAATGTTAGAGCTGTGACGTGAAACATTATCACTGTGTCAAAGGACATCATGCATGACATGAACCCTTTGAGAGCTGAGAAAATTGTTTTGATTTCGTTCAAAGACATGGCAAGAGAGTAATGAGCAACAAAAATGAAAGAAATGACCCAAAGCTTGAAGAATATGGAAAAATTACCTGAAATAAAAAAATACATAAAAAAATAAAAATAAAAATTAAAGTTATTCTGTTGCTTAACTTTAAATATTTTTCCCGAGACGTTTTTTTCCTAATTTTTAAAAAACAATTTTCTACATATGTCTTTGGAGTTTCTAGAACTTGTTATTACTCCGCTGCTCACTGCCTTTTTTCACCATATCTTTGGAAGAAATCAAACCGATTTTCTTAGGTTTCAGAGATTAAAATGCTTGTGAAAAGCATCTGGATGCAGCACAAGAAAGCTAATGTCGATCGGTGTTGAAGGGTTAATGAGCGGTGAAAAAGAGCATGAGAGATCGCCTGCAGCTTGAGGTAAATCCCAAATTGCTGCCAGGCCTTTCTTCGCTCCACATCTCAGCTAAATATATTTCTTGCGAGACTCTGGCGTTCGCATCAAGAATAGCCATTAACCTCCTACCCCTCTTCCTGCACAGCGCTCTAACTGTGCTTCCTCTTCTTCTTCTGCCTGTTACTGACCGAGTGAGCCGCAAAACCAACCAGCAACACAGAAACAAAGGAAACAACGGATCAACTGCGCAATGACGACTGGCCCTGCGCCAACATAACTGGACAGGTCGCTCCACTTGTTGCACTGAAAGATTGTTCCTCTAACACTAGAATAAGGTCAACATGCCTGTCATTCCTTTTACGTATTGGCATATGCTTTCTTCTGAGCACAACAGCATTGTCTGAGAGCAGCTGTGACCTTTTACCTACTTTCCTCCTCCCCGTCCTCTGAATGCCAAGCCGCCACAAGTGATGACTAAGTGGATGCATACGGCTGAACGCAGCGTCGCAGGGAGGCTGTTTGATCGGGTCTGCCGCTTTGAAAAAAATCCTACTTTGATGCAAAATGACACAAACTGGCATGTTAAGCAGAGAATGCACAGCTGCATGTAAACGCAAATATTTGTGGGATATTCGTTATAATTTTGCCACGTAAACAGCTTAGTGGGAATATTGTCTCTTTCAGAATAAGGACAAAAAAACAGAATATTTGTGCATGTAAATGTGGTCCCTGCCAGTTTGTTTTTCCAGTGTTCTGATCTGTAACAGACGAGGTCATTGAGAAACTGCTATTCCATCAGAGTAATTATTACACCACATTGAAATCGAAGTTGTACTTCCAATGTCTGTTGCACAATAAATCATTAACTTTTACGACAAGAAACGAGAAGAGATGATGAAAACGCTGTGAAACATCCATCAAATATATCTTTAGAGGGAAGCTAAAGTTCAAAGTTTTGGCCATCTGTCCCCACTGCACAGTTCAAGACATCACGAGGGACACTGAGGACTTGACCTTCACATAAAGAGGTCATGTAAATAACATGTAACTCTGGACAAAGTACATGCAAAAGATAAGAGGAGGAGCGAGGTCAGATGAAGAAACACGTGGTCCTGTTTAGGGTGCTGATTGTAAATGACTAGTGAGATCTCTATGAATACAATCCTACCTCAAACATCTTGGCATTTTTAAGACTTTAAAAAACACTGCTTTAAAACATTTTAATACTAATTCAGGCCTTACTTTTGTATTAATTCATTCAATGCCTTTTTAAGAACTCTTAAGATCAGCAGGTGCTGAGGTGCAAAACCACTGTTGTACCACATAGCGCTGTTACACGTCTGCCTATAGACAACGTGCATTTGTGGATGAGCTGAGGGATGCAGAGCCAGAGGCAAAAGAAACATGTCAACTGCCAAGTAATATTACCGGATTTTGCGCAAATGTGACTCTGCTACCGACAGCCTGCAGCCCATACTTTGCAAACTGTTTGCATGAATAACAGGCTGAGGTTGTACAGTGTTAATTTGCATTGTCCCTATTAAATAAACGACATAACAAGGTAGATTTATTTGCCATTTTTTAGTAGTTTAAAAACTGAAATTATAATAATAATGTTTTAATTATTATTAATATGTATTATATATAGTAAGTAAATAAATAAACCGCAGCCTGCTGGCCGAGTACACAGTGCTGAAAGTGGGCGAATGGAGGGATAAATGCCATTCTCCCTTTTTTTCTTTTTTGTCATTCATACTTTATGCTCAAATATAAATTACATAGATATAAACGGATCCACGGTCAGACAAAAGAGACAACAAAATAAAAATCAAACCAAATTAGTTTAATAAGTTAAACCAGAAAACCACCAAAAAAACTCCATTCTCCCTTTTGAAAGTTAGTGTACAATTCGACCAACTGCTTTTTTAAGGTAGAAAAGCGACATGATGTTGCTTTAAAGGGCCGTGCATATGGCAGTTAGATCAGTATGATAATACTGTGCTGTTACACACACACAGTAACTACTGCTTCATAGGTGAGATAATAACACTCTTCTAGAGACACTTTTTTCGGGGATAAGGCTCAGGGTGTCTCTGTTTTGAAGAAACCCGAGCTCCTTTTCACTGGATGCTTATCAGATACTCCTGCTGTTCACACTTTTCACTGGGGAGTGCTGGATAAACAAGCCAAACTAGAAATCCCAGGGACTGCAGGACCTGTAACCTGATTATTCACTCTCATCCCTGTTGTCACTGCTGTGTTACCAAACAACATCCTTCCCTAGTGTAATAAAGATTCAAAGCACCAACGTGATGAACGAATGTGTATTCACGGAGAATAATCATGATATGTGCTTTTCTAAAACCGAGAACTGATGTTTCAAAATCCGCGCTGCACTTTAAATGAAACACAAACATGAGAGCAACAAAAAGTTTGACCTACAGCGCCGTCGTGCATGCCCTGTGGTCGTCATACTTCACCTGTGCAGGTCGAGCTCCAGGTAAGGGAAGATGAGTTTGTCCTTAATGAGCTCCCAGATGACTCGAGTCATCTCGTCTCCCCTGCATCTCCACCACGGAGCCGGCCTTGATCTTCTGAGACATCTTTGAGCCTGGCGGTGGACACGGGGGACAAACACACAGACATTTAACCCTCAACAGCTGTGCTCAGAGGCCTTTCAACGGCATTTGACACCTGAGATCATTGGTTTGATTTCTTTCACAAACACAGAAAAAAGGACTTGGCAAAAAATTCCCAAGAAATTCATCAGCAAGAAACGACAAGAAAAAGGAAATTACCTGAAAACTGTTTTTAAAAAAGGGGGGGAAATATCAAGACAACTAAAAAAAAAAAATATGTACATATGTTTTTTTGTAAAAAAAAATCTTGTTTTTTTTTGTCTGTTTTTTCTTCTCTTTTTTTACTGTTATTTCATCAGGTAATTTTCCAGTAACTTTTTTTGCTAATTTTTGGGCCACTGCTAATTGCAAGAAAATAATAACAAGGGAAAGAAAATAACCTGATAATTTCTTGTAACTTTTAAATTTCTTGCTAATTTTAATATTAGTTTCAAATTGCCTTTTCCTTGTGTTCTTCAGTTTGTCACTGTAACATTAAAAAAATGTTTTAAATTGGTCTAAAACAGTAAACTGTGTAAAGATAGATTTGATAGATTTGTTTTTTGTTGTATTTTTGAGTAAATTGTTACACAGTGAAATTAAACATAAGTAATTTAAAAGACAATGTCTGTAGTTGTAGCTCTCTCTCAATGGGACTTTCAAATGAGTGACACTGATATCAAAGACAAAGTCCCTCTCTGCATAACACTACAGCCTCAATGAATGAATTCATTCATAACATCAACTAGGAGCAGCCAGGGCATGACTCAGCATTTGTCTGCTCCACCTGATTTACTCTTTACACACTGGTGGATTTAACAGCCACATAATCCTCTTAAACTGTCAAAGTGAGCAACAAAAGCCCTGCAGCATATGGTTAACCTGCCAATAAACTTAATGCAGAGTCCACTGTGTCCTTAGCTTTTTATTCACGACTTAAATGTTCATTATTGTGTCTTATGAAAAGGATATATATCGTTTTGACATGTGCATGTGTAGTTACGTGATTATTACATGTCTGAGATGTGAGATTTCTTCACAGATTTGGAGATTTTTGCCTCATTTGGGACAGGACGGCTGCAAAAGTTACATAAGATGGACAGGCTGCTGATCGCACGATGGGGAGGAGACTGCTGGGACAGCCAACGACAGTCAGTGTGTCTACAGACCGGACGAGCGATGCAAACCGTTATTACAACGTTTACCGTGCAGTTTTCATAAAATACGCTTACTAATAATAAATTATATGGGAGAAAACAGGAAGGAGTTTGCTTACACTAAAGGCCTAACTTTTTGTCTTAGAGCCAAGTAGCCGATTTAATTCAATAAAGACCCCTGAGGTGACATTAGATTGAATCTTATTTACTCAAACACGAAAAATAAACAATTTAAGCTTTATTTTTGTAATGTTAACGCGCTTTAGCGCTCTGTGGCTAACAGAGACAATAGAGATCAGAGATAAGACTCATGTACATTCCTGGTATATTACGTCGCAATTTCTTTGTTTTTCAGTTAACACAGAGTCATTACATGTTACAAAAAGCTTACCTTGTTTGGTTTAAAGGTCCACGACGCTGTCAGACGGGATGCGGAGGCGGAATGATGCCGGACTGCAGGTTAGCTGAAGGGAAGGCGGCTCAGGCGGAGAGAGGAGCGGCAGGTACCCGGCTTCCACGTCCCCGAACTTACTGACAAGATATCGGCCAATCATAGAAGAGAGAACAACCCGAACCGCCAATCAGATAAGCCCACACAGCTGGAGGGGCGGGGTTTGTCTGGGCAGGGTTTGTAAAAGTGGCGCTCTGATTGGTCCGTGCAGCGCTTTTCCGCAACTGAACAACAACTGAATGAATCTATGATTATTACTAAAGAATTTACGTTATATAACCCTGTTCTCACTTTTACAAAATACTTTATATCATGGTGTATTAAATTTATTATTATTTTATTTAAAAATATCTATATTGTGTGTGTGTTTTTTCCCGAATTTGAACAGATATTAAATATAAATAAATAAAAGTCAGTCTTGTCTGCAATATGGTAAACCACCAAATAAAAAGGTACTCAAATAAAAATCAAATTTTAATAATAAATAAATTATTATTATTATTATTATTATTATTATATGAAAATGTACTTACGTTTTTTTTAATAAATTGAAAAAATGAACAAACTATTTAAATTATTTGGAAAAAGGAAGAAAAAACATTCCCCAAAACACAAAATTATATATAAAAAAAGATAAACACGATCTTGAATTCAAAATTGTTAAAAAAAAAAATAATAAAATAAAAAAACGTTTCAAAATTATAAAAGGAAAAAGGAACATCCCCAAACTCAAAACTATTTAAAAAGAGAAAAAACACCCCAAATACTCAAAATTACTAAAAAATAACCCAACTAAAAATCAAAAATTGTAAAAACATTCATTATTCATGTAAAAAAAAAAAAGTCACAAAACTCCACTGACTTTCCTACACTTTATTAATGATTTCTTTATTTTGTGTCATGCACACAAACATGTGCCCAACCCTTATTTAGTTTACAAAACACCATTACAATATATTTATATATATATATATTATATATATATATATATATATATATATATATATATATATATATATATATATATATATATATACCACCTATCTATATTTATAGCACCACCTATCTAATGCCAAGAACAATAACTATCAAGACATTTAAGTTAGCCTATTTTGTATTTTCTATTGTGCTTTGTGTTTTTTTGTGCTGCTGGAGAAGGGTCACTGACTTTTGTTGTCTTTTAGTTTTTGTCTTTTCATTTTATGTTTTTTTTTCTTGTGTTGCTGCTGAAGAGTCACCAAACTGACTTTTGTTGTTTGACAATAAAGATGTTATATTTTTTTTCTTACATTTCTTTTTATATATCTCTCTTATATATCTATTAAATTGATCATAATACGATGTGTATAAAACAAGCTCTGGCATTATGAAATTATTATTATTATTATTATTATTATTATTATATTATTATTATTTATTATTATTGTTGTTGTTGTTGTTGTTGTTGTTGTTGTGTTGTCATTTTATTATTATTATTTTTTTCTGTTTTCTTCGTTTATGTATCTGTATGTATTTCTGTTAATGAACTCGTGTGCGCTAAAGGAAATTTAAAAAAAGACTTCAACAACCAGCAACACCTGCGACCGGAAATTAAAACACAAAACCGGAAACGGAATAACAAGAGAAGACGGGCGCCATGTTTAAATGTTAGAATTTTAACTCGGCGCTGCGCCTGCAGGTGGAGCCACGTCAGAAGGAGCCAGGTGAGGTTGATGTTCAACGATTAAAAACTACTTTTTTTTTTTTAATGCAAAACGGACCGGTGGGACTCTTCGAAGATACGACACATTTAGGGAAGCCACTTTTTCTTTGTTTTAATGGATTACAACGTTAGCAACGTAGTTCAAAAAAGGCTAAAACAAGGAGGATTAGCAAGTTTTTTCTGCACACGTTGTCGCTGGGAGCACTGGAGAGAGGATTTCTGGAGATTTTGTTGAAAAGGAGCTGCTTAAATTGACTGAAACCGACCGAGCTGAGCCTGTTTGGGACGGAAATGGACAATATGTGGACCAGACAGCAGAAGTCCAGGGGGACATTAGCCTACATGATGTGGTTGTTGGACACTTTGCAACCATGAAGACTTCAAACAGGTGAGTCAAAAACATTTCGTCTTCTCGCTGCTCTCGGTTGTTTGTGGCTGTGTTGCTCGCATCGGCTCAAAATGAATGTGCATTGTTTGTTTGAATTTGGCTTTTTGTGATGTTTGTGCTCGTATAGACACACTGATAACAGCGGTCACCTGTGCAGAGGTCTAATGCTTTTATTGTTGCGTTTGTTTGTTGCTTGGTTTGGTTTAAGGTTGTGCTGGTATAATAATAATAACGTTTATTTCTATAGCGCTTTTCTCCTTGTAAAAATTGAGTAAAATGAACCTTGTTTGTCTTCATTTGGCTGTTTGTGGTGATGTTTGTGCTCATATAGGTACACTAGTGATAATAAACTCTGTTTCCATAGTGCTTTTCTAAACCATTCAGCAGGGGCTGGCTCAATTTGCGGCAGCGGCACCTAATTTGCGGCACCTAACTGTGGCACCTCGTGTGGCACCCCAGATGCCGCAGCTAGGTGCCGCTAGCAGTCGCAGCAGATGCCACTGGTTGCCAAGACGTGCCAGGAGGTGCCAGGAGGTGCCAGTGCTTGTGCCGCGGTTTGGCGGTTTTTAATATAGCCTACTCACAAAATTAATATATTACAAGGTGACAAAATTATCTGCAGCAGCGGAAAAATCCGCCGAAAAGGGGACACGAAGATGATATCAGCTTCCTCTCATCTCACTGTCTCTCCGCTGTGTGTGTATTCACAGGCTGTCAGCGCGCGCGCGCGCGCACACACACACACACACACACACACACACACACACACACACACACACACACACGCCTGTTGTCAGGTTTCAGCGCGGCAGCTGCGTTTTCTCAGTCACAACGAGCACAGAAGTGAGTCCACGTCCCCTGCATGTTGTAGAGTGGAGAGGAGTGAGAGAAATGACACTGGAGAGAAAGGAGATTTTTGAACTATTCGATTGTTAACAGAAAAAAAAAAAAAAAAAAAACAAGCCAAAAAGGAAAGAAAAACATAAAATGTTCTGTTCTATATATGTTGATTTAAAAAAAAATTAGTTTCTTAATCGGAAAAAACTGACTGATGGGGAGACCGCAGATACTGCAGTTTTTGAGCCCTGGTGTAAATATTCCTGTTTTTGATGACACAAATCTTTTTTGATAATCTTTGTAGATGCCCTTTTTTAGAAACAACACGTGGCTGTGTCAAAACACAAGTACCTTGACCAAAAAGGTGTAGGCTGAAGCTTTGCCTATCCTTCTTAAATTAACATCTTATGTCAACTCATTAAAAAAAAAAAAACAGGCTGTCAGCGCGCACACACACGCGCGCGCGCGCGCACACACACACACACACACACACACACACACACACACACACACAGCGGAGAGACAGTGAGATGAGAGCTGATATCCTCGTGTCCCCTTTTCGGCGAAATTGAGCTTGCTGTCTCTCAGTACAATACCATGCAATATAAGAAAACAAGTTAAAACATAATTTGCAGAAAATACAATTAAAATATGATATTTACACATCCATATACAAATGCATACACATACATACATATACATACACACATATACACACAAACATCCATCCATGTAGACGTGCACATACACATGAAGAACACACACCATGAAGACTTCAAACAGGTGAGTCAAAAACATTTCGTCTTCTCGCTGCTCTCGGTTGTTTGTGGCTGTGTTGTTTGCGTTTGGTCAAAATGAATGTGCATTGTTTGTTTGAATTTGACTTGTTGTGGTGATGTTTGTGCTCATATAGACACATTGATAACAGTGGTCACCTGTGCTTGTGGTCACCTGTGCAGTCTGATGCTTTGTTATTGCATTTGTTTGTTGCTTGGTTTGGTTTTAGGTTTTGCTGTTATAAAAAATAATAATAAACTTTATTTTTATAGGGCTTTCCTAACCCACACTTCACCATACAGTACCATACAATATAAGAAAACAAAGTAAAACTGTAGATGTAACACCGGTATGATTTAATTGTGCTGTTATACATTCACATCAAGTTCTGGCACTTTATTTTTATCCCGGCTTCTTGGCTTCAGGTGCACTTGCCTGGTTGTATATTATTAATGCTGCTATGTGTGTTTTTATGCGTGTATTTGTTTTGTAGTCTTAACGTGCTACCTTAAGACTAATATTCATTCATATTATCAAGCCGTCAGTCTCGATGTATTGCGCTCTGTGTCCTGTCACCTCCCGTCTTCCTTTAAATATTCTTGTTGTTTCTGGCCTTTCTGTTGACTGTCAGGTGTCTCCAGTGAAAATTCACAATGTAGAAATTAAATCTTCGCAATGGGAGTCCTGATAGATGTCGACCTATCATGGATTCCTCACACCAATAGATCAATAACTACTGTTTTTTTTTTGTGTGCCCCAGGTTTTTGGTGTGTCAGTAGGGAAGTGGTCATTTGCGGAGCACAGCTGAGCTAATAATGACTTTAGGGGTCCGGGGCTTTGTTGGGATGGTTGCTCATTTTGTCAGCTGGTAATCTTTGTTTTAATGCTTCCCAGTAAAAAATAAAAACGCCTACTTTGTTGTAATTCTGTTTCACAAAATAAAACTTTAGCAAGAGAGCAGTTTTTACTCCAGTTTAGGTACTTTTGAAAAGAGGCTCGCAGGCTTTTTAGATTACATGGAGCAATTTTAGGAGGATTTACATCCAAACAGTCGACCTGCCGGCACACAAAACACCATCAGCTTTGCTTTCTTGAGGCAGAAACATTCACTTTTCCTCCTGGAGTCTGTGTGGTCTTAAGGGTGTTTTAAACAACAGCAACTAATATGCATCCAGCCATGTTAGACTGTAATGTGAGTTAAGTCTTATAGCAAATATAAATTATTTTTAAAATATCATTGGTTTGAAATGGTGCTTGCTTGGTATCACAAGAATAATGAATGTTCAGTCCTAAAACAGCAATAAAAGAAGACTTTATTTATCCCATAAGAGTAAATTTACACATTACAGCAGAAGCAAAAGAAAAAATGGGGAAAAAGTGATTGAGTGATTAATAAATAAGACAATATGACTCTGCCTCCAATGCTATTGCTGTAGACATATATAATTTCGCAGGTCATTGCAATGTCTTTGCACTGAGGTTTTGATGCATCTATAGACTCTATACGTATTTGTAGTATTTTTATTGTACCTCAATACTATTATAAACAATATTTTCTTATTTTTATGTAATGACATGACAAGTTCCAAGATAGCGCACTATTCATATCTTAAAGTTTTAGAGCATATTTCTTCTCCACGTGAAAAAAGACACGGTGCGTTTAAATGAATCACCACAAGATGGCGGAGTCTCACCGTGCAATGAGGACTGAGCGGCTCCTTTATCTCCAACCGCAGGAGGCCATGTGGTCCTGAGGAGAGAAGAAAGCACAGGAGTCGATCATCTTATTTTATTCTCCTCTTATAAAATCTTAATCAATCGCAAATTCTCTCATATTTAATTTCACATTTATTCATGACTTCGGGAATTGAATTAAAAAACACATACAAACAATAAATTTCGTATTTTCCGTTTCTAATCTGTACACCGGGATTTCTGCAAACAGCAGCTGAAGAACCGATCCGCGCGCAACGCCCACCGGGTCTTCCTTTTAAGCAGCGCGCTCCACGTCAGGGGGAAAAGGCCAGTGGCTTCCAGAGCAGCATCTCTTTGTCTCCCACCTCCACTTTGAAACAGGACCACGGCTTGGCAAGACCTGAAAGGCGTCATGTGACTCTGCATCGGCTCTCAGTTGTGGCAAGATAACCACGCAACGAGAGAGAGAGAGAGGGAGAGAGAGAGAGAGTTGAGGAGGAGCTTGCAGCGATAAGATTCACTCCACGCGCCATCAGCATCAAAAACTTGCAGCCTACCCATCCATCCTCATCTCTCTCCAGCGCGCAACACGCACACAAACACACACACTGGCGTTTTAATTAGTCTTCTTCGCCCCCCTCCCCCGTTGGAAGGTGCACAGGTGCATCCCGCGGTTAATACTCGCTCTCTGCTTAGTTGATTATGGTCACAACCCCCGCGGTGCCAAGGTGGAGTCACCGCGCGTATCTCGGATCGGTGCGCTCCTCCAGGGGCTGGGATGCGCACCGGGCACCTCTCGCTTCCTGTCGGGTTTCGGGTCTGCGCAGGAGTCAAGCGCTGCCCCAGGGCGCCGAGGCAGGAGGACCCAGTCGACCCGGAGCAGGATGCCGGTGATGAGAGGGCTGCTGGCCCCGCAAAACACCTTCCTGGACACCATCGCCACCCGCTTCGATGGCACCCGTGAGTAACAAACGCGCCGACGGACGTGATTTAATCCGCCTCGTGCAAACCGCGTGTTTGCTCAAAACATGCATGAAAGAAAAAAAGAATACAATATGCAAACCATACATATCTTGATTTACATCAGGAACATTGCATGGATTTTCTCTAAGATGCAACTTTAATGCAAGTTTAAAAGGATGCTCACTCTGCGTAATAGATTAAAGGAATAGTCTGTTAATTTTCTCAGTGTGCACCTGCCTGCACAAGAAGAGGTCATGCTTTCAGATGATGGGCTAAAAACAAAGCACAATCGAAATAATTGCTGTTTTAAGTCCTTCAAATGCACCATTAGCAGTATCCTGGTCTCCTGTTGCAGTGTGGTGATGACAGTAAATGTTTTCTAAAATATGCATGCTATTGAAGAGAGGTTTTGCCAGCTGTGATTTTGCTGTAGTTTTATGACCAAGGCTTCCTTCTGTTCCCTTTGTGCTCCACTGTGGCCATTGTGTTTCTCCTTTGCACACATATGCAGGCTTCACCCACTCTCACCAGAGAGGCTGCAGCTCAAACTCAAAGCTTTCACATCCCAAAAAAGCCTGGTTTAAGTCTGATCTCCATCTTTAAGCAGTAACAGTTGAATCAATGCTAAATAGAGAGAGAGGTAGGACACACAGAGCATTTTTTTCTTTTGGTGAGGGTGTCTTGTGAGCAGATGCGACGAGCAGCCCGTGTGTGTTTGGGCCCATGCTGGGTAGGTGGGCGGGTGAGAGATGCTTATATCGCATTCGGGCTGCTTGTCTCTCCTTCTGCGTTGATTATTCAGGGTGACGGGAGGGTGTGTGTGAGTCTGTGGAGTGGGGCGAGCCCCCCCCTAAACCAGTTATGTGTGACAGCATGATAGAGAAGATTATTCGACCATGCAGCGAGCAAGTCGCTCACAGGCAGATCCCCATCTCACTCAAGGTTTTTCCAAGTCCTCTCCTCTTCTAAGTACACTGATAAAAACACAGCGGCAGTAGCGCTCCCTGCTTTTGTCAACAGGACATTTAAATGCTCTGACTTTGAGAGGCAAAGTGGGTTGTTACTGTCTGAGTGAGGATGTGCTGTGAGGACATAAAGAGACAAATAGCTCCTCTTGTTCTTTATCCTTACACTCGTTTCCCTACTACAGGGATACTCAACTTGCTTTGCTAGGGGGCCCCCTGTTGCAAAATGACAGGAGATCGGGGGCCAGTCGTAGCGGCCTCGTTCATAATTCTAGGACTTTAGGACGTTTCTCAGATTTTAGGATGTGTCTTGGCTTTTATGACGATTGCAGGATTTTCCAATGTTTTGAGAATTTTAGAATGCGTCAGTATGATTCTAGGAGTTTAGGATCTTTTTAGGTAATTTCCAGGATTTTAGGACATTTCAAGGATTTCAGGATGTTTCTCAAATTTCAGGACATTTCTAGGATTTTGGGACAGTTTTACAATTTTAGCATGTCTCTGAGAAATGTGGCCCCGGGGGGCTGTAAGTCAAGTATCATTGGCCTGCTGCTATGCGCCATATGATCGAGAGTCTACAAATAATTAAGGTCTCAAACACTATAATCATGTAGACTGCCTAATTCAGAAGAAGTGCACATACACACACACGCATTCATCCAGCCCCTGTTCCCACGACCCTCACACACCCCTCACATATGCTTGCAGCTCAAATGGAAATGGTCATGTTCTGCACATTAGCTCTTATCACATCTAGAAGTGATCTTGCTATTTTTCCTTGAGTGGCTAAAAACACAGGCCTTTCGTTTGCCGAGGTGCTGATAATTACACATCTCCAGCAGCACATGTGCAGTCATTGTAATTAACTCGCATGGATGTCAAGATTTCATCGTGGCCTTTCTGCTTGTCAGAGGAGGTGGAGGAGGGAGGAGGGGGTGAAATGAGATGTTGTGGGGGTGGGGAGGGCTGGAGTGTGATGGGAGAAGCTGTTGGGAGGATGGGGGGGGGGGGGGGGGGGGGGGTTTAAATATAAATCCATTAGGGGGCTCGCTGTGACAAACATGCAGCTATGTGTTTTTAAATGGTGTGACATTAGTTCCTCATTAAATCAGACACTTGAATGAAGCCAGTTATGTGTGTGTCTGTGGAGGTGATGTAAGCTTTGTGTGTGTGTGTGTGTGTGTTTTAGGGAGAGGGCCTTTGTTGTGATTGTGAATCAAAGGCAATCATGATTACTTTAAAAAGCCACTCATCTCTGCCAGACTTCGTACCTAGAAGCACTTCATTTTCTCTTGTTGAAGACTATTAGCTGCCAGCGTTGGCATTGCATTTTGAAATGTCTCGGGCCCTTAAGTTTGCAGTTTAGTGAAAAGAAGACCGTTTTCATGCCACCATCAAATTGGACTAACAGCTCTCTCTCTCTGTGTGTGTGTGTGTGTGTGTGTGTGTGTGTGTGTGTGTGAGAGAGAGAGGGCTTTTGTTGTGATTGTGAATCAAAGGCAATCATGATTACTTTTGTGTGTGATGGTCCAGAGGGACGGGGGAGGGATGCTCTGCTGTGTTCTCCGCTGTGATTGGTTGTTAAGTCATTATTTGTCATACATGCGAGGCAATGCAAAAGTGTTGATTTTGACCACAGCCATGAAACTTTTTCAGCCATTATTGTGTGTTGATTAAAGGGATACTTCACAGATTTTCAACCAGCGTTGTATCAAAACAATGTGGGTAGTGTGTGTAGATGAACTCTGGTAAACTTCTCTCCGTCTAACCAGTGCATAGATATCCTTCCTCCTCCTCACAGCAAATTTTGCCTGATGATGTATTTTCATCATAAGGTGGAGGTTCGCTGGCTCTCGGACTGCTGCTCGAACATTCATTCATGCTTTAAACACTAATACCAGAGGGAGGTAACTGCCTTGGTGGTCTATAACCTGTGATGATGATGATGATGATAATAATATGGTGCCAGTAACAGTACATGCTGTATTGCAGTGTGATAATGTTGATGATGACAGGGTGGCAGTAACAGTACATATTGTACTCGTAGTATTTATAATGTTGATGATGACAGGGTGGCAGCAACGGTACATATTGTACTCGTAGTATTTATAATGTTGATGATGACAGGGTGGCAGTAACAGTACATATTTTACTTGTAGTATTGATGATGTTTATGGTGAAGGCGGCAATGATGACGAGTATGACGATGATGACTGTGATGATGATGATGATTATGGGGTGACAGTGACAGTACATATTGTACTCGTAGTTCTGATGACGATGACGGCGATTGGGTGAGAGTAACAGTACATATTGTACTTGTAGTATTGGCAATGATGATGGTGATGATTGGGTGACAGTAACAGTACATATTGTACTTGTAGTATTGGAGATGATGATGATGATGATTGAGTGACAGTATATTTTACTCGTAGTATTGACAACGATGACGATGATTGGGTGACAGTAACAGTACATATTGTACCTGTAGTATTGATGATGTTCATGATGATGACGGCAACGATGATGACGGTGATGTTGATGATTATGGGTTGACAGTAACAGAACATGTTGTACTTGTGGTATTGACAATGATGATGATGATCGGGTGACAGTAATAGTACATATTGTACTTTTGAATGATATTGCAGTATCTGCCTTATGATGTTGGTCCTGATGCTGCAGTATTGTGACTGTCATGACCTGTTGATGGTGATGAACCACATTGGAAATTGTTATGTTCTTAGATGTTTGTTTTATTTAACACTCACTGAATTATTAGAGGCTCGATGGAGTAAAGGTGGACACTTATTAATCTGCTCCCGTAGAGCCTGAATTTGCACGCGAAACTCTGTGTACAGATGAATGTCAACTGTTGTATGTGCTGCGTAATATTGTTTTTTTTTTTTTTTGTCATTTTGGTTTTTTTTTTTCAGAAAGGTGTTTATTTTATTTTACATGCATAGTTGCAGGTCTTCTACCTCTTGAGCAAAAGCATCCTTTTGCCTGTTTTCTCTGGTCATATAGAGCCAATTTAGTATGAAGTATGAAGTATTTGTGTCTCTTTACTGCACAGACAGCCATGTTTTATGTGAGGGCCCTCCTTATATATTGCAGCCACCGCACCAGCCATCATTATTTCTAATCCAAGGCGACGTAGGCGTGTTATGCAAGCGATAATGGAAAGGCGAGCCCCTTATACGTGGGAGCGGCCACGTATGAGGGATTTCTGGGAGGTGATAGGTGATGGATTTAAAATCTCCCGATGATCTGTGCAACTTTCTCAGAGTTATGTGATGCAATAACAGCTCTTGTAGCTCCTGCTGCATCATGAGGGAGCCAGTTCCTACTAACAAGCACACAGCCATAGCATCATGTGACCTAGAAAAGACTAAAAAGGGTTTGCATTGCAGTTTCCCAAAAATGGCTTATTCGAATCGCCTTAAATACCTCCACATGCAAGCGTAAAAACCTTCTTTGTGATAAATGGGAGTTTCTTCACAATTGTTTTCAATTGGGGTATTTTATATTCCCAATTTCAATTTGTGCAATTTGAGGGTTAATTGAAACCCGCCTAGGGAATAGACAAGTAGGAAAAGGAATTCATGAGTACTCAGGCTTTTGACATGCTAAAACTTTAGATACCAAACAGTAAAAATGGTCAGTTTAAAAGATTTGTTTTTTCTTTCTTACCCATCGCTTACACATTTTAACATCAGCCATGAATGAGTCATGTCATGTCATGGAACAAGTTTCAGCACTTTCTGTGGCTCAAACACAACACCCAAGTAGAGAAGGTGGAACGTGTGCTCATGTAACCCTCGTTGGCTTCATTGAAGGACAAAACGTCACACAGCAGAAAAAGAGGCTGCACAGTGAATTCTACAAGGTCTTCGATCGCTTGATGGAGACCTTGCTAATCTACTGAGGGGCCAGTCTGTTTCGATAAATGCTCAGGGGCTAGTGCATTTCATTGCTGGCTCTGCTCCTTTCAACCCCGAAAGTCGAGATGCACCAATCGAAGTCTTTGTCTCCTGCTGTTACTGAGTGCTAAACTGATAAAAGTGCTTTCTTTTTCCCAAATCTAAAATCAGTATACCCTGCTGAATCATTTATCTGTAAGGCTCTGTAAGGCTGGTGTGAGAGAATGAATTCAGCCTGGCAAAAATAATACATTTTTATAAAGACTTTACCCAAGAAACTGTATTTAATGTGCGTAAAGTCATAGCAGATACATGATTATAAGGTCTGCGCTCGTACTGTAATGATAAGTCAATTTATCAATCAACAGAAAATTAATCACAAACTATTTCAATAATCAGTCACTGAAGATATTTATCAAGAAAAAAAGCCAAACACTAGCTGCTCTTCAAATGTGAGGATTTGCTGCTTTTCTCTTTTCTTGCATGTCATAGTAAATTGAATATCTTTTTGCTGTTGGTTTGTTTTGTAGAATATGCAGTTGGAAGATGTCATCTTCAGGTTCGGGAAAATTTCCATTTTCGGATATTTTGTAGTCTAAATGAATCATGGATTAATTGTGGAAAAATGGTTAGTATGGTCATGAGAAACTTGGAAAAGTCATGGAAATGCTGTCATTTTGGTGATTTTTGAAGAAAACATGCTAATGTTTCAAAAAAAAAAAAAAAAAAAAAACCCCGCCCAAATATTTTCTTCAAAAATTGCATAAAAAATTGCCCAAATGTTTTCTTTAATGTTGTCTTTAAAAATTGCCAAAATAAAACATTTACTTTCTCTAAGAATCACCAAAATAAAAAAAGCCAAAAAATGTTTTCCGTAAAAGCAATGGTTTAAAAAATGATTTGACATGCCTCTCTCTTTTTGCATCTCCCCCTCCCCTCTCATAAATAACGAACAGTTCCATGGTTATATTTAGATATTAATATCTAATCCTGCTCTGAATTCATCATTTGTTAAGATAATATATATTTCAAAAAAGCTGTTATATAATCAAAAAGAACCAATAAGAAGTATCGGTTTTCAGTGAATGTGTGGTCTTTAAAAAATTGATGGAAAATCATAATCAGTAATTATTTATAAAAATGTGCATAACCCCTGAAAACAGTAATTGACAAATGAATCGATAATTAGAATAACTGTTTGTTGCAGTTCTGCTCTGAACAGATGGAGTGTCAGATCGTACCTGAAATCTTCCACACATTAGTGTTACAGTGAATGCTCACTCTCTCATCTGTGCAACATCCTAAAAGAGACTCATATCAGATGTTGTAGTATTTCACTGTAACAGTGAGATTACAGCAGGGATTCATATGATGGAGCAATGTATGAGGCATATGATAACACTGAAATCCTTTTATGCAGAGCTGCTTGCTACATCAGCAGATCACCAACACTACGAGTAAAAAGTAGCAGGTTAAAGGTTTGGATATGTTTCGATTTGACCTGAGAGTGATCATGTAGAGGTGCGTGACTGTTAACGAGGGCACACGCACACTTCCCTTAATGTGGACGTGAAGTGCTGCATCACGCTGCGGTTTAACATCACAGCTTCTGAATCACACTTGGAGAAAGGTTATTATTTATAGACCCCTCTTGTGACGAACGTTGTTGCCGACACCTCTCAGAACAGCATGAGAAGACGAACACACATACATTACACACACACCTTAAAAAATAGAGAATTTTGCAACTAACGGAGCACCCTGTAAATTTTCTGTTTGTTTTTGTTTTCCTCCTGCAATCAGTGGATTCATGCCGGGGTCTCATTAGAATCGTTATTTTGATTTTGTTAATATGTGAAAATTACAGTCTGGAGGAAACTGAAGGGAGCACGAGTCCTCTGAAGACTGATAAACCTCATGCATAGCTCAATCAATGCTCATTTGCTGCTGTGCTTCCTAGAAACAGGAACAGCTGTATGGGAACACAGGAGTCAATCGGTCCTATTAATTGAGTGGGTCTTGGCTTTGTCCTAATCAGGTTAGGGCCAGAGTCCTGCTCATCATGTGGACATGTGTGGATCTGAACAGGCTGCCACCAGCCTGCAGGCACACACTCCTCTTCATTTTTAATTTAAAAGGAGATATGGCTGCACAATTAATCAAAAATATTATCGAAATTGCATGGTGGCCAAGTGCAGTATCCAAATTGTAGGAGCTGCAATTTGTTGATAATGGTAAAATGAATCACAAATAAAGCATTGTGGTGCTACCGAGACGCAAAATCATATTCCAGACATAAGGGATCTTGTTCAGAATAATGGACGAACCGGGATGTCATACATTGGTTTATGGACTCCCATTATAAAGCTTTGAGTTTGGCATTTTCGCTGTCACAATTTTGTTTTATTTGAGTCAGTAGTGACCATATTTGGGCAAGAGGCTGGCACTGTGGAGCTGCGCGGGGTGGTAATAATAATAATAATAGTATTAATATTAACAATAGTAGCAATAATGATATTAATAATAAGTAAAAGCTTGGATTTATATGGCGCCTAAAAGAGACTCAACTCATGACGATCAACATAAAAACAAACATGTTGTAAACAACAGACATTTTGTCACTTAAAGCAGAACACCTTTAATGATGCCTAACTTTAAGCCTTAATATACTAAAACGGTGTAAATTATATAGAAATTCACATCCATTCAGTCATTACTGGAGAAATTAGCTATAGAGACCAAAACTGTTTTATGTACCAGGCTTTAAACATGTTTATTTCTGCTGTAAAGTTGGGCGTTTTTGTGTTTTTCTGTAGGCCTGGTTTCCACGTCAAAAAGCTGATGGGATTTTTCTATTAGATTTTGGATTAGAGCAGGAAGAGGTCACATAAAATCGCCACCACAATGAGGCTTTAAAGTTTTATTTGGCGTGGTGACGTTTTGTGGTCTCATTTAGTCAATTGTTAGCAGCTGTCTTTTTAAAGATACACAAAAGCTTCAAAGTTCACAGTGGGGTATTCACTTAAGGGTTCATAAAAAAAGAAAGTGTTTTATATCACAATAACAGTTGGCTGACATTGTCTCTAATCATAAGAAACTGATGTTTGTTAACGTTTTCTTTCTCTATAATTTTGGCAATTGTGCAATTCTTAAATTTCATTCCTAGTGGCACTTAAGAAGGTCTTTAAAAGTCTTAAATCTAACTTGCCTTAAACTGTAGGACCCTGAAAGGGCAAAAATGCATTTGCAGAGGAAGTCGGCTGTATTTTTGGTAAGTAATGATAAATCTCACTCTTTTTTGAGTACAAATTGCATGGCCATAACCCCTTATTTATCCAAGTCTCAGCTGGTGTCAGACCGTCTCCTTCCAGTTACTCTGATCCACCTACACTGTTTTAAGAATAGAATACAATTAAATCTGCTGGGAAGCTGATGTCTTTATGTCTCACATTGCCAATTCTGCACAAATGTCAGGATTTTATTAATAGATCCCAAAGCTGCAGCAAATGAATTATTAGAAAATCTAGAGAAGTGTTACCTGGACGGATAGAGCTAAGAGTTTTAAGACTTTAAAGATCTTCCTTCAGCCTCATCACACAGACTCCTCACTTTGCCCACGAAGTCCATTGTCTCCAGCCCCTGAGAAGTGAGGTATATTACATTCTGTCTCCCTTACAGCCGAGAGAACTCAAATGATCTCACACCCCTCATTTCTCACCGGCGTTTCCCTCCTTCAGTCGTTCATTAGTTGCCTCCCAGCCTCTTTTCTTGTTATTCACTTGATTTTGTGCATGCGTGTCTACGTGCATATGTGTAAGTGAGAAAATGAGTGTACACGGCTCTGGGCTGCAGGGAGAACGACTGTCACCACTTCCCCGACGCCTGTGTTTGTGTATCTGTGTGTGCATCTGTGCCCGTGTGTGTTTGACAGCACAGATTAGCGGTGAAGCATTGCCGTGTCTCAGGTGTGTGTTTCCCCCGTGGCGCTTTGTGCTTAAACCCCCTCCTGGCTGCTCGTCAGGCAGGAACAGATATAATGATGGGTTTAATAATTGCTTGGCTCCTCTCTCTCACCTTATGTAACTGGCAAACTACACCCATTATATTTTACACCAGATAAAAATAATATAGAGCTTTTAACATCAGATCTGAGTGACCACAAAGTCCAGTTTGTTTGATAAATGTAAACACTTCAAACTGCGCCCGGTCAGTTCATCAATCTGTGTACGAGTCCACTTTAGAAAGAACAGATTAACTTTATTGTTGTACAGGCGAATACAATGAAATTCAGTTGCACTGCCTGAGTGGGGCTCAAATAAATTAAAAACAGCATGAGATAAAATTAAAAAAAAAATAGTATTGTTAAGTAATATCTCACATGCATACCCATATATATAGCAGGCTATGACCATCGACGTCCATACATAAGAACCAAACGTCGCCAGCGTGCATCATCCATCTATATTGCTGTAGTTATGAGAGAAAAAAAAGTAAACAACCTAATCGAGCATTTATGTGTGTTGAAAAAAGTCAGAGAAAGACGAGGTCGTGGCTATGAAAAAGAAATGCCAACTGGGCACGCCAGTTTTGCAAGAAGAGCTTGAAGTATTATCGCACAGAGTATACTGGGCATTTCGGTGCAGTCTCTCTCCCTCTGTGCCTTGGGGCATGTCCGAAGCTGTAAAGAGTAGCATGAAAGTCAAGCTCTCACTCTGCAGCAAAATCTGGGGACCAAAACGTCCCCAGAAGTCGACTTGAAACAAACTCAGTCAACTGAGGGCATCCGACTGATGACTGAGGTCTCTGACTTTCAAGGAGCAGCCCTACTCATGAGTACTTTTCATGTGTACTCAGGTGCAGTTCACATCAGGTGTGAAAATCAGCTGTACCCAAACACGGAAGTGGTGCTATGTAAACGAGTAGCAGTCGGCGAGTAGAGTCTCAAAGGTGACGGTCTCCTTTTGTCTTAAGGATATGTTGACTGGGAACCATGAATCTGTTTACAAGTCTCTGCTAATCCATCCAGTAGATGCAGAGATATTTTACCCAAGTGACTCATCAAATCCTTCTTTAGACGTTTCCCACTAATCTGAAATAGTCAATCTATCGGTGGCACAAGAGTCATTAGGATTGCAGACAATGAATATTTGTACGAAATTTCACAGCAGTCAATGAAATATTTGCTGAGATATTTGAGCCTTGAGAAAAAGTGGTGACACCAGTGCAGCTAAAAAACAAGCTACTTTATTGAGTATAAATCAGGGTCGCAATGATCCAAGGGCAAAGGGGCTGTGTTATTCAGTGCCAAACTGTTAGCACTGCTATGAAATAAAGCTTATTTTTTTAAAAAGTGTTGAGACAGACTCCCATACATCCTCAGTGGGTTAATAATAATACTCTCAAATACTCAAAATCACTAAAGAAATGTTTGAACAGTCTGTTGTCGATGTTTTTGCAATAATACATAGAGTAGAGTGTTGCTATTTTGTGAGTTTTTTAGTTATTTCAATGGAGGATGAACTTCTTGATAAATGTTTTAGTGACAAATTGACCACGCTGACCACGGTTGTAAAATGCAGGTCTGGTGTGCACAGATGATGTATTACGCTGCTGTGTGAGTGAGTGGGAAACGGCCGATGTGAGCACAGTGAATGAGGCAAACGATAACGATCACAGCGGCCACATGTGGTCGCTTATCTAAATATAGTTCCACTGCCAGAGTTAATGACCGCACCACTGAAAGGAAATGTCATGATCATGATCACAACATAAAAACAGAGCAGTTTAAAGGGGGGGAAATACATGAGACGCGCTTTTATTTTGTGTAATTTGGATCATTAACCACAATGGCACCAACACTCATGGGATTAAACAAAAAAAAAACGGATTAATCAAAGCGTGAATCACTGCAGCTTATATTGGTACCTAATGTAGTGTGGTTGTGTTTGTACAGTAGCTCAGCCTGCAGGTCACAATCTGACTCTCGTTATCACCGCTGGGCAAAGAGGGGGAGAGAGAGAGAAAGAGGTGGGGGAGGAATGGATGTTGGAGGAGGAAAAGAGAGGGTAATATGTACGGATGGGCGGGTAATGAGGAAGCTAAAGGGATGTAATGAAGCTGTGTGGTGTGGCAGATATGATCAAAATGCAAAAAGGGAGGAAGACTGAAGGCAGAGAGGAAGGGAGAGGGATGGACAGATTGGGGTTTAATAATAATAGTAATAATAATAATAATAAATTTTATTTATAAAGCGCTTTTAAAATGAACTAAAAGACGCTGTACGGAAGTAAAAAGCAATATAAACAATTGCATAAAAAACCCAAACCTGAACAATCACACATTAAAAGCCTAAAGCTTAAGTACGAATATATCCTAGATGATGAGAGAAATAATAATTAAAAGTAAGAGACGGTTGATGGTAGATAAGATCCAAATTATATGATGTTAAACTGACGTGATAATGACAGATTACTAGAGATCCTCAGGCAGAGAGTTGCACAGCGAGCCCGGTCACTCTCCATCATTTGGACCCTTTCGGCTGATTTATTTGTCACATTATCAGCAACAGACTACAAGTCATTTTTTGTTGGAGGCTGGTGACATGAAGCCACAAAACTGATGCCTTACACTTGCCGCTGTGGACGGGCATGATGCGCTATGAATAATATACGCAGTGAAGCGTCTATTAATCATATGCACCATTTCCCACATATTCATTTATTCATGGCGGCCCACCACAAATGCTCGGCCGCCTCTTATTGATTTCATTTTTTTGAAGCTGGACAGTTCATTAGGAGTGCTGTTGGAATACTACTAATAATGCACCACACTCTCAGAGTGCAGAGAGTACTCTGTGTACAGGTGGAGCAACAGAACATCAGGTGCAGTGAAAGTGAAACCCAGTCGTTAAATGCACTGGGTCTAACCGGATTGTCAGATCAATTAATTATTAATTTTAACATTAAATCAATAGTAATGTAGATCTACTGACTAAGTGAGTAAAGGTAGGTATTAAAACAAGTATAACTGTCCGATAAGTTTTGAAAAGTATATCATTTAACTGTAATGAAACCATTAAAATCAGGAAAAAACACCATATAACGCTATATTGTCTCATATCTCGATATATTATCTTTATATTGCCCAGCCCTAGTTGCAGTTTGGCCTTTTGTTCACACAACCACGGCATTTTGGGGGTCTGGAAATGCAAACTTTTGAAACAGCGTTCCAGAGCGTAATCTAAACGCAACCCCTTCTGTCGCCGTGTAAACTGGCGATGTGCGGTTCCCGTGAGAATGGTGACGTCATGGCGGCGCTTTGCTGCAAAATGATTTTAATGCGTGCTTTCAGAGATACTGCAGAACTACAGATTTTTAATTAACCTTTCAGAATAAAAGCCTGAGTGACCACAAAAAAAATAATAATGTTTTTTAAAGCATTAATCTGTTTCATTTGTACTTTAGTAGGAGACAGTTTAGAACAAGTACACATAATATGAGCTGCCACTTAAATCTGGCAAAACACGGGTAAAAAAAAAAAAAAAAAAAAGAACAGATTTGCAAAGAAAAACAATCTAATAGCGGCTCTGTGTGCCCTTTCCATGACACCGCAGCGGGTGCAGGGGTCTATTAAAGCTGGAGCTCAAATTCATCTGCTTCCAATTGCAACATATTGCTTTAGAGCGGTCTAATGCAGCCTCTGTCGCTTCGGCTTCATCACTTTCATTTACTGCTATTACAGTCTGGGGCTCAGTCCCTCTCGTCCTGCACATTCATGTCTTTCGCTTTCCTCATTTCTTACGCACATGGTGACATCCTCACTGACCACCTAGTTTGGTGTGTATTTCGAGCTTTGTCTGCTTCTTGGCCTGTCTACCCGTCTCTCTCTGCGTCTCTCTGTCTTCCTGCTTCGCCCGGCTGACCTGTCAGTTCACCTGGCCGCGGTATATTCTCCTCCTCACTTCAGCTGAAAAATTGCTCCAATTATGCTTTTGACAACGCTGGAGTAAAAAGCACTGCCGGCCTAAAATAAGCAACCGCACACAAACTTGACTGATCCCATGTGGAGAAAAGATGACAAAATTCAACTTGACATTTTGACACCCGTTTCCTCCGGCTCATTTCAAAGGCCCCTATAGCACTGCCGGGATACTTGGACCCGTTATAAGGTCTTTTGATTGGCAGCAGACGTGTTATTCAGTATCATAACGTCTCTCCCTGCTGCTCTTTGATAAGTACTGTCAGACATTTGGAAATGCACTGTTACTTCATGTTCTCTATTTGTATAAAATGGTACTGAGAGCTGATGCAGGGAAGCTGACGAGACGGACAGATGTTTTTCACAGAACAAAAGGGAAAAAAGAGTTGGCCTCTTCAGAGGCGGGTGGTATGGACTTAAAATAATATCACAATATTTCAGTGGTAGCTTTGCGATAACGACATACTTGAAAAAAAAACTGATTTTAAAAAAAAATTCTATATTTCTTATATATTATGTTTTATTATTATATATATATTTTCTAACAATATTTTTCTTGAAGTTTCAGCTGCACATAAAAACGCACATCAATATACAAATGCACATCCACTCATACAGTTATACATTCCCACGACAAAAAATAAATAAATAAAATAAAATGAATAATAATAATAATAATATTAATAATAATAATTATGATAATAATAATAAGAGGTTGCAAATCAAGATTAGATATAATGATAAATAAATAAAATAATAATGAAATAGAATAGTAATATAACAAACATCAAACAAATAAAATAAAATGAAAAATATTTCACTATTATTTTTAAAACAACTGCCACAAAAGAAGTGTTAAAGATTTAAACAACATTAGGGCCCTTTAACTCATCATCTGTACAGAGTACGCCACCCCCTGTCCTTTAACCCTCGATTCACATAAGAAACCCACGTTTTTTAGATTAATTGATGGATTGCACAAACTTTATTTAAACACTTTTCTGCTCATGTGGACCGTCAAACTTGCAGAAATTGCAAAGACGTAACATGCGCCAGTGATTTTAATTAATATGTTAAACACAAAGTTAAAACTGTCACTAGCAAAATGTGTCCCAGAACTGGGAGTGCATAATAATTTTGGCCTTAACTATTTTACAAAGATTGGGCCATCTGAGGACTTTATATACTTAAATACTGAAAATAATAATCATAATTATAATAATAATAATAATAATAGACAGTTGGAGAGAAATCAAAGCAAACCAGTCAAAACAAAAAGGCTACCAGTTGCTCTCTGAATTTACTGTGTCATGGTCTGAGCTGCAGGTGGGTGGTGAAAACCTCCGTATTGATTATTTTAAACAGACTGCCATTGTAAATAATATATGACTGTTTGGGTAGCTATTGATTAAAACTCACCCTCTGCCTTTAGAAACGCAACCCTCTGTAGCCAGAACGACTGTGTGTGTGTGTGTGTGTGTGTGTGTGTGTGTGTGTGTGTGTGTGTGTGTGTGTGTGTGTGTGTGTGTGTGTGTGCAGATGAAAAGTCGCCCTGTAGGCCTCCAGTCTGCAGCTCTGGGAGCCTCTCTGTGTCTGAAGAGTGGAAATTATCCATCTGTTAAAGGCCTAATTCAGTAAGCGAGCAGAGTTCTCTCATCATTGATTATCAGCTTCATAATCTGACTGCAGGCGCAGCGTAAGTGCAAAGAGGAGATTGTTAAATTCAGAAATAATGAAGTGAGCCCACTTTATCGAGGCCTCTCTTTGTTATAAATGAGCTGAAGAGCGAGCCTAATTGATGGTTTTATTAATTCTCCGTCACAATCGGAGTCCACATGACTTATAGCGCGGGCCTTGTGTAACTTGGCGAGATGAATGATACAGGTGGTGCAGTGTGGCGCCTGAGTCTGGAGTGGATTCCTGCAGGTGAGGATGTGTGTCAGTGAGTGTGTTGCAGATTTGGTAAAACCAGCAGTTGAAAATAGAGGAGAGGGAGCAACTGCAGACATGTCGGAGGTCACAGAGAGCAGAAAACAGAGAGTAATCAGTCCCTCCACCATTTTATTGATGTTTTGTTGCAACAACTCACACAAATTAAGTCAATCCTCTTGAATTCTGCGTGACTTTAAAATCTCGTGCAACTTTAGTGCAGATTTTACTATTTGCAAAAGTAAAAATTAATTTCATTGAAGAGCTGCATGCAGCGTATTGATTTTCTCTCTCTGTTTATGATGACACTACTGCTGCACCTGTGACAGAGTGACAGTCACACACACACACACACACGCACACACACACAGTGACAGGAATAAATGCGTGTAACGTTACCTATCTCTAGTACCTGGCAATGCGTGTCACCCTCCTCCTCTGATAAGATCCAGACATTCAGGAGGTTTTTTGGAGTTGGAGGAGTTGAATTATCCAGTAATATTAATACTGTATTATAAAGATATAATGTTATTTAAATCTGTAAAACAAAAATAAAAGAAATTTAATGTTTAGAAGAAAAACAAAACTGTGTTTTTTTTCAATGCTGCCTGTTTTTTTTGTGTGCTACTATAGAAACATGGTGGTGCAAAATGGTGATTTTTGTTGACGAAGACCTGCTCCTCATGATGATATGAGCGGCTCATTCTGAGCCGGGTCGTTTTGAATAGGGCCAGATTAGATAATGTTAATATACCTGTGGTCCATCTGCTTTAATAGGTTATTAAAACAAAACAAAACATACAAATGGGAAAAATGCAGCTCTTTTAATTTTAAGTGAAAAAAAGTATTGAACTTTCCACCGCTCCTGAAAGTGGCGGCCGTCGCTGTCGGTGTTATGCCTCTTTGCTGAGGCCATGTCTGCTGCCTGACAGGAAACATCTGCTGCTCTGTAACCGATCGTTTGATTGTTTGTCGTCTGTTTATGAAAAAACACATTTGCGTCATCTGCGTCAATGTTTCTGGGTGCATTTCCAAACTGTATGATGGTCTTGCCATTCTGAGGTGATGCATAGTGCTTTGTTAACCAGTATTGTGTGGTGGGCGGCATGTATTATATTTTGAACAGCTAGCCACTTGGCATTTAAAAAACACAACAGTTCTTGTTTTGTTAGGTGACTATTTAAAAAAAACATACAACTACTACTCAATTCTATTTCTGCCAATATATCCCCCTAAAAACTACGCATTGGACCTTTAACGCTTCGCTCCAAGTCAGTAAAATGTTAATATAGAAATAAATACATATATATATTTGAGACATTTCTGTTCATCCAACACTTCAGCCCTCAACCCCATCCATCACTTTTGGGATGAATTGAAATACCGACTGAGCCAGGCCTCGTCAGTGCTCTTTGGGTTCAGATCTCTGCAGCCAGGTTCCCAAATCTTGTCAAAATCCTTGGCGGAGTAGTGGAGGCTGTTGTAGCAGCATATTAAAGTCCATACTTATGGTACTAGATTCCAGGATCCTTTTGGCCATGAAGTGAAAATCTTACCCCTCTGTTTCTTTTACGAATTATGACAACTTTATTGTCCACTAATGTGAAAACTTGCCTTCAGTTTCACCATAAAATACATGAAAGACATGCCCTAAAAACTAAAAAAAAAACATGAAAAAGCATTCAGCATTCCAACAATACTCCACATAAAACGTATTTTAAAAAAATCTGCAAATAGTTGCATGTAAAAGCTGCATCACACCTATTCTCACAATCAGAGTTGTATTTCTACCTCCAGCTATGCAAACTGGTGACCATAAAGGAAAATAGTAAGCTCTGCCTTCCAGTATTAGTGACACATTTACCATTTTGTGGTCTTCACACACACATACAGCGTTAAAGCTTGGCGCTCATTCAGCCTGTGACTACTTCATTTCCAGCTCTCTGTACATTCATATGAGGTGAATGTCTGAGTCATAGCGGCCATACTAGAAACGCAGGAGCAGATACAGCTGGCTGCTTTGAACTAGATGCCAAACGCCGCATGATGTGTGAGTCAATGCGCCACCAACCTGCTCAGATCAGAGGGCGTTTTGTGTCCTGCTGACGTGAAGACCGTAGCGTACAGCCTGTGACGCACTTATGTAGTATAAATTGGTACTTTATTTCTACCAGACAACATAAAGAGACACAGAGTTCACTTTGGGCTTTGGGAACATCAGTGTTAACTATTGTTGAGTTTTTGCTGCATTATGGGATCATTTCCCCGCAGTACGCCAAAGTTCATGTCGATGTGCAGCCATAAGAGATGCTATGGGATGTACGGCACTCAAAAATCTCCAGATGGAGAATAATGTTCCCAAGGCAACCTCCTGTCTCTGGGGTCATGCAGGAGAACGTACAGCACGGCACATATGGATACACAGCCCTCCTATAGCCAGAGGATGTCACATATATCAAAGATGCAGATAAATGCATCAACAAGGACAAGACGAGGACACAAAGTCACGCTGAGTTCTGAATACTGAGACAGAGAATCAGAGACGCTGTTCTGTTAGAAATGTCAGTCCACAGGGTTCCTGCGGTCATGAAAAACCTGGAAAAGTCATGGAATTTTCGATTTGCAATGTCCTCACCTGGAAAAGTTATGGGGAAACTAAATATACCCTGGAAGTTTTGGAAATGTCATGGAATTTTTTGTTTCACAAATCTGTTTAATAACACAATATATTCAGCGACTGTCAGAAAAGTGAAAATCTGCAAACAATTTCTGTTTTCACAGTTTCTACCTGTGATTAATGGTGTAATTTTTTGTGATTTTTTTACAATTTTTTTTTTTGTGAAAAATAACCAAAAATAAGAAAGCCAAAATTTTGTCTTTAAATACTTAAAGAAAAAAATGTTTGAAGAAAAAAAAAAATTTTTTTTTTTCTTTTGCAGTTATCAGAAATCCGCCAACGTGAATTTATGATTTAAGCCACAATTAAACATTTCATCGCAGACAGACTTTTGTAGCTACAGCTTTGTTTGTTTCCTCACTAGAAGTCCCCACAAGGTTTGGATAAAACTAATGATACCTTAATTTTTTAATCACGAGCCATCATCAGATCATATCACATTTTGTCCAATATGTTATTTTATACAACGACTGACCTCAAGTGACACAAATCTGCATTGCTGCCAGCGGATCTTTTTACATCAAAACCTTTTATTGGAAGTGTTGCAAATTTGCATCTCTGCTAGAATGAAGAGTTTTGATGTGAAAGATTTGCAAGTGAGTGTTTCACATTTTCCGTGTTGTTTATTGTCACGCTCCTGCTGTATAAAGGCCTTTAGTCCTGTGAAAGACATCTTGAAGTTTTTTACAAAAGAGAAGGCTGCACTTTTGTCTTTTGAATTGTTGTATTATTTTTCTTTGTTTCTTTCCTTTTTCTTTCTGTTTTGATATTTCTATTGACTCTCACCTGCCGAGGGTAGTTTTATACCAATGGTCTTAAGTAAACGGTGTTACTTTTCAATAAATATTAAATTAAATTAAATTAATTTAAATTAAATTAATTTAGAAATATATATATATATATATATATATATATATATATATAACAGTGTGTGTAACTTCTCCAACTACATTTTTGTCCAACATTAGAGGCACAAATAGGGATTATTTTCATTATTAAATAACATGACAATTAATTTCACAAATAAAAGATTAATGGTTTCATCTTTAAAATGTCCAAAAATTGTGTAAAATATTCATCACTATTTCCCAGAGCCCAAAGTGACGTCTGTCTTTTGTCCAACCAACAGTCCAAGATCCCCCAAATTCTTAATTTACTGTCATTATGATCAAAGAATAGCAGTGAATTATCACATTGAAGAAAAGTATATAGTTTGCAAGTAGTTTTCTGTCTATTGACCAATTCACTCATCAATAAATCGTTGCAGCTCTATTTAAATTATTTTCTTTCTGCAGGGAGTGGAGAGAGAGCCACGGTAAATATTCTGTTTGTGCTTGTTTAAACAATTTATTGAAGCTTCATGTTCAAAGCCAACATTCAGTATTTTATTAATGCATTTCATCGGAAATTCTCAACAGGCTGGTTTCCATTACTGATATGCACAAAACTGAAGTGATATTTTCAAAATGTGGATAAAACACCATTGCAAGATGACTGTGTTTCCACTGAGTGATGCTCTGGAGCTTCTCCTCTGGTGATAACATCCCAGTAACCATGGCAATAGATGTTCAAAATATTAGCAGCTTTATTTCAATTGCAGCAAACTAGCCGTCATTATTTCCAATCCAAGGCCACGTAGGCGTGTTATGGAACCATGATGGAAAGGCGAGCCCCTTATACATGGGAGCGGCCACGTTTGAGGGATTTCTGGGAGATGTAGTCCACAATTTCACAGAGGGATTGTGGATTCAAAACTTCCTGATGATCAGCTCAACTTTCTCAGAGTTATGTGATGCAATAACAGCTCTTGTAGCTCCTGCTGCATCATTAAGGAGCCAGTTCCTACTGACAGCACATAGACACAGCATCATGTGACCTAGAAAAGGCAGTTTTACCAAATATGGCTTTTTTGAATTGCATGAAATACCACTACATGCGAGCATAAAACCCTTATTGCCATAAATTGGAGCTTTTTTTTTTAAATGTATGTTTCCATTTAGCATATTTTGTATTCACAGTTTTCAGTGTCACAGGATGACATTTCATCTGTGTTGAAATAAAACTTGCTTGGAGAGAAAATAGATTGTGGCATATGGCTGGGAGGAGAGTTAAAGGTGGCGTGGGGCAGTTGGAGTCTCTTCAGTCAGTCGGCCAGACAGTCAGTCAAACAGACACTGTGTCAGAGCCAAGTGACCCTAACAGGACTTGGCAGCAAGTGCCAGGGGACCGTCACTCTCTACCTCCCACCTGCTCTCTGAAGACGGCCGAGGCACTGAACAGCCTTTTTTTTTTAGAGATTTTCTTTGGAGGTGTGTCATCAGCCTCAGATTACCTTTTCAGTTTTTGTTTTTGTGTGCAAATTGTCCCGCTCGTATTTTATTAAACATGTTCGTGTCCATTTGTTTGTTTTCGGATTGGCAGATGACCATTATATGGCATCATTAGCCCAGCCACTACTCTCCAGTTTGCCATCTCTTCCTGCTTTTGTGTAATTGTAGCAAATATTGACTTTGGAGAGGGCGACGGGCCCGTCTCTGCTGCTGCATCAAAAGGCCAGTGACTAAGCAATGTTCCAATAAAGAAGACCAGCGCTGTTTTCCACGGCAGGGCTCAGGGAGTGGCAGCTGCTCAGTGAGAGTCTGCTGCAAAAAACATCAGATGCACCTGTTACTGGACAGCACAGACTGGCTTGAGTTACGAGGTCCCAGTGACAAAATCAAACTGTTGTTGTTGTGTTTTTGAGCCTCTTTATCTCTGACTGAGCGCTCTGTGCTTCAGCTCACACTGTGTTCACTTAAAGTTCACTTACGAGAGAGTATTTGCTGTGGAAGCAACAGAGAGGCTTTGTTCAGCTGCGTATTCCCTGAATCTCTGAAGACACATGTCAGTGATAATCAACTTAAGGCACACGGGCCAGATCTGGCCTCTGATAGGGTACTAGGTGGCCCCCTTAACAATTTTATAAATCCCAATAAAGATAAAATGATTCACACTGGGAATGTTTTTGTACTTTTAGTATACATAGAGTGCCGGTGTGCATGAAACAGCATCAAAATAGAGCTTGTTTATCAAAAAAGTGCCAGTGGAGGATCCCCAGCACCCCCTGACCCTAATGTCCTAAAATCCTAGATTTTGATTTTGTCTCTAATTGTCTCTAAATCATAGAAACGTCCTGAGATCCTGGATATGTCCTAAAATCCTTGAAACATCTGAAAATTCAAGAAAAGTCCTAAAGACCAAGAAATGTCCTAAAATCCTAGAAAAGTCCTTAATTCCAAGCTTTGTGTTAAAATCCTAAAATATATCCGAAAGTGCAGTCAATATCCTAAAATCTAATTCATGTCCTAAAATCCATGAGATGTTCTGAAATCCTGCAAATGCCCTAAAATCCTTAAAAACATCTTAAAATCCAAGAAAAGTCATAAAAACCAAAAAATATGTAAAATCCTAAAAATAAATATCCAAATTTACAGTCATGTCCTAAAATCTATTTAACATCCTAAATCCATGACATGTCCTGAAATTCCAAAAAATTGTTAAAATCCAAAAAATGTCCTGATATCTAAGATATGTCCTAAAATCCTAGAAATATCTTAAAATCCTAGAATCACACTAAAATCCAAGAAATGTGTTGAAATCCTCAAAATCCCCTAAAATAGGATAAAAGTCCTGTAATCCTAGACATCCTAAAATTTACAGAAAATTCCTTAAGTCTGAGAAATATCATAAAATCTTAAAAATGTCAAAAATCCTGGAATCCTTTTAAAATTCTAAAAACATATTAAAGTCCCCAAAACGTCTTAGGATCCTAGAAATGTTCTGATGCCCTAGAAATGTCCTTAAAATCCTAGAAACATCCAAAAATCCAAAAACGTCATTTTGCAAAAGTGGCCTTCAAGCAAAGAGGTTGAGTATCCCTGACATGTGTTGAGAGGGATTAGCTTCTCGATGAGGTGTTGGCCAGTTAACAGAGCTACTCCGGTCAAAATACGCTTCCGATGCCCTTAATCCGTCAGATTTTAGGCTCCGACGGGCAGCCCACCTCACATAAGATGCATTTGGGGGAAATTAAGCGTTGGTCCTCTCAGTCACCATTCTCAAAGGATAGTGTATTTGTCTGACAATATTTGCTTTTATCCAAACAGGTTATGTAAATGTACTGTATGTAAATTAGTATTCATGGTGCAATATGAGCCTTAACCTCAGCAGGTATTTGTTTTATTCCCTCTTATTCCCGTCGTAGCCTGTCAGCTTCGGAGAGAAGCAACACTGACTGACTGCGTCTCTTAACTCCACCGCTCTCCACTGTCAAACTAATTGGCTGTATGTGTGAATGCACCCACGTCTGGGTACAGTGTGTGTGACTTTTCATGCATCGAGTTTGTGGCTTCAAGCCGTTTGCATTATTCCCACCTTTCTTAATATAGCCTGCTGGAGTCATAAGATTACGGAATTACGGCACTGTGTCAAATTGATGAGGGAGACTTTTATGCATGATTTTCCCTCGACTGAATTGTTGGAGTGCCGCGGGCATTGTGCGGTCGATTTGATTACAGCGCGATAATTATCAAAATGCCAAACACGACGGTGTGTGAGGAATGTTGTTTCCTCGTTGTGGAAATTAGGACGACAAAGTCAGAGCTGATCTCCAGGTGCGGTCAGACTGATGGTTTTGCATGTTGACTGTGGGGACAATGAGGCTAATGCATTATATGCACATTATATTTTACAGCTTGTTGAAACCATTTTGACCAGGAGTCAACAGATTATCGACCTGGCCAGTTACTGGGGCCGATATTTGGTATTTTGGCGATTATCTGTGTCAGCGTTTTATTTTAATGATCGCCGATAAAATTAAGTAATCACAAAGTGCAAAGAAAGTGTCAGCATTGGAGGAACTTTTACTTTGTGAAACCTACTTTTATTTATTCATTTCATATTTAAATTTTCACTTGACTTTATAAAAAAAAGTTGCTGGGAACTTGCTGTATATGATGTTGAAAGTTTCAGTTTTTAATTAAGTTTTTCTAAAGGCATTTAAAGAGAGTTTTGTGTTGGAGTTTATTATATTCCAAATTCTGAATATTTTAACAAAAAGTTGTTTTTTTTTAATTGTAAATGTGGTTCCAAATATCTGTTATCGCTCTCATTAACTACTAACAATCGGTATCGGCCCTAAAAGCTTATTGTTGCGTTCATGTGATATCAGAAGGTCGTAGTTTCTGAGTTTGGAAGTCGTTTTTCGACTTTGGTGCTCATGAGCTTTGAGGTTGTAAAGTTGGAACAACATTGAAGCTACAAAGATGGGTTGCATTTTAATGCTACAAGCATTTTTACAAGAGTTTGATAGCTGTTTCCAGTTTATTTATGTTTTTATAAATGATTTTACATTTTACATTTCATATTTATAGATATTTTTAATATTTAATCTAGGTCACTCCGCATGCACAACAGTTAACATTAACACCATGTTCCACTTTGCATGTGGTCATTGATATTTAGAACGTAAATTTATAAAAACGTTTCTTACCAATGATCAAACATTGACTTTTGACCGCCATGTTAATGCATTTATGACGTCAAATCGGCAACTTGTGTTTAAAATCATGTTATCAAAGATAACCAAATGTATTTAAAAAAAATTAGTCAATTTGTTAAACTCTTCCCGTCCACTGGTTGACTTAATATCAAACCGGTTTGAAAATATTCACACGGATTCAGCCCTACTCTCAGCTCTGCCATCCTGTCTGCTTTTCGCCACTTGTAGATTTTGCCTGGCTTATCCTGGTGCGATCGCTCCATCGCTTTGAGATCATCTGATTTGACTAAAGTCTGAAGATGAGACTGAATGTAGCTTCACCGGAAACTAATTCAACTTACATAATTCTGAGTCAGGTACAACCCTACAGAATAAACTATAAAATTATCCATAAAATCACTTCAAGTCACAAATAGTAACTATATTGTGAGTTTGTGCTAGTTGTGCATTAAGTGTGTCAGACATGCACTCTGCTTTTGCACAGTGTGAGCGTCCTGAACGAGCTTTCAAGGTTATCCCATCAGCTGAGCAGGCACAGTCGGGGTTTGCTTCTGGGTGAACGGTCAGCGCTGCAGGAGCAGCTGCATGTTGGCATGTTAACGCTCTCGCTATCCAGGTGAAGACATCACTTTCAGAGAACCATCCTGAGAGTTTCCTCATTTTAATGAATCTCACCTATATATTTAAAATACCTAAACCACATAATCCGTCTGTTATGTTGGCAGTTAGAGTAAAGATGAATGGAAAGCACCAACATGCAGATGCATGTATGAATCTAATATATGCACCTGCAAGAAATCTAATAATAAATGCATTGCTCATATTTTTGTCATTATGTTTTTAAGTCAGCATGTTCATATTTACATTCTCAGTTTGTGATGGTTCAGGTGACCCTGACACACCAGTTAAAAATGCTGCCCCTGAGTTTTGATGCTGCAGCGAGAAATTTCCCTCTCACATCCTGCAAATTATGTGAGCTGATGGTTTAAACATTTAAATATAAAAGTGGCAAAAAAAGGGCTAATTTAATTTGTTAGACCCTTTGAAACCTGGATCAAACTCATTTTTTATTTGCTGACACATTTTAATCTTTGGACCTCGAACAAATTAATTTTTTTTTCTTTTGAAAAATGGGATAAAGCTAATGAGCATCTTGGCAAGAAATGTCACACAAATTACAAGAAATTAGTTGATTTAGAAAAAATAAAAAAGCTAGGCGGAAAATTTCAAGAAAATTCACATAATATCCTTTTTGGTTTTGTTTTTTACCTTCCTTTTTTTGATTTTTTCTTTTTTGTGTGCTAATTTTCATCTAATATTCCTGTACTTTTTACTTATTTCTCACTAATTTCTTCTCAGTTTGCTCATTGCCTTATTCTTAAACTTCAGATAAGTTGTTGAGGGATTATTTAATATTAATGAAAAAAAACAGGGAAGATGTCCAGAAAACTATATTTATAAGGCTTGTAATCATATATTATTTTATTTATTTCTAGCGATTTTTAAAGGTAATTTTCTTGTTTCTTTTTTTTGTAACTTTTCTTTTTTTGGCTTATTCCCAGCAAATTTCCAGATGTGTATTTATGTGATGTTTGGTGAGCATGTGAAGGGATGAAATCCTTGTGAACTTTATAAACCTGAAAGCTGGAAAACCCGATCAGGTCCACGTTCTTCAGCGTGAAATGAGATTGTTTGACTTCTTCATCCTCTTGTGAAGCAGGAATATGAGCCTCTGTTCTTGTTTTCTAACTTATTTATCTGATGAAGTTGTTTAAGACCTTTTCGACAACGCCGTAAACAGGCTCCTGAATATTTTAGATTTTACTGGCTTTTATGTTACTGTCGTGTTGTGACAAGGCGGCTGGTTCTCAAATGTTCCCGTGCTTCTCTGCGAACTCATCAAGAATTCAGAGCACATACAACAAATTGTAATCTTCAAACAATCTTCCAATCGTCTCTCTTCCACTGAGCGCTCCCCTTCCATTTAACTCATCAGGCTGTAGACATTATACACAGAACATCCAGAAATTGCTTCTTATCGTGGTGGGAGTGTTTGTGTGTGTGTGTGTGTGTGTGTGTGTGTTTTCACTCAGTGCACGGGAAGCATTTAAGGAGCATATTGAGTTTTTTGCTTCAGTGACACTGAATGAAGGAAATGTTGATGTGCATACTATGATGTTGTGTTTGAATTTTCAATGAATTTGGTCGGAAGCTATTGTTTATTTTATAAAATGAAATAATTTGGCTTTATTAAAAAGCGGTAGCAAGTATACGAAAGAAAAAAATGAACTGGTCTTCCTAAATGAACAACTAATTGGTTTCCCTTTTTAAAAGAAACAAAATTTTTTCTTGCCTCAATTGCAGACAATAATTATGCTCTAATTGCTTTGCACACCACCTGATATTTTGCTTTTTAAGGTATTTTATGCATCACTGCAACTGAAGTAGGCGTGTGTGACTATCATAATAATTGACAGCAGCATTTCATTTTCTGTGTTTTATGTCTCCATGTTGGCCAAGTTTTGCTCAAGAAAATAAACACAAAATAAAATGCTGCAGTCAATATTTGAAAGCCTAACCAGCCACCATACTGATTAACGTTCCTTAGAGGGAAACATAGTTTTCAACCAGCTCTGTGTCACCGCAGCATGAGCAATCTGTGCATTTTGTGCAGATCAACAGTGTTTGGCTTCCATTCGTGCTGCCTGGAGCTGCCTGCTCACCCGCTGATGGGGGTCCTCAGGCTTTGTGTCATCTGGTGGACTTATACTGGTGAATGAACAGGGAGCTCCAGCTGCTGGCACCCGGACGAAGGCTGAAAATGTTACGTTACTGCTCATGTTGCAATGACACAGAACTGGTTGAAAATCTTATATTCTTTATGAGCCATTATTACGACTATAAATCATATTTGTTTTTTTTGTTTTTTTCAAATTATGTTTAACAGATTCTCATCAGGGTTGGAAATTAGCATCAGTCAGCAGCCAAATACTGGTAAAATATGGAAATGGATGCTAGAATTGCTCCACTCACCATCCAAAAAATAAAATATTGTCTGGCTGGATTGGGATTTTGGAGTCCACCAGCCAAAGTGACAGGTGGACAAAACAGTTTATTTCCAACTCACATATCGCTGCTCGGTCACTGGACTTCCACATCTAGATATTACAATTTAGGCGTCCTCCTGCATCTGCTGTTGATGTTTCGGGAGGCCGAGAGCTACGCATTGATGTCAACAAAAGCACATGGTTAGGATTAGGCAACAAAAGCACGTGGCAGTCAACGCCAGGACATCACCAAAAGCATATGGTTAGGTTTAGAAAAAGCCAACATGGTTTTGCTCTACATTCACACTGAGCTCCTGGGTGAAAGTTCAGGGTTGGTTTGAACCATCCCACCCACCGTATAGGGGTCTTCAAGCTTCTGACATTACGTCATTACCGGCAGAGTTTGGAACTGATGCCGCCAGTCCGTGTATCATATGGCTGTGCCAGCCGCGATACACACTAATGCCACCCTGTGATGTTTCATACCGCTGCCAAAGGTAGCTTTTGGCGTTGGTATCTTAGGCTGAAATCTGTGACAAAGCAGCGGTTTGTGACAACTTTGAGATAAGAACGAGATGTTATTTGGGGAGATCTTTCCCTTCAATGACAGGACCGCTACTGTGTCATTGCCTTTTTGTCTCTCTCTTTCTTCATTTTGCAATTCATGCCATCAAAACCACACCACGTATCAAGAGCAGAAGCGCGTTGTGCTACAGTAATAATCGTTCGTGTGAAACACAGTGCGCTGTGTAGTTATATGGATTAAACGAAGCAAAACCAAAGCAAAATGCAAATTATTTTCAGTAACTGAGGTATTTGAGTTTCTAGAGGACTTTTTTCAGCCAACGTACCGATCATTCATCACATGTTCAGTCTCGTGTTTGACTTTTGTGTGAATGTGTTCATGAATGTGTTCTGCAAGTCTGTGTGTGTGTGTGTGTGTGTGTGTGTGTGTGTTGTGCGTTTAGGTCATAATTCAGTTTTTCGTGTGTGTGCATCAGGGTAGAAAATGTACTTTGTGGTCAGCCGACCTCAGTGGCTGAGTGATCTGTCAAATACAACCGCCACTTATTGATTTTTCAAGATCCATTTACATAAACCTGAACACATTAATAAACAGATTTGTTTGTATTTTTTTGGAAAGATGTACAGTAGAAATGATAAATAATGAAATATATCATTATCTTATGTTGTCTGCCTGGTTTGATGATCTAATGGGAAACCTCATAAATGCTCCAATCTCTATTACCAATAAAGAAAACTTAAATAATTCCCCATTCGTTTTCTACAGATTGTATTCATCTATAGCTTATTTATTTGTTTATTTACTTACTTACCTACCTTCTTATCGCCAACCAAAAAAACCCACAGTATAGTTAAAGTGCAATAGTATATACAACACAATTTGACATGAGCAGATAAAATCCAAAAAGCAGATGACGCAGGCACAGTGTGATCATAGTCGTTTCATATGAGGTAAATTAGCCTAAAATCAGTGCTGAAATAGTTTGTTTTCAATAAACCATTTCTTCACATTACACTTAGCATAATAAAATATGATGGGGACTCCCTAATTGATCATGGTATTGTGTTCTCTTGATGATCACTAAATTTATATGTGCAGGATTAAAGTACTTCACCACAGTAAACTGGAGTGAAGCCTCTTTAAAAAAATACAAATATTCTAAAGTTTTAATAGTGGATATTTTCTTTGTTTCAGATGACTTGGCTTTTTGTGTATGCAATAAGAAACTAGTGCTTTACTACAAGCAGCCACTTCACACATTAGGTGAATAAATGTATTTCAGCACTCGAGACACTGAATACACACTGAAGAAAAACATATTTCAAAGCAAAACCAGTAAGCGGATGGACATTAAGGCGCTTCAGACATAATTAATTTACACGGCGCGGACTAATGTTGCTCGCACTTTTTAAGAAATAATAATAGAAGTAATAAATCTTTGTAAATAGTGTTGCCACATTCGATCATGGTCCGATCACACGGAAATGCGCATTAACATGTGAGTTCTAGCAACTGGTCATGCAGACTTTAGCTACTTTCTATTGCAAAAGAGTTCAAGACAGCGTTGTTATAAAGACAAACCAGAGGAGAGAAAGCGAGAGCAGGGCGAGATGGATGAAGCAGACATAGCGAGTCTTTGCAGAGCAGACAGATGGCCCAGACAGAAGCAGTGTATGCAGGGCTGACAGATAGGTCTGGATGGCAGCATGAAATATTTAGCAGCAGTAAATGGAGGAGGATGCAGTAGGTAGTGTCCTCTGTCAGGCCGACTGTCTTGACTGTTTTCATTTGCATTCATAAATTCTTTTTGCAACTTTTTGTTTATTTAGGTACCATTTTTTCAGTATACATTCCACATTATCATCAGCTCTCCTTCAGAACATATGGAGAGTCTGTATTCACGCTGTCGTTTCACCTTCTCCTAACGCTGACTTCTGGACGTTACTTTTTGACAGCATTTATATAAAGTGTGTTTTTTTTTCATTTCATTGTATCATAATGTTGTCTTTTTAAAAACCAAAGTTTTTGTGTCTGTTAAAGCAGTGCAGCAGGTGGAGTTTGCATGACTTTTTTTTTTGCCTTTGCAGAAAAGAAACTGCACTTCATTCAATAATTTAATTATTGAACTAATTTAATTCAGTAATCATTCAATTAGTAGTTGAATGATTCATTCAATTAGTAGTTACCATTATTTTAAATGACACTGAAAAATGTTGATATATATGTATATGTACAATACACAAATACAACCCAATACAAAGATTTCTTTCAAATACATACAAAAAATGTGCAAAAAATAGGTTAAAAAATGTACAACAAAAATACCTGAAAATAAGAAAAAAAGTAAAACCAAAAACAAACAAGAAAATGACCTTTAAAGTGCTGAAAATAAAAAAACATGACTTTATTCATATATATTTATATATTTTCTTTTTTTTTCTGTAACATAATTTTAAATATTAAATTTTTATAATTATAAATATAGTTTTCTGGATGTTTTTTTTCTTCCTATTTTTGGATAATTTTCTATTAATCCTCTCCTCTTTTGATTTTTTTGTTTTGTTTTGCAATTTTCATGTAATCTTTTACTAATTTGTTGCAATTTGGGGGATGTTTTTTGCCAGGTTGGTCAGTGCCTTTTTCCCCCGTGTTTTTGAAAAAATTTACCGATGTGCTCAGATTTCAAGAAAACTGATGCTGATTTAGGTTTCAGAGGATTGAAACGGGGAGTGTTTGTGTTGCATTCATAAATATTAGGTGTCACTGGTCTTTTTCTTTCACAGGATCATTAGTCTGTTTCTTTCTCATCTCGGCCTTCACCCTTCGGATCAGATTCTGATGAATGTGAGTGACAAAGTCTTGAAGAATGGTCTCACATTTAGTTCAGTCATGATCCATGATGGTTTAGCCCCCGCTGTGTGAGGCAGAGGGCGGATGCCAGTGTCCATGTCACGCTCCCTGTGAACGAACAGACGCCAGAGTGCTCAGCCATGATGTGTTTAATATGTACAGACAGATGGGGAAAACTGGCGGGCATGAAAGAGCGGTGAAGTTGATGTTTTGTGTCACCACGTTTGATGAGCTGTGAGCGACAGAGTTCACTCTTCACAGCGAAGAAACAGTCACCTGAAAGACTGACGGTGTCAGAAAGGAGGAGAGCGCTGACTTTTGTGTGTGAATCTCTGCTGACGGCTGAGGTGTGAGTTATTCGTCTTTTGGTCAGTTGACCTCCTAAAACGGGGCAGACCTGTCGCTGCTAAACAGCAGCAGTCATGGAGACTCACTGTGTCTCTCGCCTGTGTCTCATGTCAGCTGACTATTGTTGTATCTGATAATAATGAAATGTTAATCCTTTGAGTGAATCTTTTATACTTTAAAACCTAATTAACAACCCGCACTATTATTTGCCTAAATTACTGAACTCAACAGGCTTATATTTGAGACTTTTTATTCTTTTCACACAGAACATGTTCAGCAAAGATGGAAATACAATCAAATGATATTTCAACCTTTTGAGACCTGGATAAATTGGCTTTGTTTGATTAAAACACATGGGGAGAAGGTAATGAGCAACAAAAGCAGAAATGACCCAGAGGTCGGCAAGAAATCTGTGAAAAGAACAAGAAAATCACCAGAAAATTTGCCATAAAATCTCCCAAAAAAATAAATAGAGAGAGAAAGTAAAGGAAAACAAAACCAAATACAATGCAAGAAAAAATAAGATTTGTATTAGTTCTGTAAAAAACAAAAAAAAAATTAAAATTAAAAATAGAAATTATGATTATTATGAATATAGTTCACTCGACATTTTCCTTTTTTTTTTTTTTTTGCTTTACTATGCCGATAATACCGTCCTCTTTGGTGCTTATAGGTTCAGTAAAAGTAAAAAAAAAAATCCAAAACCAATAAAGTAAAACAATAAATAAATAAATAAAAAGCAAGAAATTGAAAAAAATTATAATAATTCTGTGAAATTATTTAAAATATATAATTATGATAATTACAAGTATAGTTCACTGGATATTTTTCCCCCGCTTTTAAAAAAAATAGTTGTCTACATCTGCTATTTTTTTATTTTTATTTCTTTTTTGTACATCTCTCTTGTTTACTATGCTGGCAATACCGTCTTCTTTGGTGCTCTCAGTTTCAGTAAGATTAACTGAATGACTCAATTGGGAGAATCGATAGTGTAGTACGTCCATACTGACAGACAAAAGTACGCGTGATCTGAGCAGCTAACTTCTGAAAAACTTTGCAGAACTTCTGCAAAAATTACCTGCATGGCAACTAGACTGAGCCTCTATTTGAGACGGGCCTTAATTTGTCAAAATACGTCGTCACACCCGGCCAGTAAAAGGGACTGTGCATTTTGGCTTTTAATTGACGATAGATTCTCATGAAATCACACACAGTTAAACAGTGAAAGTGAAATACTTCTTTGTTGTTGGAGTTTAAATCACATAATGTGCTCCTGAAACTCCAGTGTTGTTGCAGGTTACCAGCGACACAGTTTGACGTATTTGAGGGTCATTCGAGTACTTTTCTCGTTGAGTGAGGGAATGTGCCAGTAAAGCTTGTAGCCGTCTCCTTCCTCATAGTTCAACATGAAATCTTTCCCTGTCCCTTAATACCTCACACTTCCTGTGTTGCTGTTGTCCTGAAAAAATGATAATTTCAGTTTGTCTTAGGTTTTGGTTTCTATAGTAACAAAGACACTGTGGTTAAACTATAGACACGAGACTTTCAGTGCTTCACATGCACTGACCCCTGTGGAGATGTCTTGTAAACAAACATTGTTTTGTTTCTATTTCGTGTTTTTTCTCCAAAATGCATCATGTTTCTTTTTTAAACTTGATTAAACACATGAAATGTGTTTCTGTCTTTATCAAACACTTGCCAAGACCTGCTCATATGAACATTCAGAGCGCCGCAGATGGTCAAACTCCCCAAAGCACAGGCGCTCCAGAGAAATCATTTATTTTCACATCTGTGGGAATTGCCACATCCTTACCTGCCACAGCATGACACCTCAAAATAGGACAGAATAGCAGCAAAATCCCTGCATTTTTAGTCTTGTGTGTGCCCTTTTTTCCCCATTCTGTGTCTCTAAATTTGGATGTTTTTGCGGGTCCATGAATGCAGCGGGTATCACTCCTCATGAGTTTTTTAAAAAAAAAAAATTAAAAACTTTTTTTAACCTGTTTTTTGTCTTATGTGTGTATTTTTTTCTGTTCTTCTTGTACACCTTCATATCATCATGTCATTGTGCTGCGTATTTCTTCAGACCTGTTGAGGGACTGCAGATGTGAATTAGCTTTAAGCTATAATTTGGTGCATGAAATGGTAACATTTCTGTTTTACACTGTACATGGTCCCTTTTAAATAAAATAGCATAAATAAGTAAATAAGCAGGGGACAAAAGCATTCTCATACTATGCTCCCTGGACTGGGAATAATCTGCAGAGCACACTACATCCGAATAATCTTGTCCCATTAGAATTTCCTGTCTGTTGTTTAATTTCTACAAACTGTAACTGGTTTGTGTTGTTGGTCGGGTCTCTCTCTTGAAAAAGAGATTTTTATCTCTAGGGACTTCCCGGTTAAATTAAGGTCTAATGAAAACATAATAAATACAATATAATTTTGAATGAATATAATTATTTTTTAGGGGTGTGTTAATTGGAGTTTGTGTGCTTGTTGCTGAGGGAAAGACACTGTTTTTAAGTCCGGTGATCCATACTTTGATGGTCCTGTAGCGCCTGAAAGAGGGCAGCAGGTCAGACAGGTGATGTCCAGGATGAGAGGCGTGCTTTAGGATGTTTGGGGCTCGACATGGGAAAAATTGCATCAAGCAACTTTGCAAATTGCAAGAAATTACTTAAAGTGATAAGAAAATAAGTTGAAAATTTGTTGGTTTTTTTTTAAAGAGGAAAATGTAAGACTTTTAGGGAATTATATCCTAAAACCTATATGTAGAATTATTATAATCATGCATTTAAAAATATTTTGCATAAAGTAACGTATACAATTTGTTTTTTTTCTATTTCTCTAAGATTTTTTGGGGTCATTTTCTTGTTACTTTTTCTTTAAAAACATATTCCCTGCTGTCCTATTTAGTTGCTCTTTGCTTTCGACCCGTGTTTTTGAAAGAAGTCAAATCAGTTTACTCAGGTTTTAAATAGTTAACCAAGTTACTGTGGGTTTTCTGCAGGGAAGTATCACTATGTGTCACAGTTTGTATACAAAATATTTAAACTGAGATTCAGACTGAAACCAAAACTTGATAATTAATTCTGAGAAATGGGTTTCCTCAACTGAACAGAATGTGCTTAGTACGAAAACACAGTCGGTACAAACTCTCCAAACAACAGCAGCGGCGACATCAGAAATCACCATTATGTCGAAAATATGTCCGCTTGTTAGATGGCAGCGATGAGATAAGACTTCACATTCTCTGATTTCCTGCCTGAACTTGGTTTCTTGTGTGCACAACAATATGGTCAACGTGTGACGAAGACTGAGTGCCACATGCACATCTGCAGGTGTGTGTGTGTGTGTGTGTGTGTGTGTGTGTGTGTGTGTGTGTGTGTGTGTGTGTGTGTGTGTGTGTGTGTGTGTATCAGTAGAAACTGTAGCTCTGGACTGTTGAAACTCAGGCAACAATTTATCCGGTTTGAAATGAGCGTCAAATAGCAGTCTCTCCAGTTCTGTATGGCACACACACACACACACACACAAACACACACACACACACACACAGCGGCAGTATAACATTCAGATCAGAGTCTGTCAGTGTGTGTGTGTGTGTGTGTGTGTGTGTGTGTGTGTGTGTGTGTGTGTGTGAGTGTGTGTGTGAGTGAGAGTGTCTACTGGTCTATTTATAAGTCTGTCTGTCCACTTCTCTCTCTCCCTTTATGAGCAGTATTAAAGCCCCGTCTGCCTTTCTGTCTGTCCATCTGTTTATCTATTCATCTGCCAGTCCGTCCGTCCATCCAAACCGTCGCTCTGTTTATCCACCTGTCTTTCCATCTGTCTGTCTCTGTCCAATTATTATATCTGGCTGTCAGTCGTACACTCGTATCGCTTTGATCGCACAGCGGTAATCACTGTGGCTGCACTCTGAATCAGTACATTTCCAAGCACCTCTTGTACCAATATGGCTTATTAACATTTGAGTTACCTCGTACTTTCCTTCTGTTTGGTGTGCATTTCTATTTTCTCCACTCATTTATTTGAGTCTGCGCGTGTAAAACAACATTGTGAAAACCTTATAAACTCTTGGTTTAAGGCAAAAATTAGAAATATGAAAGGATCTAAGCAACAAAGTTGTTACATTTCGGCAATAATCCAATATTATTTATCCTGCTTCCCAAACTGTTGATTTAAACAGGAATGTTAGAGTAGGGGTTGGCAGTAAATCAAATATAAATTGCAGCTTGCTCTATCTGCAATATATAAAATGTCTTTATTGAGAACGTTCAGTATAAATTATCTTTTTTTTTTATTTTAGCCACCAGCACGAGACTTACTTTGGCATTTCGTTTGTCCCTCTCCTATGACTCCCTGCCTCTAACAGACACACACTCAAAAAGCAAGGTTTTTGCAGAGCTCCAGACCTTCTCTATTGGGTCACATTTTGTGACCACAGAGCACCACTGTGACTTGCAAATGCTATGATTATATATGAGCTGGAGAGCTGTTACTTTGTTTGCAGCTTGCAGTGGATGAATCCTCATACCGAGGTTACAATCAAACATCCAAATGTTGAGTGGACGCTTAAAGTCCACAGCCAAAACATCAACACTTACGGTCTGAGACAAGGCGGGTCCTTAAAAATAAAAGCACTGTGGTTTCCGCTTTGATTTATTTAATTATAGCAATATTTTTAAAATTCAACATAAAAGTACTTCAACTTCTGTGTAACCTTATTTTGTAAGATGTTATGTAACAGTAGAATATTCAACTTTATTTTATGACAGTAGCTACTTTATTTAACTTTATGCAGCTGCAGTTCATTCAATGATGTTTTTATTTTAGTATATAACATTAGTTTAAGGACATTTAAAATACCATCATATACCATGGTATAGCCTTAAAATATTGTGATGATATGTTAGAGCCATATTGCCCAGCCCTAGTATTTATGTACTTACTTACTACATATTATTTATACATTATGAGCTTGCTTTGAAGAATAACTCTCATTAACACACGTGAGCACAAAATGGATTTTAAATCTGGGTAAATATGGATTCTTTTCCACACAATTTTAAGAAAATGGGAGAAACAACAATGAAAAACAAGAACAGAAAGTGAAAAGGAAAAATAATCACAGACATTATCTGGACTGTAGCCATGTGAGCTGTTTTGAAATGATGGTTTGCTCCTCAGTTTGATTCAGAACAACAACACAACAGCCTGCTCCGTCACAGTGTTACCAGCCTGTTGTTTTTTTTTCTTTTCTATTTTGTTCAAGTTTGTCAACCTGTTCTCTCCAAATTTCCTCAAGAGTCTCAAGAGCTACGCTTTAAAATAAAAAGATCATGAACAGGGAAATAATAACACGATATTTCCATAATGATATTAAATGTCCGACGGCCCGCTCCAGCGTGCGGACATGTCTGCTTCAGCGAATTCAGCGAAAGTCGAATTCAAAAGGTGTACAGTTGTATTTCTCTGTTTAAGACGGAAAGTATGTGTGATAATATTATCGCTCTTCACATGTAATGGGTTTATATTGTGTATTTATTAGGCTGAAAGTAAGTAAGGCACTTGCCATTGCTGGATACATCACAGATGTACATGAATTCAAGGCAAACAAAGAGGTTATGCAGCAGAAGCAGGAAGCTCAAAGCTTAAACAGGACATCTTCTCAAACTCAAGGCTAAATAAAAATAACAAGGGATGGAAAAGTTACCATAAACTAAAGAAAACAAATCAATAGAATATTATCTGCAGGAATAATTGCAGGTATTAAATTTTATGTGTGAGATTGCTTTTGTGAAGTGTGTGTGTTTGAATGTTGTTCTGAAAGCTTTGTTTTTGTACTCGTGTGTGAGAATTACACTCACTTACTCACTAAACACTGCGAAAAGTCTGATCAGGCTACATTTGATTTAAAAACTAAAGAAGAATAACCTTGACTGTTTTCGATACTCACTGCTTTGTTTCTGTTTAAAAAGAGATGAGGTTTGATGCTCCGCTCTTGTGCAGCCTGTGTGTGTGTGTGTGTGTGTGTGTGTGTGTGTGTGTGTGTGCGCGAGTGTAACAGTATATGTGCGGTTTCCATACATACGCCCCGGACTCAGGACAAGCGGTGAACATGGTGCTGCCTCCTGATTCTGTTAACGTGTTTTTTTCTGCACTAACAGGAGCTGCAGAACAGCAGCACAATGCAATCACATGTCTAAACGGCAGATAATGTGTTGGCCATGAGACAAATGCACTCTTGACCTGACAATTACACTGTTACACTGCACCCTCTTCAGAACGCACGCAATTCAACCATGACCCAACAGCCCTACAACACACACACACACACACACACACACACACACACACACACACACACACACACACACACCTTCATGAATTAGTGAACCCAGAAAAGAAGCAGCTATTGAAAAGCTGCCTACCTCCCCGTGTTGAAAACAGCAGTTGGATATAGGAATTTTCTAGATCAATGGTCAAAGTAATGAACAAGCCTTACAGACACTTAATGATCCACAGGGTCAATACGGCAGTACACATGTGGTCAGTGTGGCACTATTATAAAACCATGAACACACTCACAGAAAAACGGACGGAGAAATGTCTTTTTGCGTGAGGGACTTCAGTGAGGAGACATCGTGTCTCGTACAGGTTGGACATTTTAATATCACCTTATAATGTGAAACATTTTAGGTTCTGACAATACATTTTTATGATTAATTGTGTGAAATGTGAGCAAAATGGCTTGATTTCTTTCAAAAACGTTGTAAAAGGCAATGAGCAGTGAAAGAAGAAATGACCCTGAAAACTTCCAAAAATGTGAAAAGCACAAGAAAATTTCCTGGAACCTTACTAAAAACTAAACAAAAACTATTTAGTAACTTTATTTAAAACATCTAATGATGGTCATTATAAATATATATATTTTCAGGGGGAGGGCAGCCAAATCGGATTCAACTGATATAATCATGAGTCGGCTACAGCCCTAAAATATAATGTCATAACAAGAAAAGTTTTGTTATAACGTGATGTATATGTATGCAGTAATAATGAGAAAATATCTTGCTTACACATGAAAAATATCTCTTTTAATAAAGAAACTATCCTCTCGTCCACATTCGACTCCTCAGGCCTGCTTGTGTGCTCCGTGTTCTTCCGTCCTCGCTCGAGTTAACGCTGATTAGACGACCTTTGTGATGTTGATGGAAAACCCCTCAGAAGATGCAAATAAAATAAGCTTCAGCTGCACAAACACAAAGGCTCAGGAGCATGGACTATATCAGGAGAGAGAGGTGTGTGAGGGTGTGTGAGGTTTGTGTGTGTGTGTGTGTGTGTATCTGTTAAGAGTGTTAGGAGAGAGCGCACAGGAATCGAAATGCCAAATTGAGGCTCAAATTATTCTCAGTAGTCAATTTATATATCCTGCTTGGAACAAGCTGCGATACATCGAGTAAATTTTGCCCACCTCTGCATCAGGTCAATAGTCACATTTACACTGCCTGTTCAAGGCGGGAATATCACGCCGTTTTGCCGCCTCGATGTTCTGTATATAACGTCCGATCGTGGAAAGGGGTAACAGAGTGGTCTCACCTCTGAGCCGCAAACCGAGGAAGTAACAGCCCCTAAAACGAGGTCTGTGTTTAACATTAGGTCAGAAAAATGTGACCATGAGTGGCAGAGGTGTGACGTTTTTATGACTTTTTTTAACTATGCGACCTATTGTGGGAGATTTAAATAACAGCTGTTAATTCAAAGAATAAGAACAGTGGCCATAAATTTCATAATCATAAAATTTATGCTATTGATCATTTAGAAAGTGCTGCTGACGCATATATTTTATGTCACGCTAGAGGTGGACACCTGTATGTTTAATGTCACGCCCGTTATGGCTCTTTTGATTGCCAGATGATGCGATGCAGGGCGGCATAAAGGGAGGACTTTGTTGCAGCCTCATAGCGTCATCTCTGCGTAAAAGCGGCTGCTGATGCAGTGACGTGGAGGAAACAGGCAGGTGTCCCTCCTCACTGTTAGAAACAAGTTATTAGCAACCTGTTGTGACAGAGTGACAAACCTGTGATGTCGACTCTGTGAGGAGAATGGCACAAATTAGGGGCTCCTGTCCATTATCAGAACCAATAGGTGCAAAACGACACCTCAGGGCTCAGCGTCCGAGATGGAAGGAAAAACAAACGCAGGTGTAAGGAGGGCAAATGGAGCCGACGTTATCAGGGGAAGAATAGAGGATAATAGCAGGAGAAATTTAAATGCAGGCTCAGGCTGCAGAGGTGAAATGCGTGTTCTGCTACACGCAGGCTTCGCCTTGTAATGGAGGGAAAGCCTGTGTGAAACAGATTCACATTTGCTGCTCGTTTGCACCCTCTGGCCCGCCGGATGGAGGCTGCGGACCGGTGACGGCAGGGAGCTTAATTTAGATGAGACACAATGAGATTTGCGATTTTGACTGATTTCATTGACTCCACCAGAGCGGCTGCATCGTGTCAAAACAGACGTGATGACAGAGACAACGTGAGAGCAGAGAAGGTTATTAAAATGTTTCAGACAGCTGCAGGTGTTCCACATCATCTGAAGGAACAGTTTCTGCTCCCAACTGAGGGATCATGTGGTGAAAAACCCATCAGATGGTGTAGAGTTTACTAATTTAAAACCTGAATGGACATCCGTTTTCTTGCCTTGTCAGATGCCTTTTACAATGTTACCGTTGAAACCAGCAAAGAGGTTTGACTTCTTTCAAAAACATGAGGAAAATGGTACTGAGCAACCAAAGAAATGTCCTGTAAAATGCAAGAAATCCGTAAAAGGTGACTAGAAAATGACCTGAAAATTATTTTTTAAAAAAAGGGGAAAAAAATTTAAAATTCTGGGTAAACATGCTCAGAAAACTATATTTATAGTTATTATAACCATATATCTAAAATTATTTTGCAGAAAAAAAAGTGAAGCCTACTTTTTTTTCCTGTCCTCTAGTCATTTTCTTGTCAGATTTTTCTTTATAAACTTTTTTTTGGTAATCATTTTCAGCTAATTTTCTTTAAAAAAAAACCAACTAATTTCTTGTTCATTTTGGGCCATTTCTTGTTGCTTTTTGCTTTCTGCCCATGTCTTTGAAAAAAGTAAAGCCGCACAGCAGTACATCGCTTAGCTGTTGCGTGCCGACTGACATATAATGTGTATCTATGAGTACCTCACGCTCGAAAAACATCCAAACTATCCCTTTAAGCTTCAGAGAAAGAGCAGCGGTGCTACTTTGCACAGTGAAGGCCGTGTATTTAATGAGTGAAGTATTTATGAAGTAACTGTTGAAAATGAGATGAGGTGAGCAGCCGAGCTGTTTATCCGGCCGTTAAAGCCACTGTTGTTTGTAGCCTAAAGAACAAATGCGGAGTTAATTCCTTCAGGAGAGGCGAGGCCGAGCTAATTACAGACGCTGTGTCAATCGTCACTGTGATATTAATGAGGCAGGGCGCTTAGTGCCGTGAGAGCCGGAGGGAGAGGAGAGGGAGGGCAGAGGTTAACGGAGGAGAGGCCTGCTGGGAACTTTTAGGGTCCAGGAGGAGAGATGGGACGAGAGGTTAATCGATACTGATGTTCAGCCGTCAACCTGCCGCATTAAAGAAGAGGCTTTTAAAGGGAGCCTCTGCTATATTATCTCTTTTTTTTTTTTTTATTTCTCTTTGTCACAAATGCCTGCCCTTTAGATTTCAGTAAGATTGCAGAGGTAAAAAAACAACACACAGTTTCTAGTAACCATAAACACATCAGACAGTAGCACTTACTGTATGTGCAAGTGTACCAACAATGGCTTTAAAATGTTAGCGTTTTTGAGCTTTTTTTCCAGTATTTTTTTTTTTTTTTCATTTTCTTTTTTTTGTCTTTGTCAGTTATTCAGGTGGTTTTCTTGTATTTTTTTTATTTTATTTTTTTTTTACACAAATTTCTTGCTAATTTCTGGGTCATTTCCTCTGAAGTGGTTCATTGCATTTTACCTATGTTTTTGAAAAATATCAAGATTTGTTCAGGTCTCAAAGTTTTTAATGTAAAGCGTATTGCCCATAGAGATAAACTGACAGAGACTTACTGTCCAGCTCTGCAGCTTCCTTAAGGTTTTCACTTTGTTTAGGCTCATTTTTTTGTCTTCACGTTCATAAACCTCGTCTCCAGCTCTATCAGTGATTTTTCAACATTTTTTCCTTTGTTTCTATGAACTTCTCCATACTGCTGTCTTATTATTTTGTGTATTTTGAGGTCCATTGAGGTTAAGATGAAAGAAATTACACATTTTCTCTGAATGCAGAGGATTGTGTAGCCTTGGCAGATCACGCATGTGCTCTCTAAAGTGTGAGAAAGCGTGAGTGGAGCACATCATTCCCTCAAGTTTTGTGCAAATCCAATCAGTGGATATGTTTTTTCTGGTTCAATGTGGCACCACTGCTCCTTCTCTGTTAGTTCGCCGCAGTGCCTTTGGCGTTAAAATAGCAGGTACGGCTTTAATGTTAATCTCAATGGACGCAGGAAGACGTGCGGAGATAAATGCATGTCACTGTAAATGGGATAATACTCCAAGAGAAGAGGGCATGATGTAAGGATGATGGATAAGGACATAAATGTTAAATATGATGCGCATACCTCGGAGCAACAGGAGGAGTGCGCACATGTGCCTCGTGCACTGTGTACAAGCCAAGATAGTTGGGGGTGGAAGAGCTTTGAAGCTGATCCAAAGTGAAGAGGGGAAGAGGATTGTGTGTTGTAGAACAGAGATGACATTCCCGCCACCCGGCAACCAAGAGGCTCCTACCGCCGTGCCGCGTGTCGCCCACACATAAGCAGGAATGTAACAGTCGGGGCTCCACGCTCGTTCCTCCTTTCTCTTTTCCTTCATCCCACTATTGTCCGCATTTCCTTCTCCTCCTCCTCCTGCGTTATTAGCCCCGTTTAGCCTTCTGCTCCTCTTCTGTCGACCTCCCCGTCCTTCTGTTCCTTTGTCGGCGGCCGTGATGTAACAGCAGTGGTGTTTCTCTGAGCTCTCAAGGGACAAACACAGCAGGAACACCCGTGAATCCTGCTGTGTGGTTCTGTGTGTGTGTGTGTGTGTGTGTGACCCTCCACCTGTTTGTTTTGAAATGATAGAAAAGTTGACATACCTGATAAATGATGCGATAGAGGATATAATGGCCAACAATGTCATGGACCTGCTTTCTGCTTCTTTGTGTTTACTTCCAGCAGCGTATGCAGCAATATATATATATATATATATATATATATATATATATATATATATATATATATATATATATATATATATATATATATACCTCTGCTTTACTATAAAGTTCAATAAATAAGTGAAAAGCAACAGACGGTTGACAAAAGCAGTTTGTGGACAGAGGAGACATTATAGAGTACCACAGGGATTATGTTTTTCTGTAGACCAATGCAGGACTCACCTTCAGCCTTGTTCCTTTGTGAAAAAGTCGATGGGATTTTCCTTCGAACTTTGGATCATGGCGTAAAGTAAACTCTGTGTTAAACGTTTATGATACCTACACATTTTGATCAGCAAGATAAGTTTTAGAAATGAACACCACTTGTAGTAACTGTTTAAGCCTAAATGCATTTGCCAGAAGTAAAAAGCCAATATTGGGCTATAAATGAACTACGCCATAATTGCCATAATTTAACTTCGTCACCATAACGAGGCCGTAAAGCCAAACACGTCCTCATCCCAAGTCCTCACATACTGCCATGTTGCAGTACGACCTCCACATCTACATATTACTCGCTTAGTGTCCTTCTGCTTCTGCTGTTTGCAGCTGCTACCGTGACGTCAACATAAACAAAAGCACATGGCAACTAATGTTGGGACGTCATCAAACACACATGCTGGCACGGATGGTTAGATTTAGGAGAAGGAGGCACATGGAAAGGTGTAGAAAAAAAACATCATGTTCAGACAGAAAGCAAACGTCGGACTCCTGCCTGAAAGTCTGGGGTTTGTTGGACCCTCTACAACCCCTTTGACCCGCCCTAATGAGACCTTCGTGCTCCTTACATTATGTCGTTACTGGCAGCGTTTCGTCCTGACGCCGTTCTTTGGCGTATCATGTGGACGCGACAGCTTCCGTCAAGCTGCATTGTCAAGTGATGCCGCCCGTCTGCATATCAGACTGCAGGTGTTGTTTAAGGTGCTTATTGCCTTTTTCATTCATTTCACATTTTTTCATATTCTAGACGTTTAAATGCTCGCCCTTAAATGCTAACCGATGTCGATTCCGGGTCTGAAGCGTTGTTGAATGGTAAATCCTCAAAAGCAACACATTTAAATTCAACAAAAACAAAATATAAGTCACCAAAACCATCTTGGTTTTTGTCTGTTCACTGTTCCAGCCATCACCAACTCCGGTTACAGCTTCATTTACCGAGTCAGATGTGGAAATATGTCAGCACTCATCGCTGTTCTTCTCTCCTGCCCGTTAAAAAGCTGCTCTCAGTCGTCTCTCAGAGGCAGACCAGTAAATTAGAAAAATAAAAAGACCAAAATCGCCCCAAAAAACCCAACCAGGGATGTAGCAGAAAGCCGATATATTCATCCAGTTGCCCAACCACACATACGGACATAGAAATTAATGGAATCTGTAGAATTAAGAATTCTTATTGGTTCAATAAAAAGTAAAATTAAATTAAATTTAAAAATAATTTAATAAATGTAATTTGGCAATTTAGGAGACGATGGTTACAAACAATTCAAAGTAGCTGGAAGTGTGTTTTTCTTGCTATATTTTTCTAGATGCTCTGGTTAATTTGGAGGCTGATGGTGGATTTACAGATCTCAAATAAATATAAACAAAAATATGATTAGGATCTTGACTCCAAAACAAAATGTTTCTATAGCTAGACGTGTCCAGTTTTTCCCCGCTGGCTCTGCCCTCACTGGTGCTGCTTTTTCCACCAGCACATACCAGTGTACCGCGGACTAGAGGAGGGGCAGAGCAACAATAGCGTCTCCATGGGAACAAACCACCAAAGGGATGAGCACACTGTGATGTGTGTGTGTGTGTGTGTGTGTGTGTGTGTGTGTGTGTGTGTGTGCGCGAAACCACAGATCAACAGGTAGTAATGATAGTAATTGGAGCTATTTGTTGCTTGCGTGATGTAACACGGAGAGAAGTCATCCTCCGATGGCCTCGGATTCTGTGTGACACTGAGGAGCTAAAATTGGGGAAAGATGAGGACAAAAAACCCAGAGACACTCGGAGGTCTCTTTGTACACGACGGAAACTGCGAGTCACGACTCAAGGCCTAAAATAAAACAGAGAGCAACTTCTGCAGGTTATTGCCTGCATGTATACGGTGACACACAGACAACATATTACACCGTGCATAGGAGATTAACCCTTTGAAACCTGGCTCGACATCAGTTTTGTTGTGCTGTGTTCAAAGGACTTTTAAATGCTGCTGGAAAAGGCAGTGACAACTTGCCAAGAAATATCTCACAAATTGCAAGAAATTACTGAAGAATGACGATAAAAAGCCATGAAAATTAGTTGTTTTTTTAAAGGGGGAAATTTAAAAAAATAAATAAATAAAGGAAAATTATCTTGAAAACTATGTTCATAATTTTTTATAATAATATGTAAAATTGTCTTACTGAAAGAAAATTATATGTATTTTTTTTTCTAGTTTTCAAGGCTTTTTTTTGTTTTTTAAAATCTTTTCTTTGTGCTTATTTCTGGCAATTGTTTGTACATTTCTATTAATTTCTTGCTCATTTTTTCTGCCATGTCTTGTTAAGTTGCACATTGCCTCCTTGTCATGTTTTTCAAGAAATCAAACTAGTTTGCTCATGTGTTAAAGGGTTAAAGTGGTCTTGGGAAAATGGGGAAAGAAAATCTGAATTTCAGCCATCTGTAAACATACCTGACTGTGTTGGTTTTACACTCAAACTCTAATTCTGTGAATCTCTGACACTAGAAACAAGCACATTTTACCCCAGGCACGATGGAAATTCATATTTATTATGGTAATGCAATCTGGATGGATCTGACTCCTTGGCTTTCAGCCTATACTGATATATTTATTAGATATGTGCCTGTGTTTTGCAGCAGTGAGTAGCATTTGAAAAATTCTGATAATTCTCCAAAATATTCCATGACCTCTAAAGTGGTCTGGACACTGACTGAATGTCTCTTATAAATATCAGTCCTGTGAATGGAATAACTTGACATCAAAGCTGGGGCGGGTAGTTTCATTTTGGTGTCATTTGGCAAAAATACCTCACCCCTTTAAAACATGAGCAAATTGTCTGTAATTCAACAAGCAACTTAACTAAAAATGTCTCTAAAATTAGCAAAAAAGTGAGAAAATAGGTCAAATTTCCTGAAAATAAACCAAAAAAAGTATTTTTTCTATAGCATAATTTTGAATATAATATTATATATATATATATATATATATATATATATATATACAGTTTTCTGGATATTTTTCCCTTATTATTAGATCATATCTATAAAAAAAACCAGCTAATTTTCACATAAATTCTTTGTCACTTTTTACTAATTTTGCAGTTTCAGGACCTTTCTTTTTTTTCAGTACTTATGATAGAAATCAAACCAATTTTCCCAGGTGTTAGAGGTTTAAATGTTTGTTAAAGGCCCCTGAACGCAGCATAAGACAACTGATGTTGATCCAGGTGCTAAATAGCTATATTTATATATTGTAATTTTAGTGAACTCTGAGAAAATTAGACTCGCCCGTGATGGGAATTTTATTACTACAGTGCAGATGTGTGTGCACATCTTTCTGCCTTTCCCATTTTTAACACACATCATTCAAACCATTTTATTACTAATGCTTAACTTGTAAAAACCCATTTAAATCATCACAGTCCTGGTGAAATATGACAATTAAATACACTCAGTTTGGATTAAAATTCACATAACGCCACAATGGCATAATGGAACAAATTTATGCTTCAGTATGTCTCCTATATTAAGGGTCTGCAGGGAGTCGAGCCAGCAGCAGATGTGGGAGCGCTGGATATTTTCTTTGTTGTGTCTCGCACACACAGCACACAGTTTAATATTTAATGAAGATTTAGTTGATAAAATATCTGTTTTCTGCTATGTTTTGGTCATAAATATTTTAAACTTTATGTCTGAGAGAAAATGTGTTGTTTTTTTTTTTCAACACCCCGTTGCTATGGAGAAGACACCGACCAGAAGCGTTAAATCAACCAACGCTGCAACCAGTAACAAAACACCAGCAGCACCACAGAGGCTAAATTAATCCAGAATTTAAAAGTAAAAAAATTTAAGCTGCTTGGTGAACTTAAACTTGCAAAAAGAGATTTTTTTTTTAGTTGCTTGGTGGCAGTTGAAACAAGTTGTGAACACTGATGTGATTGCCTTTAATGAGGATGATCTGTCAAACACTTACACATCCAGACGTTAAACATGATAATTCATTAGGAGTCTTTGTATTTGTGTCCACCTGATGATTGTAAGTCCAATATTCACTCTTTTAGCTCTGTTTTTGGTCTCCACCCACTCCTAAAGGAAACACATTTGTTTGGTCAGGTGACCTTCCACATCAAACTATGACGTGCCGGGATGCCACTACAGATATGCACATCATGGGATGACATCATGAACATAGGCGAAAGTTGACACCCCCATTGCACATAGGCCAGGCCCCCTCATTTGGGTAATGAGGTGACAATGAACGTGGACATGTAGGCGAAAAGGAAAAAGAAAGGTAAATATGATTGAGGACATAAATAGGGGGTGGCATATAGGGAAAAAATAATAAATAAATAAATGCATAAATAATGAAATAAATGAATTTAAAAATGAATAAATTTAAAAATGAATAATAAATATGTAAAATGGAAAATAAAATGGGAAATTAAGTAAGTGGAAAATAATGCATAAATAAATTAGCAAATAAATATGAAAATCCATAAATTAATAATAAAATGGAAAATTAAATGGGAAAATGAATAAATTGATAAAAGGAAAAATAAATGGGAAATTAAATAAATATTATATTTTTGTCATTTTCATTTATTTATTGACACATTTATTTTTGATTTTGTCAGTTTCTGTCCTGCATATGTATCATTCTGTGTCCAGCACAGGCGGAGCTCCCCATGTTCTGTTTTTTCCCCTGCAGCAGTTTGTCACTTGCAGGATGGATTAGTGATCTGTAGATACACTAAAAACTCAGATTGATGGATAAGAGGAGCAGCTGTTTGTGGGTGAATGCAAACTTTTAGACCCAGCAGAATGAATGGTTAAGTTTGACTTTCGATCTGTGTCTTCTTCAAGTACACTCTGCGCTGTGACAACGTGGCATTACGAATAAGTGAATAATATATTCACCCCAGTGGCGCTCTTAATGAACAATCCAGTTTCAGAAATAGTAAATCTGTTTATGTCGTCAGGTGTTTAATTTTAGCAGCCTGCCACAAATAAATAAATATGTGGGGGAAACCCGGGTGAAAGTGTAGCCTAACTTTGTCTGTTTGCTTTTTGCTGTTGAGCAGGTGATGTACAGTTGCTTTTTTATCAGTTTTTCTCTAAAAATGACCAGAACAGTAAAGTTGTGGCCAGACAGATAAACAATAAGCTCAATCTCTATATGAAGCTCCATAAAGCCGAGAGGAGCTGCAGATTCAGCTGGTGATTTTCACGGGATTGTCCACAAATAACAAGCACCGAGCATTTGTCTGCTGATAGTGCGCTGAAAGATTTTTCTTTCAAAAGATGCAAACTCTCATCTCTTTTCTTCCTCCTCAGTATCTTATTGTCTCTCTCGGTATCTCTTTGTCTCCCTCGGTGTCAGAGATAAAGACGCCCCGCTGAGCAGCAGCAGATTTCCATCGTGATGCTTGTTGTTTGTGGCAGCTACGAGATTCGCACTCACCACCGCACACAAACAATGCCACAGGTCTCAAAACCTGAGACCTGAGTAAACCTGAGACAACAGCGGCTTTAAGAAGTTTGCTCACCGACCTGTGTGTCGTCTGCCGTTTTGTTTTCCCCATTTAGCCTTTTTGTGTTCTCTTTTGATGTTTCTTTATCTTTTTATCGTGATATCTCTATTATGTTCCCTTGTTTGTAGGGTGAGAAAAGGCGACACATTCAATAAATAAAAATGGAAGTAAAGCATTTGTGTTACACTGGTTTAAAATGATGGATTTAGTGTATATCTGAGAGTATCTTGGTTGTATTTTATCTATAGTAAGATAAACCCAAGTTAACATAATTGTGTGCCAAGATACAGCGGACAGATCTATAAATCGTATACGTAACTGCAGTGAAGCTCTAAACCAGGGATACCCAGCTTGCTTTGCTTGGGGGCCACTTTTGGACGTTTGGATGTTTCTTTTAAAACATTTCTAGGACTTTAGGATGTTTCAAGGGTCTTAAGACATTTCTAGGATCTTAGCATGTTTCCTGGATTTATAAGACATTTTTAGGACATCTCAAATTTAGGATGTTTCTAGGATTTTACAATGTCTCTTTAATTTTTTAAATTTCTAGGATTTTAGGACATTTCAAGGATTTTAGCACATTTCAAGGATTTCAGGATATTTCTCAAATTTTAGGACATTTCAAGGATTTTAGCATGATTATAGGATTTTGGAACGTTTCTTGAATTTTAAGATATTTTCAGGAATTTAGAACATTTCTTGGATTTTAGGATGTTTCTACTATTTCAGGATGTTTTTAGGATTTTACGAGGACGTGTCTTGGATTTCAGGACATCTTCAGGATTTTAGGATGTGTCTTGGATTTTAGTATGGTTCATATCATATCTCTCATTCATGTCTCCTTAAACTCAGATGGTATTTTGCGGTGGCGTGTTAATGCATATGACCGATCACCAAAATCAGCGCGTTCATCCTGTATTTCCATCACGAGCTGTCGGAGCTGATGAATACCTGTGACTGCTGCAGAGTCATTTGACATGAGAGTGAATGCTGATTGTTACCTTTCTCAAAAATATACAAGAGCCAGATGTTATTGGGTGTTTTTCGGGATTTTGTGCAGTGGGAAAGAGCTTTAGAATCAATTTTTCCTCCCAGTCCTACTGTAAGCCCCATGAGAAATGATCTTGGGTAAAATACGTTGTGTGCAGTATTTTAAACTGATATGGTTGTGTGTGCTTTTGGGTTTGAATAACATTTGAATGTAATGAGACATGCGGAGCTGCTCGGCCTGATTCTACCTGATCCTCCGTGCTCTCCTTATCCCGCTCTCTGTCTCTGTTCGGTTACAGATTGCAGTGGGTGGATGGTGTTGCATGGTGTGAGAGCAAAGCATTTTCAAACAGGCATATATTTGTCTGTGTGTCTGTTTGTGTGCGTTTTTTTCCAAAGCTTCTGGAGGATTTGTATGGATCTGTATGGAGACGATCTCCACGGGCAGCGGATTAATGACAGAAACTGGTCAATAACACACAACATCCCTGGTAGCTCAAGCAAAATTAAATAATACTAGTCTGCATTTTATTGTTTGAAAAAATGGAGTGATAAATAAAATATATATACATAAAAATATTTAAATAAATTAAAAACAATTTAAAAAAAGGTTTATTTGAAAGAGTTCAACTTTGCATTTTAATAATAATTTTATCAACTAATGTGAATGCCTGTCATAATTTATCTTTCAATTCATTTATCATTTTAAATAAATGAATTACAGTAAATATGGCCAAAGGTTAAAATGATAAGGTAAACGTAAAAAAATGCAAAATAAATGTAAAAATAATCCATGTGGGCAAAGATCTCGGGCTTCACATGGTGCCAAAAATTTCCAATGTTTTTTTTTTTTTTTTAAAATCTGCCATGAGCATATATTAGCTCATGATAGATTTCTCTATATGGTCATCTGCCCCAGGCACGGTACTGAGAGTTTTTACACTTCATATGCTGCTACATGTAGCTACATGCTAACATCATGGAAACATATAATCTTGGTAGTCTGGTTGTGTTTAGAAGCTTTTATTTGTGACTTCTTGGGGAGAAAGCACCACTGTACTCCACTACGGTCATTCTCCCGGCTTACAAGTACACTGCTACATGTGGCTACATGCTAATGCAGGCTAACCAGCAATCATGGCTGCTGATGTTGTTAATTTCTACCTAATTTTATCATGATTCTGCTGGAAGATGGCCAATTGTGTTCAAAAGCTTTTGTTGGTCATTTTTATGGTAGAAAGTGACTTATTTTCCCTGTCACGGTCATTTCCTGCCTTACAAGTACACTACCTACATGTAGCTAATGTAAGGTAAAAACCATAATGAAGGTTGCTGATGTTGTTATTATCTCTGTGATTTCAGCTCATATTCCTGCTGCAACATGTCAGGTTGTGTTTGGAAACATAAATTGGGGATTTTCAAGGTAGAAATTGCCGCTATTCTGTGGTTCATTAATTGCTGCACTGACGGTGCAGAATGCTGAGATGCCTGTGAAAGCTGACCAGTCACGGCAGACTGGGTTTTTTTCGGGAGCGGGCCTTAAAGAGATGGATGTTAAATCGAAGCATCTCAGTCAGAGGGCGAATACAGGTGCTCGAGCACAGACAGTATGAGGAGAAATAAGTGTTTTCTTTTCTTTTTTTTTTAACATGTAAGCATGTAAACATGTTCATTCAACCTGAAAATGAGCATTATGTGTCTATTCAGGAGCTCCGATTGGCCATTGATTATGAAGTGTATCAATTAAAAGCCTTTTAAAATTAACTGATTATTATTTACTTTAAAAACGCATCATTTATATCAATTTGCACATTTTTTGACTGATTGTCATTCAGTGTAGAAAAGTGGCACACTCTAGCCTTCACAGTTGCCTCCTCTAAATTCAAAATATCTACTAACTGTCATCTGAATATTGCCAAAGCACTTTCATTTGCCTCACTTCTTTAGGGATTGAGATTTGACAGAGGACGAGGGGGGAGAGAGGAGATTGCTTTGAAGCATTTTGACTGATGTCTCGGCTGAAGTAGAGCCTGTTTCACAGCTGGACCTCTGAGACACTAATGAAAGACGGGAGTGACACACTGTTGTGGAGGAAGAGAGAAAAGTTAATTGAAGTTTCTGTCCTTGTGTGTTGTTTCTTAAGTTGTTGTTTGTTTTACGCATGAGCGGCTGGCATGGAGGCACGTTTTTATAGTGGAGTTAGTGGAGTCTGTAGCCACATTTACACCGCCTGTTCAAGGCGGGAATATCACGCCGTTATGCCGCCTCGCTGTTCTGTATATAAGGTCCCATCACAGAAAGGGGGGACAGAGTGGTCTCGCCTCTGAGCCAGGAACAGAGGTAGTAACAGCGCCAAAAGAGGTCTGTGTAAAACATAAAGCCGGAGGGATGTGATTCTGGGCAGCATGGGTGTGACGTTTTGTCGAAGTGTTTATGTGTCTGACCCGTGATTTAAAAAGCTAATTCAAAGAAGGAGGACAGTGGCCATAAATGACCACAAAAAAATGATAAGATTCGGGAGCTCCTTATCCTCCGAGCAGAGGACGTGATCAGCTGCATGTAACAGAAGGCTGATTTCCACTAACCCCTTAAAATTGCACAAATTAAAATTGCAAATTTAAAATATTCCCAATTGAGACATAGCAATCTAAAAAAAAAAACTACATTTATCGAAAAAGAAGTTCCTATGCTTGCACGAGGGGGTATTTTCTGTGATTCAAAAAAGCCATATTTTACAAAACTGCAATGCAAACACTTTTTAGTCTTTTCTAGGTCACATGATGCTGTGTCTATGTGCTGTCAGTAGGAACTGGCTCCCTCATGATGCAGCAGGAGCTACAAGAGCTGTTATTGCATCACATAACTCTGAGAAAGTTGAGTGGATCATCAGGAAGTTTTGAATCCACAATTCCTCTGTGAAATCATGGACCACATCTCCCAGAAATCCCTCATACGTGTCCGCTCCCACGTATAAGGGGCTCGTCTTTCCATCATGGCTCCATAACACGCCTACGTGGCCTTGGATTGGAAATAATGACGGCTAGTTTGGTGGCTGCAATAGAAATAAAGCTGCTAATGTTTTGAGCATCCGTCGCCATGGTTACTGAGATGTTATCACCAGAGGAGAAGCTGCCGAGCATCACTCAGTGGAAACACAGTCATCTCGTTATTGTGTTTTATCGACATTTCAAAAATGGTTTGAAGTTTTGCACAAATCTATAATTGAAACTCGCCCGGTGACAGAAAGTGTCTGTGATTGACATGTTACTGCCATTGTTATTGTTTCAGAAAAAGCTGCATTTATCATTCGTCATGTTAGAGGCCGACGCTTGTGTGTTAAATGTCAGCCCTCGTTTGATTGCGGGATGCCGTGATGCAGTTTGTAATCACACTTTGGAGCAGAATAATGTCGCCATAATTTGGTTCTTTTATAGCTCTGTGTGAAAAAGGCTTGTGTGTGTGTGTGTGTGTGTGTGTGTGTGTGTGTGTGTGTGTGTGTGTGTGTGTGTGTGTGTGTGTGTGTGTGTGTCGCTTGGATGAGTGTTTCTGTTCTCACCAGGTCATACCTTTGACTGCAGGCATTGCTCGGGAGGCAGACACAGTGAACCACTTTCATTGTTTTCACACACACACACACACACACCAAAGGGAATAATTCGGGGTGGTTTCAGGGTGGAACAACAAGACGTGTGAGTGTGTGTGTGTGTGTGTGTGTGTGTGTGTGAGTGTGAGTGAGAGAGAGAGCTGATATCCTTGCCTGTGTCTTTCCATGACAGCTGAATTGGTGGATAAGTGGTTGACACCTCTTAACACGAGAATCTCAACCCAAAAAGTAACGTTTCCACAGCAACAAGTCAGCAGAGAGGAAGTGAGACACAGTGAGGAGGGAGTTTCTGAGTGGGTCTCAAGATTTTAAAGATTTCAAGGAAAAATCAAAGAACTGGTGGCGATGATGGCAGACTGTTGCTTTGTTTCTGTTTTAGCCAAAAAGTTGTTACTACTTTTTCCCTTTTTTCACCTTTTATAAATATTGTCACTGTCTGCACCTTCGGAGGCCGGCATCATAAAAATGCACCATCACCATGTTTACCACTAGGCCAATGTTTTTCCAGTTTTTTAGGAGTTTGAAGTAGAGCCAGGTGATGAGCCCAGACATCCATCAATACCTATTAGGAAACATCTGTAATCTTCCCAGTGCGGTCCATTGGCTCTCTAAATACATCAGTGATTACTGTGATGTAGATAAGAAGCTGACAGGTTATACACCTTGTTCACAGATAAAAGATCTTAATTCACAGCACTTTGACATGTTGTAGTAGTAAAATCGAATGTGGATTTAATGACGTTATTGACAGTTGCTTTCCGTTTAGGTTTTGTGCATGCTGGTGCATTAGGATAACTTACGGGGACACTTAATGGAACGCTGCCATTGTTAATGTAATCAAATTCACCTGTGCTTTTTCCTACTATGGCGAGTCAAACTGTGTGCTGTGAAAAAGCTCCATTCTTTGAAGCCTCTTCAGTCTTTTGTAAGAGCGTCTCATTGCTCCCTGTGCGCTTTCAGATATTGATTCCTCACAGATTGATTTTTCACTCCAACAGCTTTGTTACGTACTGTATGTGTTACATATATACATGCTACGCAGTGTTTTGCAACAGAGCAATCTCGCCACTTCACCCTGTGGATTTACAGTCTCAGGATATTGACCGCTATATTTGTTTTCAGTCCAGTGGGACTCAAATCACAGCGTCCTAAAGGTGATTAAAGTGGACACATGTGACACCGCCTGCAGCTCAATAAGCCCCAGGACATTCACTGGAGTTCAATCTGTCAATTTCTGTTCGATTTACTGTCTAATTTCAGCCCGGTGACCCCACGATTCTGAGAGCTCGTGTTTTATTGGCTCTGGCAGATCATTTGTTTGGTCTCACTACCGTTCGGACAGATTCCGGGGAAACATAAGATGAACGGGGCCGATCACGACCGTTCATCTGGTACGGGAGGTATTTCAGATGATGACTGAAAAACTGGCAGAGCCTTCATACAAAATATGCAATGGCGTCTTTTTTTTTTTGCTCATGCACACTACAGTGAGCATAAACCCAGCTTATTATAGAGTGGTGAAGGGATGACGTATTTTTGTAGGCCAAACAGGAAGTTGGCATCGCACTGGTGCCCTCAACAGAAACCTTATGGGATTTTTGAATGGGATTTGTGATTATTGCCAAAAATAAGCTCTCTGACGAACACAAGTTTATGAGACTTACAGGTTTTGTTCAGCATGATAATCTTCACAGACGATCACCACTTTTGTGTGTTTGGAAGCGTAAATTAAATCACCAGAAGCAAAAAGCTATTGTTAGGCTATACATGAACTACAACGTGGTCGCACGACTTAAACGTCACCACTACAAACACTGTAAAAACACGTTAAAACACGATCGAAAATATCATAAACAGATAAATCTACAAGTGGGAGTGCGACTCTGTGAAGCTGTGAAGACGTCTCACGTCCCCGACAAATACTGTAGTCCCATTTAGCCACTTGTTAGGAACCGCCTTTTTTAAGACGAGTAAAACCTTAAAAGTTAAAAAATCAGGTTTAAGCGGACTTATTTTATGTTGCAGAACAAAAAGTATTAAAAACAAGAACAAAAAAAGGAGACATGCAGGGGAAACCCAGAAACCTTCAAGGACAAATGAGGTTTTCCATGAAACTATTAATCAGCGATCAAAAACAAATACAACATTGTTAAAAACATATAGTATATATATTATATACTATAATGAAAATATAAATAAGAAGGGAAACGCAGATGAGGACAGAAATAATTATGTAAGGAAAAAGAAGATTTTAAAAAAGGTAAACATGATAAATACACATCATTTTGGTTTTTTTTGTAGCAGGATATTTTTCACAGATTTTTAAATAATGAAGGAGAAAGTGTGACCAGGTGAGGAGAAAATTAATCAAATTTTTAGAGTCTCTGTGTGTCATACTAAATCTGACGTAGTTGGTGATTGGGGGGCCGGAGCTGGTTTTCGGGTGTAGTATTTATGATTGCTACAGTGATCGAGAGATTATGAAAAAAAGGGTGGAAGTGTTTTATTTAAAGAACCATGTTGAGCAAGTTGTTAATCTGATGAATATTAAGAACGGCAAGTTTGCAGAGCAGATGTAACGTATGACTTCATGCACCTGAGGAGGCGAAGATCCTCACCGCTCGTATTTGCAAGCAGAGAATCGTTTGTTTAGTTTGGTGAATACTGACCCAGACGGTATTACAGTAACTAACGACAGGATAAATCACAGATTAATACAGATTGAGGGAGACTTTTGTGTTTAGATGATACAGAATTCTTCCAATTATTCATATGAATATGGATTTAATTTAAAAAAAAAACGTAAAGGAAAGACTTATCTGGTTTTAGTAGGGCCGTTTTCATCTAAACATGACCACAGTCATATCACCAAACGCTACCCTGAACCAGTTAAAGTGGTTCATGTTCTGTGCATCGTGGTGCAGTTTCATCTGAGCTTGTGATGTATGCAAAGCTTCCACTTTATTTATTCCACATTATTGTGCAGCACAGTGACATTTATCACTTCTATCTGCAGCATTTACACACCATGAAGCACCTGAGAGCTGCTCAGCTGAGTGTTATCAGTCTTGTTTCCTCTCTTCACCCTTCCTGGAAAAAAGCAAGTAATCGTTATTCTGTGTGAATCTGTGTGGTTTAATGGTGCCTGTGCATCATGGCGTGTTTGTGCGTGTGTGTGTGTGTGTGTGTGTGTGTGTGTGTGTGTGTTTGTGTGTGTGTCAGGGCATGTTGCAAGGGTAATGGTTTCTTACATAATTTCCATTTTAGCTCCTCTTCTTTCTCCACCCCCTGCGGTGTAAACCAAGAGGGATCAGAGCTCCTCGCTGAACTCGTGTCATGAGCACAAAAGGGTGCCTGTCCACGCAACAATACGCTTCATTTCCTCAAGGGCATTCTGGGAGCTGTGGGTCATACTGGGAAAAGGTTGGGGGGTAAAAGAAATTACTATTGATCTACTACTGCTTTCTGGAGGTGTGGGAGCGAGCCACGAGTGCAGACCACACAAAGTGGCATGCGCATTCTTGCATAGTGGAAAATACATAACTCTGCGCGCACACACACACACACACACACACACGCACGCAGCATTTGGCTTCTTCGTGATTGCTGTGTGCATCCGGTGAAGCCAGCAGGGCTTCTCATTGATTTGTAAGTCTCTGGTTGCTGACAGAACCGAGAGGTGATAAAATGCCAAGAAAATGCGCTTTTACACTTTTGAAACACCCCGAGTGATTTCCGTCATCCTCTGCTCCACCTGCACACCCACACCTCTCCATCTCCACATCCATCCATCACTACTGATGCAGGATTTCAAACACAGACTGCTGGACCACGCAGATGACATAAAAAACTACATTTAAGATAAGAAATTTACATAAATTACTGATCATCTTTGGGCTGGTTTAACTAAACTGCATCATGAGCTGTTTTGGGCTCTTTATTTAAAAATAAATAGTAATTTATTACTCATTCTAGATGTGTGCAGGCTCTTAAAAACTCTTAAAATGTCTTAAATTTAATTGTAAAAATATTAGGCATGAAATGTCTTTAAATAAATAAATTTGAATTTAAAATTTTAAAATTTTAAGTCTTAACTGCTACAAACATTTTTTTCCAATTTAATTTATCCATCTTCTAATTTCTTTTTGTCAGAAAGAGTCAAGCTCCTCTGCATTCAAACTTATTTAAACTTACCATGAAACCTAATAGTGTGTTTTTACTTCATATTTGTACTTACCTGTATTTTTACTTCTTGTACTTAACCGTTGGCAAAATGCCCTTAATCTTTCTCACCGACTCTTGCATGGGACTTCATATCTATTACTTACCTTGACACTTGAATTTTTTTCTCATTCAGTGCATGAATAAAAAAAAGGATGATTTGAACAAAAAAATCTGTCTTAAATTTAGTTTTTCTTTTTTTGTTTTCTCTCTCTCTCTCTTTTCTTTTTTTCATTTAATTTTCTTGTCAGCTTTTCCTAATTCCCTACAATTTGTGGGGCATCTTTTGCCAAATTATTTGTTGCATTTTTTTTTCCATTTTTTCAAAATAAATCAAACCCATTTGCTGCGGTTTCAGAGGTTTAAGCGCTTGTGAAAGGTGTTCGAATGTAATAAACTAATATTGATCCAGACTGTAAAGGGTTAATGTGGCTTATATTGAAGATAAGCATTCACACAGTCTAATTTTGTTACCTTTGGTTGAAAATGTCCCCTGCAGACGTCTCTGTGTGCAGAGTTGATGATGTGCTGCGACTTCACTCCTGCAGTCTGATACACAGACCAACGCAGCCCAAACAGAGACTTTGTCCTCTCTGTCCACTACACCTTACAAAAACAAATTCTAACCTTTCGTAGAGCCAACATCCACAAGAAACTCCTCAAGGCCTCTCTGGAGAAACAGTGATGAGCTCTGCCACAGAATAAACTGGCTGACTCCGGTGCACGCTGACAGAGAATTATTTATAAGCCCAATACACCAGCAAACAGAAACCAGAGCCAAAAACTACCGGGGGGGCTCCATTTTTAAGGAGGTGAGATGGTAAAAATGCTCCTCTTTCCAGGCACCACAGTTGGTAATATAACCAGAAAAAATAAGTAGATAACAATAGATATTTTTCCATCATAAGCAGTAATCTTGTTCACAGTTGTCTAATAGGATCTGAGGACTGTTGATGATGGTGTCTCGCAAAGACCGCTCTGAGAATTTTAACCACAATGCTGAGTTTGCAAACCGATTCAGTAAATAACAGCACAGCTTATTAATTTCAATAATGTGAGAAAATCTGTTGGCGGCAGATGTTTAATTATGCTGGCCCACCACAAAAAAATGAAAGTGTGGGAATCCATGTGTCCATAAAGATAACCAACTTAAACAACTTAAAATGTGGGTATGGCCGCGGTAAAGACCCTTTATTATGCAGTTTTTTTGTTTAGGGCTGTGCATCTTCACTGGTTTCACAATTTCACTTGATCACGATTATAATTTCAGCGGCCCGATTCCACGATGCATCATGATGCATTGCATCCTCCGTTTTCTATATTATACACATGGCTTCTTTTTCATCAGTAAATAAAAGCAGTCAGCTCGCTCCGTTTTCCCACAATTTATGTTACAATGTTACAAACAATGTTACATGGCTGAAATCGATTATGTAATGAGGATTATTTATTTCTTATTTATTGTTATGCAAAATCGTCCATTTCCACTTTGTGATGCAAAATTACGAGCTTCAGAAAATGTTTGATATATTTTGGGGCAATTTAATTGTATTGCACAACACTTTTTTTAAACAACCGGTTTCAGTAATGATCCCTGAACCTGCTGAAATGTTTCCACAGCAGCAGCGAGAGTCCAGTAAATAGTCAGTCAAAGCTCGATTGTCACATTGTGGATTTAAATAAACTGATATGTGAAAACGTGTTTGACGAGAGACAGTTTAAATCCAGCTGAATTAAACTGCATAATTTTGCTGCCATAACAGCTGGTGTGACCTCAGCTCTCACTCTGTCCCTCTGCACCGCCCACTTCCTCTGTCACTCATCCCGCCCACCCGGCTTTCTAATGAACCTCAGTGTTTGTGCTTACGTTATCGAGCTTTGATGAGCCTCAACTGCTCGGTCACACTCGATTGTCTCTAGAGGGACGCCTTCGCTCTCAGCAGGATCGAATGTGTCCACAAAAAAGCCTCAATGTGTATCATTTAGTGGAGCAAAACACTGCTTTCTCTCTTTTCATCCTCCGTCCATTTTCACATTTCTCTACCTCCTTTAATTTCTGTTTTTTCTCACTCTGATTTTATCATTTTCTCCCCTCTCTGGCTGCTTTCACTCACCTGGACCCCTTATTTTCTTCGTTCATGCAGATTTATGCTCTTTCCTCCTCCTCCACCTCCTCTCTGTGAGCACAGCTGCACAGATCTCTCCACATGCAGACAGAAGGACAGAAATCCCGGTCGAGTCACTTTAGCTCCATCCAGTGTCTTTAAAGAGCGTGTTTACGTGAGCATAAATAAGCGGTTTATGATCTGGTTTCTGGAGTGTTTGAGCATGTAAACATCATTTATCAAAGCCCTCATTTATCAATCTAATGTACAGACCAGCGCAGATCTGAGAGGAAAAATCATCCTACGATAGGGTTCGTGTGTGATTCATGAAACGTGCCTGTCTCGCTGATCACAGCGTATGAATGAGGTATTTTATATTCATACCCGGCCCAAATATATTCTGTGTTTAGAGGCTCCACACCCCGAGTTTACAGCAGGTATAACCACGAACTCCAGTGATGAGTCCTAAAACCTGGAAATAAAACCAATCTTGTCTCAACATTAATGGGCTTTTTGGAGGCGGTTTGGTTAGAAGTAGTGCTGGGCGATATGGCTTTAAATTATTCTGGCAATATTTCGTGATACACAGTATGAGTCAGCGAATTATCAGCGTGGTTAATTATCTGATATTGGCATTTTGCCAGTTATCTGTATCAGCGTTTTATTTTAATGATCTGCAATAAAATGTATTAAAAAGTGCAAAGAAAGCATAACTCTCTGAGGTTTTAAAAAGTAAAAATTCCTCCCATGCTGACAGAGAGGAATTTTTACTTTTTTAGTTTATAAAAAAGTTTATGTATGTGATGTTGAAAGATTGCATTTTGATTAAACATTTGCTAAATGCATTTAAACAAAGTTTTGTGTTGGAGTTTGTTATACTCCACCAATTCTAGATATTGACAGAAATATTTTCATTTTTATTGTAAATGCATATCGGTTCAAAATATCGGTTATCTGTCTCTATAACTACTAATAATTGGTATTGGCATTTCCCTGAAAAACCAGTATCGGTCGACAACTAATTATCAATATATATCACAATATTTTTAAATGTCCTTTAATTTTAACTTAAATATATAAATAAATATAATTAAATATATATAATTATAAAGTAGCTACTGTCAAGTAATAAAGTCGAACACACCGCTGTTACAACAGCATCTAATAAAATATGGTTAAAAGGAAGCTGAATAAAGAACTTTGACGATGAGATTTTAAAAAATATTGTTACAATTAAATAAATCGCAGGACCTCAGACAGGTTTTCTGCTGCACCGTCAGTCCACACGGACTCAAACACGACCTGACGTCAGATCTGATGGTGGCCTCCGCTCACGTCCACACTGATAAATGCCGTTACATAAATCAGGGCTCTTATTCTATTTACGAGAAACCAGAATATAATAGCCGACGGAAAAAAAACGGGATGTCTCTCCGTGCTCATGTAAGCACCCCATTCCAAAAATGAGCAGAATAAGCCTCATAAATGGGTCGTTCATGTCCGTGTAATCGCTCTCCACGTGTGTCTTCATTTTCCCAAGAACGCTCTCCATGTTTTCCATCATTCAGATTTCACTCTGCGCTCCGTCTGTCCCTCTGACCGAACTCTAATCTGTTAATCCCCAAAGAAAATTGGCCTAATTCCCCTCCGTCCATCTTCCCCTTTTTTCTTTTCACTTTTCCTCTGTCCTTTCTTTTTCTTTCTCATTTTTACCCGCTCTTCTGCCTTTTTTTGACTGCCTCACCTCTTATTCCTCTCAGTGATTCACCGCAGTTAATTTTCTGTCTTTCTTTGTCTGTCACCAGCTCCGTCTCTTCGTCTCTCCGTCTCTCCGTCTCTCCGTCTCTCTCGTGCTTCCTGGAAAGCAGGCAGCTGCTGCCACCTTCTTTGTTAAATTCCTATTAGCTGCCTGCAGTTTCATGCATACATTCAGGGCCCCTCCATCAATATTCACCACCGTGTCCATCAAGACTGTGCACCCGTCTCACCAGTTATTGCTGAGGTTGCTGTAAGTCACAAATGGGGCCAGATAGTAAAATGTCCCTGGATCGGGGAACTGAGATGTTGTGTTTTGCCTCGTTTGCTCTGTAGCTCCTCCTGCGTCTTTAGCTGCAGCTGTTTATGCAACAGAGAAGAAGAGAGCATACAGATGTGGGAGCACCTGCATCTACCTGGTGGTCAGAGGTTACTTTTAACGCTCTGTTTTGGATTTTACTAAACTTTAAGTAAGATAAAAAGATACTTTATTCATCCCCGAAAGGAAAATTTGGGTGTCCAGCAGCTCAAGTTACAGGATTATTATAAAAACTTTATGTGACAATATAGAAATAACTGAGCAGCATGATATAAACATTAGGCACTATATACTCTACACTATATAAACTAAAAAGCAGATCCTTGAAATGAAATATAATACAAAGATATAAATAAGGTGAATGGATAAGTGAGTAGAGAAATGAGCGCTATTGTAGATATTATCAACAGAAATAGGCATGGCAGCTTTATTTGTACAGCACATTCATACACAGGGCAATTCAAAGTGCTTTACAGAGTAATAAAAAAAGGTTTAAACAGAAGCTGAACCTATACGATGTAATGGAAAATAGAAATACATGTGAATGAGTGAATCATGAAATTGTAGATAATATACAGAAGAATAGTAGCAGAAGCTGTTTAAAATGTTATTTTACAGGCCAAAAAGGTTATAGCACAGATCTGTGTGGGTTAGAGTCTTTATAGAGGGAGGGTAGAGGTTTCGGACATTGTCCACTGGCACTTTTTTGGTAAACAAGCTCTATTTTGATGCTGTTTTATGTCTCTGACACCTTATGGAGACTAAAATTACAAAAACTGTCCACAGTGTGAATCACTTTAGTTTCATTGTGAATTAAAAGCACGGGGCTCAGATTTGGTTTGCGGGCCGTAAGTTGAGGCTCACTGGTTTAAACCTTTGCACAGCACAAGAAAAGTGATGATGATGCAGATTTCAAGGGTTAACGGGTGTTTTTTTAGAAAAGGGGCAAAAAAAACCAGAATATTTTGTGCATGTAGTCAGTGTCATTCATGCAGTCCCCCGCAGCGTCTTCTCATCACTCGGTCTGCCTAAAATGAGCAGCCAGAATCAGGTGAACCATTGATGGATAATCTGATGCCTGTATCAGTCTCTTGCCTGATGATTGATGATCAGCTACAGATTGGGTTCATTCTCCATCTTCAGCTGATCTAACTGGTACAGTTTCACTCTGTTTTTAGATGCTAGATAGATGCTGGTGTTATTGACAGTTTCCAGAAATTGTAATTTCTGGTCGTTCTTATTTTTTATGCTAGTACAAATGATTTAATATTGAGGGAAAAACTGGCATATTGCATAATTAATGACAGTTGTTAGCCAAAAGCTCTGAGTCTTGTGGAAAAAAAATCGGTTGTGGAGAAAGAGAATCGCTCCAGTTGCGTCCTCAGCCTGCAGTCCTGGTTATTGACCCTCTCACTGCCACTGAACATGGATATATTGATCATTTTCACTCCCTTTGGGAGAGACTGGACCTTTTCAGGGGAGGCTGAATCCACCCAAACAGATATGGTGAGAGGCAGCTTACATCACACATAATGCACTTTTTATCGACCGGCTGTGAGCGCAGTGGGGATCTCTTCAAGTGCAATCTTCAGTTTCTCCCCCACTTAGTATCGTCCTTACTGTCATATAATCCAGGGTGCGTGATCTCGAGCTCAGATCTCAGATCAGTCGAGGCACTCAGCAGCAGAGGCGTTTCTATGGGTTTGAAGACATCAGGAGCTTAGCCCAGACCTCTATAGGGGGGTCCAGGGTGATCCCCCTTTTTTTTCTTTATGAATTGTGATCTTAAAAATATTGGTAGTTGTTGGAATTACTACTGAGTAGAAACAGAATACTGCTATCATTATTAATTTGACCAGAGCTGTTTTTCTAATAAGAGAGGGGGGATCAAACGAAGTATATTTAGTCAGGCGAAAAGGTGGAGGCATGTTAAATAATCCTTGAAGCACTGTGGAAGGACTTTTGTTTTTGTTTTTGTTTTTTTGGCTTATCGGAGTGGTATACAACTTCATATGATTTTGTTTTTAGTTTTAAGTTGATTTTTTTTTTTTTAACTTAAGTGATTTTTTTATTTTAATTTTTTGGAGCTTTTTTTGTCTTTAAACATTTTAGTTGATCTTTTTTTTTCTTTTACAATTATCTTTTTTTTCGGTTCTAACATGCTTTCCAAACCTGCGGGTTAGCAAAAAAATTGAAAAAATAAATAATGAAAAATCATCCAAATTACACCATGTATCAAAGAAACTGTAAAAACAAATTATTGTTGGATTTTCAATTTTTCAACAGTCTTTGAACACATCATGTAGTATGAACACTCAATAAATTATCCCCACGTCACTCGGGGGGGGGGGGTATTTGCAACCTTGGTTAGGGTTATAAAAAAATTTCCTTAGTACTGTACTCTGTTTGAAACTACAACACTGCACATCTTTAGATACGGGCTGATTTATAAAACATTCAGGGCTGAAGGCTCGGACCACTGCTCAGCCAGCAGACCAAATTAACAATGTGCAGCTAATCTTACTGTCATCAAGTTATTTTTTAAAAAAGAGTTAATTTTAAAGTACTTTATGAGCGACGAGAGGCAGAAAACTTCTTTTATGTCATTTCATTTGTTTCCCTTTCTCCTGATGTCAAAGGTGCGTGAGCTCGAGGAATTTTGATGCTGATTTTGAAATGAAAAACATTTTCACCAGCTGATCTCACTGACTCGTACTTCCAAAATTTTAATTAGTTGTCTCCAGGCTTTATTATCCCAGAGCTGCAGAGCTAAAACAGGTCTCATGCTGGGATAACATTTGATCAATTAAGTAGACAGATGAGCCGAGTTAACTGCAGTCGTCATGTTAAAAGTCAGCATTGCCAAGTTATTTTGTGTTTGTTGTGTGAGCGCAGCAGCAGCTCAAAACCGAACAAGAACTAACACGTCAGCTTCACTTTAGAGAAGTCTGTTACAGTGACATCACCCAGGTAATTAAAGAGAACAAACACACGTCAGGTAGCATCCTTAAAGACGCACTGAAAAACAAAACAAAACATTGTCTACATCCATTCCTGTTTCCCTGGAATAATTTTCAAGTTGTCTTAGGCAGCTTTATTTGTGCACATTTCCTACAACAGGGCAAAGTGCGTTACAGAGTAATAAAATAAAAAGCATAATAAAGATAAAGATATAATATAAAAGGTAAAAATTGACTAAAGACTAAATGATTTAAAAATAGATATATGCCAAATGTAAGGCACAAAAAAAACATTTTATGTGTTTTATATCAAAATCTTTTTTTTTTTCCAAATGTAAAATTATTTTTTTGTGACTCATCTTTAACATAGTGATACAAAAATTTGCTTATTTACAGTTTTCAATAGATTTTTTAAAATACCCAAAGTGCAGAGGTGGGGATAAGTTGGCATTTTTATTGCAGTAATGTAATTTAACGTCATGTCAGTTTCAAGAGTGATATAGAAGCGCACTCGTGGTTCTGCAGACTAACAGTGATTTGGTCCAAACAACCCCGGACTTTCACCCGGGAGCTGATGTTTGCTTCCTGTATGAACGTTGAGACAAACCTTGATGTTTTTACTCAACCTATAACCACATGATTTTGTCAAACGTCCCATCAATGGTTGTGGCATCTCTAAATGTCAACAGCAGACTTAGTAGGAGACCTACAGCATTATAGAGCGATGACAGATTTTTTTAGGCCAACCCGGAAGTTTGCATCACACTGGTTCCTTCGTCAAAAACCTTACGGGATTTTCAATTATTGCCAAAAATAAGCTCTCTGACGAACACGAGTTTCTGATACTTACACGCTTTGTTCAGCATGATAATCTTCACAGATAAACACCAGTTTTGTTTGTTTTGAAGCATAAATAAAATCTCCAGAAGCAAAAAGCTATAAAGGCTATAAACAAAAAACAAAACGTCTAAATATCTTTGTGTTAACCACAGACCTTATTTAAGGCATTTTACCCAAAACCCATCAAAAAAACAGAGACTTTAAGACGAGGGAACCAGAGGTGCAAAATGCGAACGGACTACAGCATTTTCGGACTCATTACTTCGCTCTATAAGCAGACGTGATTGTCCACTGAGAGAGAGGCGACGTGACGACTTGTCGTGAGAACGTGTTGGATAAAATTGCAATATGCATGAAGTAAAACTTGTTATTGACACAGATATTTTCAGACTTTAGGTAAAACATCTGTTGAGGTATGATGTAGATTTAATAGAGAAGTTATTTTTAGGTGGATTTATTTATTATTAAAGTTCGTCCTTAAATCCTGCTGCATCTATTTGAGTCGAAGAGGGATTTTAGGAGTCACAGCTAACAAGTCACAAATAACGGCCCATAAAACAGGACTTTCTAGAGTTGACTGGTCATGTAAAGTGATGTGAAACTTAAAGTGGTCAATCAAATCTTCTCAAGAGAGAAAAAGAAGCTAAACGAGGATCAGAGATGAAGACAAAAGGCTCAGTGGCCGTTCCCCACGTGGGTTTCTCAGAGCGCTTTGTTGCCGGCACAGCAGGCTGTTATTGAGCCATTTCATCTCGGAGATTACCGGCACAGTTTGTAAATAACTGTGTGAGGAAATAGACGATAAATAAGGTGCGTGGAGTCGGTCCACTAGACTTTTGCAGTCAGAGCGGGGAGTATAAAACACGATTCATGGGCACGCTGCGGAATAACAGCCGTATATCAGCAGAGCGCGGCCTCCACGACACAACACCGTGATGCATCGTCTATGAATGACGATTAGGGCGATTTCCATAAAGTCCTGCAGGGTGCTTTATCACCTGGACAAACGTCGAGGTTGACAGGCAGAAATATGAGGCGTTCAATTTCCAGAAGGTGCTTCAGGGCTCATTGGTTCCTATTTGTTTGCAGATTTTGAAAATGCCTGAATGCAGATGGTTCAGGAAAAAAAAAAAAAAAAAATATGGAAAATGTCCAGAAAATTGTAATCATTCTATAGGAGGAAAAACACACACACACACACACACACACACACACACACACACACACACACACACACACACACACAAACGTGGATGTATATATATATATACATATAATCTTTTATTTTGTAAATTTCTGGCAATTTCTGCTCAGGTTTCAAAGGGTTAACTCCACAGCACTCCCTAAAAGAGAAGCCCCTTTCTTGTGCTACGCAGCATAAGTATTTAAACCTTCCAACAGATTTTTTCCAAAAAATAAAAGAATAAATGCAATGAGCCACTTGGGAAGAAATGTTCCACAACACAAAAAAAAAGTACATTTATAAAATTAATTTTAGAAAGTTATAGAAAATCTCTAGTGAAAAAAAAAAAGAAAAAAAAGCTATGAAAAAAATATATTTATTATTCTCATAATCACTTTTTTTCTTATCCAGGTCTCTTTGTTTTGTTTCTTTTTTCCGTTATTTCCTTTTATTTTTTGAAATACTTATTTTCAGGTAATATTTTTTTCTTGCTAGTTTTGAGGTCATTTCTTCTCAAGTTGCTCATTGTCTTCTTCCCATGTTTTGGAATAATAATAATAATTGAAAGGTCTTATATGGCACTTTTCCAAGAAGCTTTACATAAAATACATATACAAAACACAGAATACAAAATAGAAAATACTGAATGACACTGATATGAAACAGAGGAATATAATACAAATATAAAATATAGGGATATGACAGTTTGTTGGTGATGAGGAGGATCTTGAAGGGAATTTGTTGCCAGCGAAATGGGCTCGCTTTAGGATTTTTCTCCTCTTGGCTTCATGCAAAATCCTGGAAATAGCTTATTAAAGACGCGACTATCCATCCAAATGCAGTAACCATAAACACACACAGCTCTTACAACAACTGAGTGCATTGTGACCATATGCTGGTGAGCCCTGTGTTTGTACATTTATGAACTGGCAGGATGTGCCGTGCATGTGTTTATTTGTGAGTGTGTGTGTGTGTGTGTGTGTGTGTGTGTGTGATGTTAGAAACTCTACCACCTGTTCAGAGAGAGCTTTTCCCAAGAGGTAGACGCCGAGCCACACCACGCCAGGGCGAATTAACGCTGGTGCAGGCAGAGACGGACAGGGAGTGAAAACGGGAGCGAAAGAGAGACGAGTGAGGGAATGACAATAGAGGAAAGGGGCAGTTTTCTGCCACAGCATGACCTTATTTTCAGTTTCAGTTTTTCAGTTCCTTTTATTCAAAAGTCGGCCTCTCTTCCTCTCTGTTTCACTCTGATAGGTTTTCAAAGCGATTCTTCCATGTTTCATCATCTCTTTCTCTCCCTCTCTCTAATCTCCTCTGATGCTTCCTCCCCTTCCCTCTCCATCTTTCATCCTGTCCTTCTTTCCTATCGTTTCTTTCTTCTTTTTTACGAATTCTTCCAACTCTCCCTCCCTATAATTGAATTACCCATCATGCATGGATCATGCTGATCTGCGCACAGCAGCATGAAACCCTAAACCCTTCACTTTCTCCATCCCTCGCTCCCCATCTGCCTTTGGGAGCTCAGTTAGTCGTCTTAGTTTCTCACTCACATATCAGTCCTCTCCTTCTCATTTTTTGGATATTTTCTCCTCCTGTAAGAGTATTTGTGTAAATCTTTTTTTTCTTTCTCTGTTTTGGCCTCATGTTGACATCAAGCTGGCACTTTTCACACCTCATACTTTGAAAAAGCAGCTCCGAAAGTGCTTAAAACTGGCTGCGTCAGTATTTTTTGGCTCGGCTTGTCTGGAAACAAAAAGTGAAAGACATGTAAATGAGAACGACTGAATTGTGATGTATGCTGTGGTGAGAACAGACTGCCTGGCCTACCCCTGACCAGATGTTTGCTCTGATGTCTTTTTCTGAAGAAGAAGAATGAGAGATTTAGCCGTTTTCATCCTGAAATGTGAGCGCTTTTCATTTTTACAAAACGAGCTGTTTAAGTGTGGACGTAGTCTCAGCGAGGGACGGAGACAAAGAGCAGTCCTGCTCGCACAAATGCCCTCACAGCCACAATGCTTTTAGTACGTTTCAGTGGCGTGACATTTTGCATTACTGTACCATCAGCGGGTCAACCCAGAACGCAATTAACCAAGAGACAGTAAGGCCACGTCTAGACAAGAACGACCCTGCTCTAAAGGACAAAGTCTTTCCTGTGTGATTTTTTAAAAATCCGCTTTCATATAACAGCATCGTGAAAACAGTCCTTGACAACCAAACAACCAAAAACGCTGTAGTATACACGTCTGCCCAGTATTTAGCGGTGTAACTTTGTAACAACACACCATAGAAGAAGACCACGGCCTGTGCAAATGCAGCCGTCATGTTCTCACAGGATCCGCACGTTGCAGCAACGAAAAATTTCAATCCGTAACCGGGTTTTTGCATTTTTAGGACCCCAAAATGCCGTCGTGTGAACTAGTGTTGCAAATTTTAAGCCCGTTCTTTCATTAAATAATCTGTAAAATTAACTGTTGATTCATTTTTTATTTGGTAAATACTTTCCTTTTTTTAAAACAATACCAAGTGCCTTTTACTCTCAGTCGAAGTTCACAGCTATTTATTTCATATATTTTACAGCATTTCATAGCCTTTGGATTAATTAAGTTTTGCATATTCGATTAAATTCTAAACAACCAATTAATCGCTCATCGATTAGTTGTAATCATCCTCAGTGTGAACGAAAGGCCAAATCACAATAAAAGTTTGACGTTTCATGCAGGAACCGTTAACATGTGAACGGCTCCTAAAGCAGACTGAATTTAAGAAACTCTGCTGTTCATGTGACCTTCTCGTGTGTTCTGTCAGTACTGAATATTTGATCGTCTGTGTTGTTAATTTCGACATAAAGCGTCGAATGTTACTAAGCTCAGCGTGGCTCCTGCCTCCCTCTTTCTGTCTGTATGTCTTTATTCCAGCACTCGCATGAAGTCAAACCAAATATACGCTGTATCGCAAAAACAGCGTTTTATAATTTCAAAAAAGTATTTCCAAAGTCAGGCCGTTTCTCTCTCCTATTAGTACTACTATTATTATTGCTGTTAGAAAACCTTTACCAAAGTGACAAAATCAATAAAAGCGCCGAAATGTTTTGCTTTGTCAGAGCATTTAAAAAACAACCTTCAGCTTTAATTGTTTATTTAGGTGGCGTTAGAGGACGAAACTCTTGACTATTTATTAAACAGTCTGACGCAGTAAATCAGATAATCATAATAATACATGGTGGTTTTTTTAGGACACTTAAATTTAGTCTTTGTTGTTTTTTAATTTTAATAATCACAGCACTTTGTTACTTAGTTTGTTCTAAATTTGTCTTTTGTCGAAGATGCAGCCAAGGACGGATTATTTCAGTACTGGATATACTGCCGTCCAACTGACTGCACATCCAAAAAAACAACAATTTAATAATTTGACTTGTGTATTCTCTGCAATAAGTGACCTAAATACAACATTTTGCATGTGTTTCAGTATGAACCTGCACAGTCAGAGGTAAAGTGGCTGAGCTGGGGGTTGAATGAGCCTCCTGGCAGCGCTCCCGCTCAAACACCTGGCTGCAGAGAGGCAGTTTTTGGTAAAAACAACTTGAGCACGAATGTCTCGGGGGAGGAAAGAAGTCAATTATTTCGCTCACACAACGAGCTCCTCTGTTAATATTTAGCTGCCGCAATTACTGCATGAAAGCTGGCTCATGATGCGATGCGATGATGCGACTGTTTTGTGAGCGTCGGGAATAAACAGGAATCACCTCACAACCTGAGAGACGAATCATCAGCAGGCAGTTCACCCTTAACCCTTTGAAACCTGATTTAATCAGCTTGGTTTCTTTCAAAAACATGTAAGGAAAGTGATGAGCAACAAGAGAAGAAATGACCCAAAAACTAGCAAGAAATCATTAAAAAATTGGGAGAAAATTAACTGAAAATTAGTTTAAAAAAACAACAACAACAAAAAAAACAAAGAAATGACCTGGAAATAGAAGAAAAGAAATACTGGTTATTTTAAATTTGGTTTTTATCTAGATATTTTTCTCTTTTTTTCGTTAGACATTTATAGAGCTTTTTAAAAATAATGCAATTTGTAAAACATTTCTTACCATTTATTTATTATCATTATTATTATTATTATTATTATTATTATTATTGACTTATAATTTCTCTTTTTCTTTAAAATTATCTTTCTTGTGTCACCTTTTCCTAATTTCATGGAATTTGTGGAACATTTCCCCAAGTTGCTCGTTGCCTTCTTCACCACATTTTCCACAAATATCAAACGAATTTTTTCAGATGTCAAAGGTTTTAATGTAAGTCAAAGACGTCTGACCGCAGCACAAGGAAAGTGATGACGTTCCCGGTTTCAAAGGGTTAAAGACGACTCCTTCCTTTATATCCTCCCATTCTCCTTTTCTTTTCCCAGCCTGTATAGGCAGCAGTTTGTTGTATTCAAGCTAAAAACTTAAAAAAGACAGTAAATCACCCGAGAGAGTTGTTGTTCTCGACCTGCTCGACTGTGTGTTCTCCTGACGGTGACTGAAACCCCAAATTGTTTCTAATGATCAGGCCGCTGCTTTGCATGGCAGCTCTGTGAGAGTGTGCGTGGGTGAATGAGAGGCTTTTTAAAGAGCTTTGTCCCACTCAGGTTGAAAAATGGATGGTCTATAAAGTGCTACGTGTGGTCCATTTAGTATCGAGTGCTTGGAGACCTCTCGACTTTGTTTCTCTTTTTTGTCTTTCCGTCATAAACACGCGTACATGCAGACAGCGCCGGGTGTCATTCAGGGAGATTTATTCTCTTCATGTTATACTGTGATTCTGAGGGGGGGACGCTGTGTGTCTGTGGGGGGATGATAAGGTCTGTTTTTCTCTGCGTTTGTAAAGATGAGTCCACCGTGAAGAATGTCAGCTTCAGGTAACAAAAGGTGCCACTGTGAATACGACTGTCAGAGCAGCGCTGTACTTTGTTAAACTTTTATTTTATGTTGAAAAAAAGGCAGCCACTCCATGATGGAAACTGTGTAAGAGCTACAGATGGTTACTTTTCTAAAAACAACTTTTTGCCGTATTTGCTGTCACTAAACTTCCCACCGACTTCCCACACAGTCATTTATAAGTGGCAGGCTGCCACATTTAAAAAGTAGAACATTTTCTTGTGCTATTAAATATGATACCTCGAATACAGTAGTGTGCGGTTATTCATTGCACCTCATTCCCTGAGCACTGAGCATACTGTTGTCACAGACGGAGTCGCAGAACTCCAGGCAAAATGTTGACGTTGCTTTATGTCATATAGGTTTTGATATTATTCATGTTTTACAACAGTTTCTGGTTTATGTTGCTGTACGGTTTTTAATTTTAATATGACTTTAAAGTAATTTCACATCTAGATAGAACTGCAGTTTTCCTGGAAATCAATTCCCTCGTTTGTGCTGATCATCAAAGCTTGTTGTGCTGTGCGATCTCTGGCAAAGTTTAAGAGCAGCAAAGATAAACTGATTTCTGTTAAATAGCGTAACGTTAGCTGTTTCCAAAATGGAAGTCTCACAGTAAAAAAAGGTAACGTGAAAGGCTTTAGTTTTGAAGGGTCGCACTGGTGTTGCATTGTACCATAGCAGCATGTCCAGTGTTTTTAAGGAACTATTATTTATTTCAAAGATTTTATTAAATAAAGAAATGGTTTTTGAGAATCTCTAATTGTAAGAAGTCTAATTTGCAAAGTTCAATTACAGTTAAACTCAGGATGTAGAGCAGAAGAAGCTAAGGCCTCATTCAGACTGTATTCATTTCTGCAGAGGGAGTGTGGTGATTTTTTAACATAACCTGGGCTGGTCAGTGATTTTAAGCACGTAAGTGGGTAATTTTTCCTTTCCACCTCAGTAATGATGCAGCTGCAATTACCTTGTGTTTTCCTGTGAACTTGCTGCTCCTCCTGTAATACAAACCCCCTCCGGAGCAATGTTTTCAAGTGGATCTGAGTCCTTTTTTTTTATCACGAAAGTGGAAACAAGCTCAACATACAGGCCAGTGTGAACCATCACATGGATTTGAACTGACTCGTCCTTTTTTCCATGTGGCCGGAGTAAATGAGCAGGAATTATTCTGAGGTCAGTGAAGGTGGTTTAGAGTCACAGGGGAGCACAGTGACAGAAAAGCATAATGAAGAGAGCAGCGAGGAAAGTAAACTAATGGAGGACAACGGGGAAGGTCGAAGAGACCGTAGGAAATGCAGGAAAAATATTTACTGGGCTTAAATTTCTGCACAAGTTCTTGGAAGACTTGTCAGGTGTGTCAGTGCCAAGAAGCTGAATATCGAGGTGTTGTAGACAGCACAATATTAACAAGACATTTGATTTAATCCTTTGAAACCTGAGCAAAGTGGCTCTAATTCTTTCACAAACATGGAAAAAGGGCAATGAGCAATGGAGAAATAACCCAAAAATTAGCAAGTTAGTGAAAAGAAATCAAAAACTTCCTGAAAATTAGTTTTAAAAATAATAATAGTAATAATAATAATAATATAATAGTAATAGTAATAATAATAATAATAATAATAATAATAATAATATAATAAATTATGTATAGTTATTATATTAATTAGAATAGTTCATATTATTATTATTATTTTTGTTATGCCAAAACCAAATTTAAAAAAACAAGGAAATGACCAAGGGAAAGTGCTTAAAAAATATCATAATTCTGTAACCTAATTTAAACAATTTAACAAAGATAATTATAATAGTTATAGTTGTAGACACTTTTCCTTAGCATTTATAAAATATTTTTTCAAATCCACTAATATGAAAAAAAATGCATGGAACATGTCTCACTAAGTTGCTCATTTCCTTTTTTCCCCTCATATTTTGGGGAAAAAAATGCACCAATTTGCTCAGTGTTAAAAGATTTAAGTCCTCGTTATAAGCGTCTGAAAGCTGGATTTCGAAAAGTGATGTTGCTATACATTTCAGAGTGTTAAAGAAGAGTCCACTGTCCGCTGTCACCATCAAAATTTCTGATGTAGAGGTAGATAACGACTAAAGCTACCTGGGACGTGCTTCCTGAGCAGACTCCAGTTGTCGGTAGCCTGAATCATCATTCTGCAGATGTTTCATCGTTCGGTGCTCTGCAGTGTTTTGTTCTGTGTTGTTCTGGGACAAAAAGCAGCAGGTGCACCAGCAGGATCAACAGCTTAATCAGGAAGGCTGCATCCTGCGGTGGACCTCTGGTGATGGTGTCAGAGAGAAGGATGCTCCAGCTGAGCATCCTGAGCAGAACCTCCTTTCATGCTTTTGTGGATGAAAATGATCCGAGTCTGTTATTGGTCTTGGAGAGTGTCGATGTGAACAAAGTTGCGTAAAGTGTAGGGACAGACATGACAACTCAAGTGCTCTATTTGAGTGTTTATATTTGTTCAGTGCACGGGTGGGCGATCTATCGAATGTACTCGATGTATTGCAGCTTCTTCCACGTGTGATGCATAAAATGACAATATCGTGATCATTGATTATAAATGATCATGCTGTTTTTATAAGCCACTGGCGGTTTGGTTTGCAGCTCTCCGCCTCTGACACACACACACACACACACACACACACACAAAACAGGGCTTTTGCAGAGCTCCAGACTGTGGCTATTTAGTCACATTTTGCAACCATGGAGCACCACTATAACTTGCAAATTATTTAAATGTATGAACTGGAGATCTGATAGTTTGTTTCCAGCTTACAGTGAATAAATCAAGTTAAACTGTCTAACTTAATGAATGTAGCTGTAGTGTGAGCAACATATTTGTGTAGTACCGGATAGTACTAACATCAGGCATCAGACGTTTTCTATCTAAGCGAGTACTCCCGCCCCACTTTAAGTTTTTGGGGCAGCAGAGAGTCCAGATTAGAGCTGTACCTGATTCAGAATCATGCCAGTCGAATTGGATTTTGGCCGTTTACATCCAGAATAACAAACCAGATCTCTGAAACTGTCAGCAGCCAAGTTGCTTTGGAAGTTTTGAATCCACAATTCCTCTGTGAAATCATGGACTATCAGCTCCAAGAAATCCCTCATACGTGGCCGCTGCCACGTATAAGGGGCTCGCCTTTCCATCATGGCTCCGTAACACACCTACGTTGCCGTCGATTGAAAATATAATGACGGCTATAGAAAAAAACCTGCTGACATTTTGAACATCCATCGCCATGCTTTTTGGGATGTTATCACCGCAGGAGAAGCTGCAGATCATAACTCAGTGGAAACACAGTCATGTTGAAATTTCAAATACTTCAAGACCACAAAACCCTCAGAAACAACGTGACCACCAAAGTGCCACAGGAGAGACTTCCTCCCAGTATCCAGCCAGTCTCTGAAACTCCTCTCTCACCGACGCTGACAAGAGATTATCGTCATGCCCTTTTATTATAGATCTCAAAGTCCATCCGCAGGCTGCACTCTGTAATAGTGTGTCTGTAGGACCAGGCGGCTATTTTATCTATCTCTCCCTCCGCGGACCACAATCATCCACAGACATTGATGCAAAGGTCAGAGGGTTTTTTTTTTTTTTTTCCTCTGCCATAGTGTGACCTTTCTTTGAACATCCACCAACACAGCAAAAGGCTTTAAGGTTTTCCATCTTAACACACCTCTCTTCAGTCAGTGCACCACAAAAAAAGTTCAATGTTGGTACAAACCATTTGGGAATTGTACGTCTGCACGGACGCACCTCAAGATATCAGAAAAAGAAAACGGTTGAGGAGGGCTGGTACACTAAATATACAGTCAAGAGACCTGGAGGATGGTGATCTGCTCACGAATGACAACTGCAGAGGTATTTTATTCAGCATCACAGGATGAGCACCGATAACCATCACATTCCTACTAAATGGAAAAAGGAGCTTTGGGAAGACCAAAGTGTCCAAAGTAATGGGATTTTAAAGCGCTGGTCTGATGCTGTAGTGTGGCAGGGTAAACCTTTGAAAACATGTTGACATATGATTAACACTCTGACACATTTCACAGCTGTTTGACCCTCTGAAACCTGAGCAAATTGGTTTGATTTCTTTTGAAAACAAAGGAGGAAAAGGCAGCGAGCAAGTTAGCAAGAAATACCCGACAAATTGCAAAAAAAAAAGAAAAGAAACAGGTTAGAAGAAAAAGACCTGAAAATTATTTAAAAAAAAAAAGAAATTAATGGTAAATTGAAACAAAAAAAATGTAAAAAAAAAAAAAAAAAGGAAAGTTAATCCAGAAAACATGACAAACAGCATCAGAGAAACACTGATTTGTAACATGGAACTGCCTCATTTAGTTTTTTTAACAGTCAAAACCACCCTGATCTCATCCCAAAGCTGTCAAATACCGCCACTTTGCCAGTGATTTCGGCATAAGATACAGATGCCAGAAGCCACCTTTTGTGGCTGTGTGGTACGCCGCAGGGCGACGTCGGTTAGTAAAGCGGATGGCTGAAACCTTTTGTATCGTGATTATGCCATTTTCAATAATCTAGACAGCACCTGGCTCGGCAGTATGATATGCAGACGGGCAGCATCAGTTGATAGTGCGGCCATATGATACGCCGCTGAATGGTGTCAAAGTTAACTGACAAAGCGACAATATGTGATGACTTGAGATGAGAATATGTTAGTCTAAATAACCTCTATTCTGCGGATAATTCGGCTCCATGTAAAAACCTCCTAAACAACAAAGGGAGAAATTCAGCTCATTGTAATCTGAGATCCTCACTGTTAGACACCACTAAATCCCCCGAAATCTCTCACCCTGTTCCTTAAATAGATACAATCAAACCTCTTAAGTAGTCAAGACTCCCCTTTAACGCTCCGGATAAAATTTGTGTCAAAATCCAGTTTTAATGAATAGTTTCATTCAGTATAAAGTGCCACTCACAGGCATCTTGTCCAGGAAATTACAATATATAAAATGTCAGATGGAGACGTGAAGTGAACTGCTCGGAGCCTAGAAATAAAATGAGAAGCGAAAATGGCTTAATTCAGGTTCAGAGATAAAAATCTCTCAGTGCAGCACAACGCATGTGGTGGGTTATCAGTGTTTGACGCATGTGTAAAAGCCAACTTGCTGAGTTTATATATCACAAAAAAAAGATAATTTCGGGTTGAGTGCACATTTCTATTGTAGCGACGTCTCCATCCACTTTCTGTGCTGCAGCCTCTCTGAGCAGACTGAGCCCTGTTTGCACCCAATAAATGACAAAAAAGAAGCCGAGAGCACACGTCCTTTTAACGTTGAAAAAGGGTCTCCATGATTTATAAAAAGCGTTGTCTCGGCTGCCAGAACAAGGCTAGACGCTCAAGGCAGGCAGTCTGATTGCTTAGTGCCAGCAAAAAGGTAACAGTGGGTGATTTTAACACATTCCTCACATCTTCTCTCTCAGTCGGATCCTCGGGCAGGTGCCAATGAGAAAGTCTTAAGTCTCTCTTTCTCGCGGCTGACCTGCTGTCTCTCCCTCTCTCGCTGTTTTTCATTTTATCACTTGCATGTCCCTGCTCCTATATTATATATAGATTATTTCCATTATCAATGAATCTGCTCATTATGTTCTGGATTAACCCTTTGAAACCTGGACAAATTGGTTTGATTTCTTTGAAAAACATAAGAGGAAGGCAAAAAATTACCAGAAATAAGTAAATAAAAATACAACAAATTGCCTGAAAATTAGCAAAAAACACATCAAAATAAAAATAATAGAAATAAAATAACAAAAAACAGACATGGGAATGATCTGAAAAGTGCTTAAAAATGTAATAATTCAGTTAAATAATTAACATATATAACATAATATAGTTTAGTTTTAGAGGTTTTGCACAGTTCTCGAGGCCTGAATCAGCATCTCTTTTGTTGTGCTGAGTTGAAAGGGTTATTGTTTTCTCCATAACATATCTGAAAATTGTGAAAAACATTTCAAATCTAATTTTCCTAGAGCTCAAGGTGATGTCTCAAAATGTCTTGTTTTGTTTGACCAGCAGTCAAAAAACCCAGATGTATAACATTTATAATAGTTTAAAATAGATAAGCAGCGAATCCTCACATTTAAAGGGTTCATCCCCAAATCGAAATTGCATATTTTCTCTCTTACCTGTAGTGCAACTTATCAGTCTAGATAGTTTTGGTTACGGATTTGCAAAAAAAAAAACCTAAAAACCTAGCAAACTAGCAATATTATTAAACTGTCGATAAAATTTCTTCAGCAAAGCGGCTGAGACTAAATTTGAGCGCCTCGTTATGAGTTAATGTGAACCAACGAGTTAAAAAACACAGGCGATACCACCTCACTTTTTTGCAATATATACAGTTTTTCTGAAATTGACACGTTTCCATTTGGCATTTTTTATATTCGCAGTTTCATTTTGCACAGTTTGATGGTTAATGGAAACCCGCTTAGCGACAGCAGCACGGTTCTTTCTGAGTCCAATCACCATCCTTCATGTTTTGGTTTTTAGTTGCAGTAATTGGTTTTAGTTCTGAATTCTGATCAGGCTCCATGGAAAAGGCGAACAGTGAGATTTGATAGTTAGTTTTGGATGTACAGGTGACGTGAAGCACTCACACTTTTAGTGTCTGGAGGGAATTTTGTTGCTAATGAGGTCTGATGAGCTCTGACACAGCTGAAGACAGATGCCACACTATATGTGCCCCCCCTCATTTACACACAAACCTAACACATGTCGACACACACAAACACACAAACCCCGACGAGTCCGGACAGAGACTCTGTTAGTGCTGCCGCAATGATCACATTTCAGTTCAAGCCGCTAACAAACTCACGCACTGACACGCAGAAAGCCTCCATCAGTCTTTTGTTTTCCTTCTCTCAGTGTTATTGCCTCCTCTGCGTTTTTCTCTGCGGTGCCCCACCAGCGATTTCCCTAATTGTGTTTTTTCATCAGAGAATTACAGCGGGAAAACACCACGCAGTGCTCAATGAATCCGTCACAGCTGAGTGCCCCAAAACTAGCCCACAGCGCTGCGCTGCTTATTGCTTCAGCTACTGTATCGTGCTGCAGGGAAGCGGCTGATAAGGTCGAGGCATCTGCATCATCTCGTGTCTTTGATAGGCCTATCAGTAAGCGCCGCTCGACGCCGAGGCGCTCAACACTATCAATATTTTAGCAGAGATGAATCTGAAGAGAATCTGCACAATAACTTTGATGTCTGTGGGTTTTATTCTGACGTGCCTCTCCTGCTTTTCTGAGGTAAATGCCACAGATGTTTTAACGTGGCTCTGTCTCTCTCTTCTCCTCTTTGTGGCACTTTTCATTTTACCTCCCGTCGATCTCAGACAAGCCCCGATGTGTCTTTGTGTCTCTGATTCTGGGCTTTTCCGGCGTTTGTCTCAGTAGGTGAGGGATGCACAGTGTGTGTTGGGATCGTGAATTTCCACATTGTTTCTAACAAAGTCCTGTCCAGACAAGAAAAACAAAGAAATACTAGGAAAATAGAAAAGAAACATCTATTATTTGAGGACTGATGTTGCAGGCAGATACTAAAGCATGTCAATTTAATAGGGGAGAAAGAAAATGGGCAACTTGGCAAGAAAAATCACTAAAATCTCAAGAAATTAATAAAGGATGACAAGAAAATTATCTAAAAATAAGTTTAAAAAGGAGGGGAGGGTTTCAAAAAATAGAAAAATAAAACCCAAAACAAAAAAAACCCCAAAAGAAATGTATTTACTTTATATTATATTAATACATATATTTTTTATTTTCAACACAGTTTTTTTTGGTATTTTTTTGTTGTGTTTTTTGTTTGTTTGGGGCTTTTGTGTTGATTTTTTGGTAATTATTTTATAACTTTTACTTTTTTATTTTTTAATATTTTTTTCCCATGTCACCACTTTACACTCTTCCTGGCGTGTAACGGAGCTCAGACCTCTCAGTTTGGTTCAGTTTAGGACTCTGGTTCGGTGCGAGTTCTGTACAGCGGGAAAGAAACGCATAAGGATGTGATTTTTCATTTATTTTGAGCAGCAGTGCCCCTCCTGCCTGTTTTTCATTATAAAAAGTAAGAACATTTCAAACACCTCTGGACTAGAAGTGCGCCGATATTGGATTTAAAGGCTGATGTGAGGCAGGTCTTCCAGCTCCACTGTTGTATTTGCGCTCGCCGTAGTGTGACCGACCAGTCGGTTTATTGTGCTGACGTCAGGATATGTTGCTAATATACAAAAGTTTACTAGTGGAACTTGGTTTATCTGCATCAGCATAAATATTGTGTATTCTGTGTTTTTCCCACAGAATTCAAATCTTTATGTGGCTTCCTCTGAATTCAGGGTTTTTAACGGGTCTGTGAATGCATCGAAGGCCGAACTCTGTTTGTTTTTTTCCTCAGCAGCAGTTTGTGCTGTATACATAAAACTCCACACAAAAGTAATCTTTCATATACTATAAAGTCTCCTGCTCTTAGAGTCATAAATTATTTAATCCTTTTAATAATTGATTATTCTACAGAAAGTATTGTGGCTTGAGAGCAGCTCAGACTTATTTATATAACCTGAAGCCTAAAATCATAAATATGTCTGAAAGGAGTTTACAAACCGTGCAATATGACATCCTTTAAACGTACGGTGTGCTGCTTGTTTTATCTGCTTTATCTGTTTTATTGGCCCCCAGCTGTCGATGAACAGAAGTCAGCTGCAGCTTTTATAGCTACAAACACGCCAACAGTTTATGTGTCTGTATGAGTTTATTTGGAAGCTCAGAGCACCACGAGTTCAAGTTTCTGCTGTTTTCCTCCAGTTATCTTCCGTTCCTCTTGTCTCTTGTTGTACAGTTTGTAGTCATAGAGCCTCGGGATGTGAATAAATTTTAGTTCACACTGCCGAGAGTCAATCTGTGTGAAGTTGTTCCCACGTTCTTCTTTCCATTATCTTAAATGTGTTGAAAGTGGCTCAGCTTCAGTGTGAAGGTGTGTTTTAGAAGACAACAGAGCTTGTGCTTTGGGGCCACTTTTGCAAAATGACAGGAGATTAGGGGCCAGTCGCAGCCGCATAAATGTTTTTCTAAAGGTTTTAAGAACTTTTTTATGATATTGGAACATTTCAAGGATTTCAGGATATTTCTAGGATTTTAGGACATTTTCAGAATATTAGGACATTTCTACAATTTCAGGACATTTCTAGAACTTAATGACGTTTCAAGTATTTAAGGATGTTTCTCTGATTGTAGGATGTTTCTTGGATTTTAGGACATTTCTAAGATTTAGGATGTGTCTAGGATTTCAGGACATTTCTTGGATTTTTAGGACTTTTCTGGGAATTTAGGGCATTTTTAGGATTTTAGGACCATAGTTAAGACCTCTGTTGGGGGGTGTGGAGGATCCTCCACTGGTACTTTTAGTGTGTTGGTACACTCCAACACACTATGGTCACATGAAACTGTGTCAGTGAACTATGAGGGCAAAAAACAAACCACAAAAAAAATAGCAGAAAGCAAAATAATCATTCATTAATCATATTTGACGTAAAATCAGTTCAGTTAATGGTGATATTGATTTTAAGTGTGAGGCTCGGACCTTTGCTGGGAGGAAATGTTAGTAACTGGACCTCTGTGAGTTTTAGTAGAATAGGTCCTCCAGCTGGTGATGCTATTCTACAGTATATTTGTCATGTTCAATGTCTGACAGAAAATAAATATTTAAACCAAAATTAACCTTATTATATCTTCATATCTCACTGAGGAGTCAAAGGGAACCTTTAAGTTCGACAGAAATAGTGATTTGATGTATATCGTGATATATATCGATATCGACTGAAATTAAAAAAAAATTGTGAAAAGACTTTTTTCACTAGGCCTCGCCCTAGTGTGAAGTAATACTGATTTATGGCCCAGATGATAATGTGTATGATAATGCATAGAAAAGGTGTGTTAGAGTAAGTATGATTCATGGCCTCTTATAGGAACATTTAATTTAAAGTAATTAGATGTCAGACAGTATTGGTCCCTGTTCCTTTGCATCGGCCAGACGGGAGCTTGACCTTCGCCACCAGTGAGCCTCCGTAGCCAGGTTACTATGGCAACGGCAGAACGCAGCACTTGGGGGAGGGTTAATGATCAACTTCCTTTTACGGCTCAACTACTTCCTAATGAGCCATTAACGTGGAGATTGGGTCAGGGCCAAGGTATGCAGAGAGGATAGCACATGTGGAAAGTGTTTGCTGTGCCTCTGACTCATGCTTTTTTTTCCCTCATGATCCTATTGCAGTGTTTTTGAGCTAGCATGTGTCTCACACACACACACACACACACTGACCTGTGCAGATACACACACGGTAAACACAGTCAGTAATAGCCAGTGTCTCAAGCATCTGAAGAAGGAGAGCTTGATTATTAGTTCTATTCCAAGATTCATGATTAAAGAAGTTTGGCAAGACTCGCTGATTAGTGTGTGTGTGTGTGTGTGTGTGTGTTTGTGTGTGTGTGTGTGTGTGTGTGTGTGTGTGTGTGTGTGTGTGTGTGTGTGTCTGTAATCAGATTTGGTGCACTTCTCCATGCTGCCAGGGGTTTTTTGAGGTGAACTAGAACCTCTATTTACTGCGAGATTTCGGTGCCAGACTGAACTCATTAACAGTATTTGGTAATATATTCACTGACACAAAATATTATTACAACTTCACCGCAGGTCTGTCTCTGCTAATTGCCTCTCATCCTCATTTTCTTACCTTGGAGAGGGAAGAGAGGCAGAGAAACAGAGAGAGGTCATGGATAACTACCAACTTTCAGTACAGCTGGAATATCACTACTTACTAGGTTGTCACTGTTTGTTTACCACTCAAACTTTCAAAAACATGTTGTAAAAAGTGAAATATAGTCATGTATTTCTGCAATATGTATAGTATAAACGTAACAGAGCATGTCTTTGGCTCCTTCTCTTTGTCTATCTAAATAGAGAACATCAATAAGTCCGAAAACCCGCCTAATGTGCTAGAAAAGGCACTGGCTTTTAGCCCATTAAGCAACATTTAAATTTTAAAGTTCTCAACTTCGTTGCACATCTGTTCCTCATCCTCATGCCTTGACTTTCAGGGATTTAACCCTCAAACTTTTGGGTGCATTTTATTTGCTTTTCATCATCATTTTTTAAAAAATTTGGTTGTGTTTATGCATAGGGCATAAATTTAGGCAAAATTGTGTATTTTTGTTTGATTTTGGGATTTCCAGCTCAGCTCCTACAATAAGTCTAAAATACAATGTGAACTAAATAATTACATTCAGACTGTTAAGGTCAAAAACTCTCCATAGAAACCCATTGAAAATGACATTTTTGATCCCACAGCCTTTGAAGCATGTATTGTGTTATTTCTAGGTGTCATTTTGGGCTTTTGCATTGATGACATCATTTTGACCATATTTGGCATATGAAGGAAATACATGCTATTTCCATCAGGTGAACTGTCACAATCAATGTAGCTGCTAATCGTTGGCATATCCCAGATTATGATTAGAAAAAAAACGTATTATTTAAATATTATTAATATTAAATATTTAAATCGAATTTTTTTTTAATGTTTTTTCATCTAAAATAGTGGCATCATGGCAAAAATCTGTGTTTTAAAGGGTTATAATTCTGAAAATTAATAAATATTTCATATTTATTATTAAGACTAATGTTGGTTAAAATAATGAGCCTAATGAAAGAAGAAAAAAATATTAATGTGGAATATTTTAAAGCTTAAAGCTGGTTAAAAAACCCTAGTAATGAAAGTAGAAAATAATATTAATCTCTATTTTTTTTAAAGCTTGATTTTGAAAAGAGCAGTTTGTGCATAGAGCATTATGAGTGTGTGTAATGACCACGCTGACCGCGGTGTAGCTGTGAGTGTTGGTGCTCTCAGAGATGCACACGTGAAGCGAGTTTACCTGATGAGCCTCAGAGAAACAGCGTCTCCGTGACGGTCGGATCTGTGTCAGGAGTCTGCCGTTATCAGACGTTGTTCTATAAGAGAAAAGAACAAAAACGATGAATGCAGCAGCTTAGCGAGGTTGTGCAGTGAGCGTTCACAGGATCTTGAAAAAAGCACAAAAGCAGATTGCTGTGCTCCAATATGTGATTATCACCAGCATGTTTCCTCAGCTGTTAGTTTGTGGTCCACAAGCCGCAGACATGTTTGTAAAAACCTCAAGACCTGCTCTGAATCAGCTCTATCCCTGCACGCTTTCTGCACGCTCCACTAGCTTGAGTTTTTGTTTTTTTTACAACCCTGTGTGCTCTTTCATAATGTCATGATTTCAAAAAACAATTAATATCATCATGATTGCCTTCTTATCATTTAAACAGCCAAGACAATTACTCGCTGTAATGAACTGTGGGAGAAAAGCACAAAATGACAATTTGACGGTCCCAGTCAGCGCAATTAAATCGTCCACGTTTGACTCCTCCTCTGCTGCTAATGAGAGTGTCAATTAACTCCTCGGTGTCCACACAACAAACACAGCGTCATGTATCACACTAAAGGTGGACATCATTAGCATATGTTTATTACCTGTACGCGCTGAAATTATGTGAAATTAGTGAATGAAATTAAATTAAATTCAGACCTCCTTTGAGTTCAGGAGCACCTGTGGTTACCGAGGCGATGGCAAATCTGGTTTAATACCAAGTGAAAAATAATTGAGCAGCTGCTTTGTCGTAAATACAACTGAGGAGCAACTTTAATTTTTGATTGACAGAAAACAATTTTTTAGAGCTGATTGATGTTTTAAGTCATTTTTAATTGCGAAATGCCAAATACTGTCTGATCTCAGCCTCTCGTGTTTGTGTGATTTTGTAATTTTTCTCAGTTTTATTTGATTTTCAGTTGGGCTTTGGGCTGTTGGTTGGACAAAGAAAACAATTTAAAAATGTTTCCTTGGGCTTTGGGAACTGGTGCTGCCAATTTATCGATATAAGGATGAATCAATTCGTTGAAAAATAATTGATCTATTTAACAATCATTAGTTCCAGCCCTCATCGTATAGTTTTAATAAAATAGAGTCAATAATCAGCCTTTTTCGAGTATTATACAAGCAACAACTCATTTCTTGCTGTAAGATTTACAGCGAAATTTTACAGAGGAATTGTGGATTCAAAACGTCCAGATGATTTGCTCAGCTTAAGAGTTATGTGAGGCAATAACAGCTCTTGTAGCTCCTACTGCATCATGAGGGAGCCAGTTCCTACTGACAAGCTCATAGCAATAGCATCATGTGACCTAGAAAAGCAAAAAAAAAAAGTGTTTCCATTGCAGTTTTGCAAAATATTGAATTAATTTTAATCACCTGAAATGCCACCTCATGCGAGCTATTTTTGCGATAAATGATAGTCTTTTCAAAATTGCCCTGTTTCCATCAGATGTGTTTTATATTCGCAGTTTTGATTTGTGCAATTTGAGGGTTAAACAGAGCAATGGTTACAGAGCAGAGCTGAATGCAGAGATAGAGTCAGTACAGTAATCATGACTGGAAGTTAAAAACGATTCAGGGAAAAAAAGAGCTTTATTACATTAAACAGGGTTTTTCCTTTGGTCTGAATATACAGACCCTGTTATTGATTTCCATTAGCTCTTAAAAGGAGCAACACTCCATCACAGGTCACTGTCGGCTGTACTTACGCTCTCTGAGAGCCGTCTGTTGGTTTAAGTGCCAATTGAGTCTTTTTAAGCGACTCTTTTTGGTTTCTCATGAACCCTCAGACTGTGTTATATCTGTGGCTTTAGCAGTGAAAGAGGAGGTCATTCGGATCTGAGTGTGTGTGTGTGTGTGTGTGTGTGTGTGTGTGTGTGTGTGTGTGTGTGTGTGTGTGTGTGTGAGAAAGAGAGTGTGAACATGTGAGGGAGTCAGAAACACTGTGTTCTTCTCATCAAAGCCCCACCCTCCCTACTGTCTCCACGGAAACGCAACACAATTGGTACCTGTCGCCTGGCAACATTGCCCGGTATCTTTGGGACACAGAGCTGCTGGCAGAGAATAGATGCTCTCTCACACACACACACACACACACACACACACACACTGTTTGTCAGCTGTCACAGAGGTGGTTCGTGTCACATTTCTTTGCGCAGCCTTTTGAGCTGCAGAGTTTCGACTGTTTGTTCAGGCTGATTTCATATCAGTGGAATGAAACAAGCTTTGTACGTGCTGTAGATCTGTGTGTTTACATACTGCATGGCGAGATAAAACGTCATGAAACACTCTCTAACTCTGTTAGGAACGCTGTCATGACACAACATATCACACGACAGAAACCCGCCTTGTGCAGCTTGAAAAATTGTTAAAATAAAACTTAATCAACTAAATTTAGTTACATAATACTCCCAAAATATCTAAATGTTTGTCTGTAGGACTGAAACAATATGCTTATCTCCTGATTTCATGCTATCATGATACTTTGGTGCTGATTTCATATCTTTTGCGATTGTACATGTATCATGATATATATGATATAATAATTTCTTGCAGTTTTGTTTACTTTTTAAACACTAGACCATGTGCAAAGAAGCTTAAACAGGAGAAATATGTCTTTTCATCCCGTTAGTCCACATGCTGCAGCATTCTGGACCAAATGGAGAGTCTTTAGAGACTTGTTGGAGAAACCTGATAATAAGGATTTATAATAATCCAGCCTAAAAGTAACAAGTGCGTGCACTCATTTTTCTGCGTCTGTTTGAGACAGGATATGCCTAATTTTTTCAATTTTACACAAATGAAAGAATGCATTCCCTGAAGTTTGTTTTATATGAGAGACAAAAGATAAATCTTGATCAAAAATAACTCAAAGGTCCCTTACAGTTGCACTGGAGGCCAAACTGGAGAAAAGCATTTCTGAGGTGTTTGGGGCAAAGTGCAAGAACTTCAATTTTGTTTGAATTTAACATCAGGAAATTGCTTTCCTATCCTTTATCCTTAAGACACGCTTGTACTGTAGTCTAGATAACTGGTCAGTTTCATCTGGCTTCGTAGATGAATACAGCTGCATATCATCAACATAATAATGGAAATTTATGGTGTGATTTCTTATAATGTTTCTAAGGGGAAGCTTTTATGAAGTGAAAAGGATTGGTCCAAGCACAGAATCTTGCGGTACTCCGAAACAGACTTTAGTCTGAAATTAATGAGAAAAATTGCATCACATATTTCTAGAGACTGATTCTTTCTGACTTATATTTAAGCAGTATCATATTCTGCATATATTTTTTAAATAAATGTCTGTGTGACGCCCCTGAAGAATAAAAAATTTATTTAAAAAGTTTTGTAACAACTGAGGTGTTTGGAAAATGACATTTAAACCTTTTTATGCATTTTTTTTTTCTTCATTGAAAAAAACAAGCAACCACAGAGATATGATTCTGTAATAAAACTTTTACAGAAAAACAACAACTTTAAAACACAGTTTTTGCAGATTTACAGTAGCCCTACAGCGAGGCATGAATAAGGAAGTTTTCACTGGACCATTACACGTTGTGAAAGTTGCTGGTTGCATCCCTGGGTGAATCTGGTGGATGGTTTTCAGATACCGTAGCAGCACTTTTAGCTCCCCTGTAACCACTGCTGAAGACCCCTGGAGCAGAATACCCTCAACTGCACAGTGCAATATCAGATCAGCACGTAGAGGATGTGCTTTTCAATGAAATTGAGGCTAGAAAAAATAGATTTTCTATTACACTTGCTGAATGAATGTTCACATATTGTACTATTGGATCAAATTTAAACCTTTATTTTCTTCCTGTCCAGAGAGAGTTACATGACGGAGGTTAAAACCTGAACAAAATGAAAATGCGTTAACCATAATAAGGACTTCAGTCTCTACCTCCAGGCTGTCCGTGTACGGCACATCAGCCCCAGATGATGATGTTAAGTTTTAATGTTATCATTAGCAAAAAGTGGCTGCTAATGCTGCAGCAATTAAGCCCTAAAGGTTAGACTGCTCGCTGAAACGGACAATCATTCCTGAAACGCTCGCTCTGTTTCTGAAAGAGCAAATGTCACTGCTCTGCAATGACCGAACTGAGGTTTGTGTCTAATTCAGAACATTTCACGCCAGAACGACTCGTTAGGAAACTGAACCAGCAGTTACTGGTTAAGGTAACTGGTTTTTAGCAGCCTGATTAACCTCCGTCAGCACACACACACACACAGACACACACACACACAGACACACACACACAGACACACACACACAGACACACACACACACACACACACACACACACACACAGTGTCCTCAGCTTTGAGACGGCCATGACAGCAACATATTTGGTTTTCTATTTTTGCCCCGTCACACACTCCCACTGGAGGAGGAGGATGATGGGATAGAGTGTGATTGGACAGTGTGTTATCCTCCTGTAGGTGTGTGTCTGTATGTATGGATGATATTTATATTTGTGTCTGTGTGCACAACTGAATTTGACTGAATTTTTTTAAATCGCCTTATGAACCCTCTTGACTGAAGAGTGTTTACAAAAGCAGCGAAATTAATACGCTCTTAAAAACGATGATAGATTCCTCCAACCCACTTGTACGAGGCTGAGAGCATCTTAAGAGGAAGCACCTGCGAGAGGAAACACAAAATACATGTTTCATTTGAAGGTTTCATCATTGAGATCATTTCTAATCGACTGTTTATGTCTAAACTTTCATCAAACCCCCGATGCTCCCCACGAGGGCCATATGTGGCCCCCGATATGCTGCCAGGTGGCCCCCAACCATCTTCTAATTCACAATGGAAATAAAGTGATTTACACTGGGAATTGTGTTTGTGCTTTCAGTAAACATAAGGTGTCAGAGTGCATTGAACAGCATAAAAAAAGCTGGTTTCTATCAGATCAAAAATTGCCAGTGGAGGATCCCCCACACCTCCCACCAGAGGTCCTTGCCAAGACCCTAATGTCCTAAAATCCTAGAAATGTCCTTAAATCAAAGAAATGCCCTTAAATCCTTGAAAAGTGCTAAAACCCTTTCAAGGTCTTAAAATCCTAGAAACATCCTAAAATCCCATGTCCTAAACACCTTTAAAGTTTGTAAAATCAGAGATATGTCCTAAAATCCTAGAAATGTCTAAAAATCCGAGAATTGTCCTTAAATCATAGAAACATCCCTAAAATAGAAAAAGTCCTAAAATCCTAGAAATGTGTTAAAAAATTCAAGAAACGTCCTTAAATCGTAGAAACATCCTAAAATAAAAAAGTCCTAAAATCCGAGAAATGTCTAAAAATCCTAGAAACGTCCTTAAATCCTGGAAACATCCCAAAATCCTTGCCATGTGTTCAGTATCCCTGCATTAGAAAACAGGCCTAATCCAAACTCGATTTTTGGGGGGTTTTTTTTGTCTGACACGTGACGTGTCAGACCCTCTCTCACTGAGACAGCCAGCGCTAACCGGAGCGGTGAACCAGGAGCTTTAGGAAGGGGTCAGTTTGAGGTCAAAGAGGTCAGCCGCTGCATCAGTCCCTGCAGACACAACACCGTCACCCACAATCCTCCATACACACTCACACACACCAGCAGATGTAAAGGCCTGATATGTGGACCTCCATCACATGGCTGGGTGAGCAGCAGCCGAGCAGATGATGGATTGATTTGACTTTTAGCACCCACACCTAATCATCTCTTTATCCCACCAAATCTCTCTTTTTTTTATACCTTAAATACCTTAAAATCTATAATAAATGACCTTGAAATTATTTATAGAAAATGAAAAAAAGTTAAAAATAAAAGAAAGAAATATGGCAAACAAGACTTATGATTTAAAAATATATAAATCTGTATCATTATATTAGGTATGAAATCATGATAATTATAAATGCAGTTTTTTTCTTTTTACCTGAGAAATTTTCCCCCAGCTTTTTAAAAAAAATAATTTTGTGGAACATTTCTCCCCAGATAGTTTATTGCCCTTTTTGATAGAAACTGCACCGATTGCCTCGGCTTAAAGGTCTGAATGCTTGTAAAAAATGTCTGAAAACAGTACAAGAAAAATGATGACTCTCCAGGTTTCAAAGGGTTAACACTCACTTGGAATAAAATAGAGATTATGCCGTTTGAGCAGCTAGAAGACTTTTAATGTGAAGCATGTTTGCACAAACGCGTATTTGCTCAGATATCGACCTTACTGTCATTGTTCGGGGATAAAAAAGAGGATCTGGGTGGCAGAATGTGAGTGTTTGATTTTGGAGAAACGGTGAAGAGAGAGCAGTGTGTGTATTCTTTAATCACTGTGGACAGTGCACGTGCCAGAGAGGATTGCGTGTGTAAAACAGATTATTTCTCCCAATTAGATCATCTATCAGTCAGATGAAAGGATACCAGTGGAACAATACTAGCTGGAGGCCTGTGAACAGCTCCACCATTCACTTTGGAAGCTCGGCCTGACCACGCTGAAATAATAGCTTTGTGCATGTGTGCGTGAACGCTTTACTCCGCGACTCCGGAGGATTTCGAGTGTGGTGGATTTCCTGATTTAGAAGGTCATTATTATTATTTTTTCTAATTGCTTTAATTTTTAAAGTTGGCTCCGGCATCCATGTACACATATCCAGTATTTCATGTTCATCAGGCGTGGCAGCAGGAGAGGATTCAATGCAGGTGGAGGCGCTGATCCTCTCCTGGCAAAGAGCACCGTTAATAACTGGTGCATCTGTAAGCGCGGAGCATCGAAATTATGATTCGTGTTATGAAGTCTGCGGAGCCCCCTGGGGGGTCGACATAAGATATTTTATGTCAGGCTTTCAGAATAAAATAACTGAGGGGATTAAATAGTTTTTTAAAGGGTTTAGTGTTTCTTTTTGACTCCATAACCCACAAAAGTAAAACATAAATCATGTCAGAAAAATGAGTTTTCTAACATGCTGCATGTAATTGACAGTCACTCAGCAGCATATACATTATAGACGCTGTCCTATTTGATTGTTCATGCATAAATTATATGTTAGGAAAAAGTAAAGGCCAGGAGAGATGACACATGATGTATGAATGTGCTTTAACAGAGTGGAACGGCACAACGGCTCGCACACACGCCGCTGTGATTCGCTTATTGTCGATCTATTATGTGCAGCAATAAAGAAACCGTCTTTCCCTTTTCTGAATGCTTTTATTTTGCTGGAATGACTGTTAAAGTACAAATCTGGAGCTTTTCTTTATCAGCCTTATTGTTAACAAATCCAATGAAAAGACAAAAATCAGCCCAAATGAATTGAATCTTTATTTTAAACACGTGGAGGGAAAAAAAGCAAATAAAAGTTTTATGGCTAAGTGCAATAAACAAAACAAAAATAAATAAGAAAGAAGACCTATACTGTACAAAACCTGCTCATCAATCTCAACAAACAAATACTCGAGCCACTTAAACTTGAATATCACAAAAAAGTAGCAGGAAGAAATACACTTATCTGTTTCTACCCTTATATTTACATTCACATTATTATATAAGTGACTTCCCAAACTCAAAGCAGTACTGCTTTTGTAGCCAAAGAACGTTTTTGTGTCATAGACCTTGTTTTTTGTAGCCACACTGTCGACCCAGGTGAAAGTTTCTTTATCCTGAAGTTTGTTTTTGGTTCATCTGATGTACACATCCTGGTGCTTTATGTATTTGAATACAAAAGGATCACTAAAAGGTGATGAAATTATGTTTAAAATAAACACTTAAAAACAAACTAAATAATAATAATACAGCCATGCTTGGAGGATCTCTTGACTTTTGAAGTACTAGGGATAAATGAGTGAAAAACAGACGATAACTTATTTTTTTCCCCTTTTTTAACTGATTTATTATTTCCTGCTTTTATGGTGAAAACCAGATGCCTATTAAAACAAATAACAAATTACTGTAACTACCACCCACCGGTAGATCGATTCTCCGAAACGCTTGTGTAAATGAATCCTTTCATTTGTTGTTGTTGTTGTTTTCGTGACTCGAGGAGTTGAGGAGTCACAGCAGTACTGGTGTCAGACACTTGGAGAGTTGTAGAAAAGAGTCGACAGCAACAACAAAAAAAATGTGTCTCCCACAGACGCTTCAAGTGCCCTCGATGCCACAGCCAGGTTGTTCCATCCCAAACTTCTGTTCCCCTTTTGTCTGGAAACTGTGATGAGTGTTGAAGATGTGCTGTGGCGCTGCAGAGAGGAGTCTGACTCGAAGGAAAAAAACAAACTAGTGAGGTCCAGAGAAGTGATTTTTTATGTCTCTCTGGACACGAGTAGCCTTAATTTGTTTTCATTTCTTCTTCCTCACTCTGTCTGTCCCTTTGGTCTCTTACGTCTTCTTGCCTCCTCTACGATCATCCATCCTTTTTTTGTTTTTATGCCTCTTCACTTGCAATAGCCGCAGCAGGAGGGACTATATTTCAGATTGTCCGTACCTCTGTTTGCCCGTCCATCCTATTATCATTATACAATATTTCAAGAACGACTGCAGGGAATTTCTTTGAGCACAAACGTTCACTTGATGAACTGATGAGATTTTAGGTCAAAGGTTAAGGTCACTGCAAATTTGCATCTGTGTCATTTATGTGAACACATTATTTGAAGAACGCCTTGAGGGATTTTTGTCAAAAGTGGCACAAACGTCCACTTGATGAACTGATTAGATTCTGGTGGTTATAGATCATAGGTTAAGGTCACTGTAAACTTGCATCTGTGTCATTAATGTGAACACATTATCTGAAGAACGCCTTGAGGGAGTTTTGTCAAATGTGGCACAAACGTCCACTTGGGCTCAACGATAAATTTATAGGAATTTGGTGTTCAAAGGTAAAGGTGTGACCTTTCATCCATCTTATTCTCAAAAAGGTTTTTGTTTTTTTTCCAAATTCAGCACAAACCTTTACTTTGACTAAAGAATAAACTTATTTGATTTTGGTGGTCATAGGTCAAACGTCAAGATCGCTTTGACCTCGCATCTGCCTCAGTCTTGTGAATGCAACATCACAAGAACTCCTTGATAAAATTTCTTCAAATCTGACATACATATCCACTTAGACTTAACAATGAACTAGATTTTAGTGATTGTTAGTCAAAGGTCACGGTCACTTTGACCTTGAGTCCATCTCATTCTTGAGAATACAATATCTAAAGAAGACCTTGAGGGAGTTTGGTCAAATTTGGCACAAATGTTCACTTAGATTCAAGGTTGAACTGATTTGATTTTGATGGTCGATGGTCAAAGATCAAGGTCATGGTGACCTCATAACATGTTTTTGGCCATAAATCAAGCTCTAAAATCAACTTCATATCTCAGTAACAGAAGGGGAGACATTTCAGATACTGAGTTTCTGACACTGATTTTGAAACTGTGCTGATTGTGGAGGTCTTCAGTGTGTGAAGCGTTTTAGTGACATGGATGTAGAATCAGAATCAGAATCCGGTTTTATTGCTGAGTACATTTACATATACAAGGAGTTTGACTTGGTGTTTTGGTGCAAAACAATTAACATAAAGGAAGAATAAAAATATTGAATTTAAACAGTGTAAGAGATAAAAATGTGGAAGCAATTGAAAAATATAAAATGAAAAAACAGGATGTAAAGAACAAATTGTATGTGCAAAAGGTGCAATGGAGGAAACACAGATGTGCAGACGTTGGTTTTACAGTGCAAAACCAACTGTCAGTGCAACTTGACTGGCGTGTGGAGACATATAACCCCGGGGCGGTAATTCTAGTTTTCCTAACACCCTTTTAAACACAGCTTTTGTATCCACTGCTTCTAGTCTCATCTTTTTCCCAGCATGCACTCTATCTCTCGCTCACAAAGTCAGCTCCCATATGTTCTTTAATCCTGCATTGATCCCACGAGAGGGGTGATATTCTCTCTGTTGGTCCAGGTGCCACCTCGAGTCACAGCTGCATGTTCCCTAAAGTGCCAGCACCCTGCCATTAACCCTTTAACAGACATTGCAACTGCATGGTTAACATTTTTTGCGATCAAATTGCTTTACTAAACATTCTGCAAAACCCAATTTCATTTTATTTAGATGTTTTCATGCAATGCATTTCAGTTATTTCATTATACTGTAATTCTATTCAATTCAATCTTTATCATATTAAATTGACTACTTTTTTACATTTCATAAGAGATTTTGTTACTAGATTTTTTATTATTTGTATTTCTTTTTATTTGTTTATTTTTATATATTTATTTATGTTTATTGTTTGTTTATTTTATGAAGTTACTTTCATTTTCTGAATTTTTTATTTATTTTTACCATATATTTTATACAGATTCTTTTTTATTTGTATCTATATATTTTTGTTTATTTTTTTCATTATTTATTGCGTGAAGTCACTTTTATATTTAAATTAAAAAAAAAATTAATTAATGTATTTTGTTAACATATTCTATAGTCTATTATAATGTTGTATTTTTATTTTGCAAAGGCATTTCTTAGTGTGAGTCTACACACAAGACAGCTGCCCAGGAGTTATACAGTACTCCAGTCCCTAAAGGGCATCAGAGGATGTAGAGGTCCACACACACACACACACACACACACACACACACACACACACACACACACACACACACACACACACACACACACACACACACACACTCATGCACAAACAACCCCCACCAGTGTCTCAGGATGATGACATGCCCAGGGTCCCTTCAAAGCCACTTTGAAGGGACCCTGATTACCAGACAGCCTATAACTAGCATCCAGCTACAGTCCTGCCAACACACCGTCCAAAAAAACTCACCACAGACTCACATGGAATCAAAAACTGTCTTTTTTTCCACTTTACTGGATGTGAATCTGTACTGTAAAAAAATGTCTCTCACACATGACTTAAAGAATAAAATGTGAATACAAATTTAAATCATATTCATAGCTCTTTAATTTCCTCTTTAACGGCCGATGTTGCTGCACAGTTACATGTAATGACAAATAAACGTCTCGTGCAATCCCAAAATATCAAGCCGAGTGTCTCAGGATGATGACAGCTCAATCTTTTTCTCAGAAACCATCACATAAAAGTGTCTCTGCCAGTTGCTCAGATAGTTCACAGACGTTATGAACTGTCAGCGTAAATGATGGGAGAAATACTCTTAAAGCTGTTTCGCTGTCTTCTTTTTTTGCTCTGCAGTCGAGAGCTTTTCTCACTGAGGGCCAGCTGCAAAATAAATACAATAAAATAAATAAATCCTCAACAGCAATACTTTTATCACCCTACTACAAACGTCTTATTGCTAAATATTTTCTTTGCTTAAAAATGTACCTTTGAGATTCCTGATGTCACAATAATGTCTCAGAGTTTTCTCAAAATACGGTACTTTTTTCAGACTTTTTTACTTGGTATTCAGAGACGCACCAGAGTTGAGCTGGCACTGAGTCTGGATGTGTTTCTGCCTGAGGCTTTTGGCTTTTAGCCTCAAGTCCACAAAGCTTACAACATAAAGGTCCAGCTCAACACTGAGGCGAACACGGACCGACTCCAACAGGCCCGCTAAAAAACAGCACATTTTAATTTGTATGGTCATCAATTAAAAGCTTTCAGTAACGTATTTTGTAGGGCTGTGGATCAGGACTTGGTACCTTTAAAACGGGGATACTCAATTAGCTTTACTTTGCAAAATAACCGAAGGTCGGGGCCGGTCAAAGCAGCCCCAAACACGCTTCTTCGATTTTGGGACATTTCTTGGATTTAAGAATGTTTTTAGGATTGAAGGATATTTCTCAGATTTTTGGGTGTTTCCAGAGTTTTAGGTCACTGCCAGGATTTTAGGACATGTCTAAGATTTTAGGATGTTACTTGGATTTTAGGACATTTCTAGGATTTTAGATGTTTGAAGGATTTTAAGACATGTTTAGGTTTTTAGGATGTTTCTAGGATTTTAGGATATTTGTAGGATTTTAGGAGGTGTCTAGAATTTTAAGGAATTTTTAGGATTATAGAAAACTTCTGGGATTTTAAGACATTTAAAGGATTTTACAAAGTTTCTCTGATTTTAGGACATTTTAATGACTTAAACATATTTTGGGGATTTTAGGACATCTCTAGGATTTAGGATGTTTCCATGATTTTAAGACATTTCTAGGATTTTACATAATCTTTATGGATTTTACATTTCTCACATTTTAGGCCATTTCCAGGATTTTACGATGTTTCTAGGATTTTTGAACATTACTCAGATTTTAGGATGTTTCGAAGTACGTTGCTAGGACTTTAGGACATTAGGGTCTTGGCTAGGACCTCTGTCGGAGGGTGTGGGGGATCCTCCACTGGCACTTGTTTTATGCACTTTATACACTTAAAGTACAACTTTATTTTTATTGTGAATCAGAAAATATGGTGTTAGGCCACCCAGGACCCTATTGGGGGTCAAATTTGGCCTGTGGGCCAGAAGTTGAATCTCACTGTTTTAAGATATCAACTTGAATAACCCAGTGTGAAGTAAATTTGAAACGTCTCTGGTCAAAAGATTCCTGCAGTCTATCCTTTTTGGACCAGGCTTGTTTGCAGAAATGTCCAACATGTATTCTTGCTATTAGGTCAAAATTAAAGATAAATGTACAAATTGTAACGTCCTTCAAGTCCAACAAGTACATTTAGGCTATAAAAACAAATGACTTTCTTTCTACTACCTCCAACTTGTTCTAAGTGAAAACACTTTGGCCATCTTTTCTCTGTCGTTCTTCACCACGTCCGCACTTTGTGGTCCACTCTGCAGAGTGTTTAAAAAACCACAGCGTCCCTGCTTGTAAAATGGATGGGAAGTCAGAGTGGAACGAAAAAGATGGCTTAGTTTAGTTATGAAGTGGGACAAACTGCTCTACATTTATCTGTTTTTCATTTCAGGGCATTTAGAAACAAGAACGCAGCCTCTTTTAGTTGTGTACATTATACAAGGTTAATAATTGATTAGCTAATTATTTATTTCCAGGGGGTATTTGCTGTGTGATGGATGGATGGTGAGAGTTTGTGCTGAAGCGGAGGGAGAGATGGTCGGGCTGAGGGATCCATGCTGCAAACACGCCTGAAGGCACAGCAGCTGTACAGCCTTGATGAATAATCTAACACGCTGGCCTGGCAACAACTTGAGATGATTGCAGCCCTGGACTGTGTGTGTGTGTGTGTGTGTGTGTGTGTGTGTGTGTGTGTGTGTGTGTGTGTGTGTGTGTGTGTGTGTGTGTGTGTGTGTGTGTGTGTGCGTGTGTGTGTGTGTGTGTGTGTGTGTGTGTGTGCGTGTGCGTGTGCGTGTGCGTGCGTGTGAATGACAGAAAGACAGGGAGATTTGAGGTTGCTTATATGCTGCTTGCACTGAATCTTAAAAATGCTGTTACTGGATTACCAGAGTCTGTGATTGGATAACTCTTCTGTGCTTCTAACTTGTGATTGGATTATTCAGCATCTGGAAGGTTTGTGGTAAGACAGAAAGTGCATGATTAAACAAGTAGCTGATAAAGTTTGCAAGCTCACAGACTTACAGGGATGTCCCACGTCAATCGATTTAAGGGTCGATGAAGTCAGCTTTGAAGTCAATCAATATCTGTACAATACAACAGATCCATGCTGTGCAGCTGTCACAATACAGAGTTCATACACATTTTTACCAGTAAATTTCCATGACATTTACATGACTTTGAGGCAAATTTTAAATACCATGAAACAACCATCAATAATCTTTTTCATTACTATGTTATATCTTTTTTTTTTAATATATGTAATTAAAAAAAAAATAATTCAGGACATGATTAGAACTGAATATTAAATATAACTTAGGGACTCTTCATTTTTTTTATAAGCGGTAAGTGTTGGTGCAAAGAGGGGAGGCGTGTCAGATTATTTTTTTGCATTGGGTAGAGACCTGTGTTTTTATTTTGGCTTTAGGGGAAGGGCATGCATCTTTAAATTGCTGTATCTTGTACTCATTTTACAGCAGATTTTTGAGGAAAAAATGCACTCCAAACCCGCTGGTGGGTTTGGAAAAGTGTGTTTTCGTGGACATTTTTGGCCATTTAAAAAAAGTAATAATAATAAATAAATTTTTAAAAAGTGTTGTTTGTTGTTTTATTTGTCAAGCAGGTGATTTGGGTGATTTTTAAAGAACAAAATGTGCCTTTTTTTCTTTTTATATTTTTGATGATTTTTTTTTTGTTTTTTTGTCAATTTTCTTTTTCTTTAAATATTTTTTAAACATTATAAAAAAGAAAAAGAGAAACATGGTGATTAATTTGTTCTTGTATGTCTTTGGATTTTCAATTTCAAAGTGTTATACAGGTTTGTGAAACAAAATACCATGACTTTTCCAAAACCTTCAAGGTATATTTAGTTTTCCAAACCTTTTCTAGTCCTGGAAATTGTAAATTTCATGACTTTTCCAGGTTTTTCCCATTTAAACACTGCAATCATCTCCTTTGTTGTTAGAAAGTGAACAAACAGTTTAATAGTCGCCAGCAGTTTGAGTTAATGATATGACAGCGTTATCAAGGAGCAGCTTTAAGGTTTTAAGCGCACATCGCCAACCTTTTTGGGGACCCCTGGTGTGAACATTATGAGCCAGCAAACAAAATAATGAGCTGGAAGTGGTTTAAAGATGCATTAGATGCGCAGTTGGTATAATAATCTCTGTGGGATTAGCAGTACTGGCACTGCACAGGGAGTGTTTGTGTGAAAATACAGACATCGTAATGGAGAAAGTCTCCACGTCTCCAGCTATAAATGCTTCTCTTTGGTTATTCCTGTCAACATCTGAGAGGAGAGAGGAAAAAAACAGCCTTTTGTATGCTCGCAGAAATATAAATCCCCACCTATCAAAGGTTGCATGTATGTGTGTGAAATAGCAGAATCACACGCTGCTGAGCGGTGTGTGATGTGTGCAGGCAACAAGACTTGAGATAGACATCCTGTCGCTGCTGACAAAGGTCGATTGACAGCAAGAGAAAGAGGCAGAGATGAAGGCACAAAAAAAGCAAATAAAACTGGTGACGCCACATAAAAAGGAAGTGGAGAGAAATAAGATGCTGCATGTATGACTGTCAGCTGAGACCTTTCTGCCCTCACTCACCAAGAAGAAGACATTTCCTCTTAAACCCACTTTTTCATCAAGACTCTGACATTCACTGTAGTTTTCTTATTCAGGGTTTGTTCTTAAGTTAGAACAGAAACTAACACGCATTTTGTGCTGACATGTTTGTGCAAAATAATTGAGGATACGCTGTATTTCCAGCTAGAATATTGTCACAAAGAAAAAACTGGGTTTTTTTTTACCACAAGACATTTCGGCATTTTCAGCTACGACTCTTTCATGAGACATCACCACCTTTCCAGCAAAAGTAGTGGTGTTTAATTTAATAACTTTTTTACTGAGGCATCACTGCATTTCCACCTGAGATAATGTCACAAAAAGATTTTTTTTAAAAATGTTTTTCTTTTTTTCTTTTTTTTTAAAATTCTGTCATAAAAGGTTTTTTTATTATTATTTATCGAGACATCCCTGCGTTTTAATTTGGGACTGTGTCACAAAGAACGGTTATTTTTTACGGGGATATCCCAGTGTTTCCCGTTTTATGCCAAGACATTAATGCATTTTCAGTTTGGGAGTCTATCATGAGACATTGCTACCTTTCCAAGCCAAGTGCCATTAAATAGATTTTTTTTTTTACTGAGACATCACTGAGTTTCCAGCTGGGATAGTGTCGCAGAAAACATTTTTTGTTTTAGACTAGTAGTATATTAGTACTGTCATAAAAAGGTGATACGTTGAAAGATGATATCGTTGCATTTCCAGCCAGGACAATGCAATTAAAGGGATTTAAAAAAAAAAAAAAAAAAAAAGACATCACTGTGTTTCCAGCCCAGATAGTGTCCCAAAAAACTGTTGTAGAAAAGTCTAGTCTTGTCAAAAACCCTCAGTGATTGTAAATGTTTTCAATTTCAGTGATTTTACACGTCAAAGTCTGTTAACAGGTTTTAGACAGTGCTCTATGTTGACTGTCATTTTTTTTGCTGAAACTGGTTGTTCTGTGTGCTTGATCCTGCAGACGGTCGTATTTCCTCTTGATAAATAGTCTCACTGATGTTTGCGAACAAGCCGATGGTGGCTCAGCATGTGAATTCCCTCCGTGTTGAGGTGTTGTCGCGGTGTAAGGTGAAGGAGAGGATGCTTAACACGGAGCCCTGGGGTGCACAAGGGGAGTCATTTGGTGAAGTCTGGAGGATCTGTTGGCGAGGAATCATTTGCTGAGTTGAACTCAAGCCCAGAGTGCTGAGCTTGCCAACCTATTTTCCGGTGGGTAATCGTGGTGAATCCCGATGTTGGTTTTATTATTTGGAAGGTGTGTGCGGGCTGAGCGGAGGGCAGCAGAGATGGCAACCTCTGCAGATCGGTTGGCACGAGATGCAAAACTGGTGGGGCTCCAGACTGGCCGTCGTGTGTGTGGTCTTTGATGTGCTAGAGAAACAGTTTCTCAAAGCGCTTCGTTATAACCGTGTGTGTGTGTGTGTGTGTGTGTGTGTGTGTGTGTGTGTGTGTGTGAGCGCCATGGGGCAGGTTATGATGTGGTACTGAAGGGAGGACGCACCCAAGAAGAGCTGCACGGTTAAACTCTCGCTTTAGGGCAAAATTTTAATCCCATCACACTCCACACACACACGCACACACACACACACACACACTCACAAGATAAAGTGTATAAATAAAATATGATATCAAGGTGCACGTATTGCATCGCCCCGGGATCTTTGACTCCATTGTGGCTCAAATGCAGAGACTCGGAGGTAGTTATTCGAACTTCATGCCTTTAACCCTTCAAAGGCATGAAGTCCCCCTTTAAGGCACTGTGTTCATGCATATGGCATACATTTTGGCAAGATTGAGTGTTTTTGTTTAATCTTTGAATTCCAGCTCAGCTCCTACAATAAGTCTGAAATATACTGTGGAAACTAAATAGTTACATTCAGACTGTTAAGTGCAAAAATGCTCCATTGAAACCCATTCAAACTGCAGTTTTTAATCCCCCCCAAAAAACATCTGTTTACTGTATTTACAAGTTTACTAGTTACAAAAAAAAACAACCAAGGTTGTAAGAACATGTTCGAAGTTGGGATGAAACCCGAGTTGTCAGCTTTCAACCTCTTGTTTAAATAGCTCATAGCATTAAAATGCAACCCACCGTCTTTGTAACTTCCATGTTTTTCCAACTCAAAGCACTATGAAGTCGGAAAAACAACTTCCAAACTCAAAATCTACGACCTTCCGACATCACATGAACGCAGCAAACCTTCATCAACATGCAAAAACTTTTGGAGGTCATAGAAGTTTGCACTGCTGGGAAATCAGACACAAGAAAAAAAACACACTGGGAGTTTGATGTATTGATTTCTCCTGCATTCATTGACAAAGACGTTTTGGACAAAGGAATAAAAACAGGACAAACACTCGCTGTGATCATGGCCACGTTACCTGCAGCAGTGCAGCACTTCTCTCTGCAGGTGGCTGTTTTGGCTCTGGCGTGGACAATAGGACGGACGATAGGCCTCAGCGGGGACATGTTTTGACGTGATTATGATTTTGTTCAGGGAGCCTGTCCGATGTCGCCCTGACAAAGACTTGAATCTCTCTGCTGACAAGCTGATGAGATTGGAGGCTTAGAAGCGAACAATAATGTCCAGCTTTGTCGTTTGCCTGGGTTAGCTGGTGCCTCGGGCTGCAGTTCACAGTCGCTACTGACAGATTGTTGTTTGAGTGCCGATTATATTACAGCACACACATAGTGCACAAGAGAGAAACTGCACATGCACAAATAGATTTGTTATATTGTACTACCAATGTGTAAAAAAAAGTTTTATGAGTTGTAAAATTTGTTATTTGTGGTTTAAAACACCACCAAACTCAAAATGATAAAAAAGAAAAATGTGATATTTGTGGTGTGAAAACACCTCCAAAATCAAAATGATTAAAAAAATAGAAAATAACACTCAAAAAACCCAAAACCCTCAAAATTATTAAAAAATGAAAAAAAAAACACGTCCAAAGTTCAAGATTATGAAAAATAGTAAAACACCTGCAGAGTGCTAAATTATTGAAAAAAAAACACACACACTGAAAAACTCAAAATAAAAAAGCAATATTAATAGAAAAAAACAACACCCAATAAAATATTTTTTTAAATGGCAAAAAACCTCTGAGGAAAATTCAAGAATTTAACAGCAAAATGTCCAAAACTATTTTTAGTATTATCACAACCTTATATTTAAAATGATGTCTCAGAAAATAATGTATACATATATCTTTTTCTGTTCTGTTTTTAAAGATTTTTCTTTTTTCATTTTCTTTGTTTGTTTATTTTATACTTTTCCTTTTTTTAAACTTATTTTCAGTTAAATTATGTTACTTTTTCTTTTTTTTAAAATAATAATTTCCTGCTAATTTTTAAACTTTTTTATTTTCCACTAAATATAAAACTTTGATAATAACTATCAAGCAGATAACGTATGAATTCAGTTACAACAAGAGTAAAGGCTCAGAGCACAAAAAGAAACCTAACAAAGGAGCTATCAGTCCCCGAGTGCTCATTGACCAGCTACTCAATCTGGTTTTCATACAGAGACAGTAGTACAATGAGAAAAATACACACACACACACACACACACACACACACACACACACACACACACACACACACACACACGCACACACACAGAGTAGCTATTCATGCACACACAGGGTCAGATCCAGCACCTCTCGTTTGTAATTCGAGTTGCAGCCAGCCCCGTTTGACCTCACGGAAAGTGACATAAGTGCAGAAGACAGACTGCGAGACATTCATTAAAAACGAACTCTGCATTTAGAATTGAGGCGAGAACGAGACGGGAAGAAGGCGGCAGAGCCAGACTGAGCGGGAGCTGACAGCAGCAATCACAGGAGACGGAGCCGAACCTCTATTTAACAAATGCAACTGTTACTGAGAGACAGAGAGAGACGCGGACTGACAGTGACAGTGCGGCGGAGAGAGACAGAGACGTGGACATGTACCAGGGCAGTCATTAAGGGAAGACGAACATGAAAACTGTATCCTGGCAACCGAAATTAAGACTGGAAATACTAAAAAGGTCTAACAATGACTGCTTGATCATTTTCTGAGTTGGATTGTGTTCGTTCATGCCTTCATGGTTTATATCGTGTCTAAAGCTCTCTGACTTTGATTTACTTCTTTTTATTTGACTTTTTTTACTGAACCTTCCTCTCCAGTCTGTCCCTTGTTGTTAAATCACTTGATTTAGCCCAAATACTAATTTTGTTATGAAGAAAAAAGCTCGTCAGAGACTGAAACCAGTGCATCTTATTCCTGCACTAAAAGACTTTGAAATCTGACATCCTCTTACATCATAAGACAATCTGAGTTTTTAGTTTCAAACTATCTAAGATTTTGCAAAGATTGGGTCACTGTTTTCAAGACTACAACTCGATCCTTCTGAGTTTATTTCCCATCCTGCTCCTGGTGGGAAATATTTAAACAAACTCCCTTTAAGAAATACGACATAATAGCAATTCCTAACATTTCTGCAAAAACAAAATTGCACGTGCATCATTGACGTGCATCAAATTTGCATGTTTCATTCTCCGGCTCTACCTCACTGCATACTCAAAACAAAGACCGAGTTTAGATGAGGACGGGAAAGTCTTTACTTTGCGTCTTAAATTCATATGATAACATTGTGAGAACGATCTTCGTGTACACGGATCCGCAAAATCAACCAAAAACGCTGTAGTATGCACACCAGGCCAGTAGGTGGCGGTGTGACTTTGTAATGAAAAACTGTAGAAGAACACCGATAGCGGCGAGTATAAACAAACAAGAACACGACGGTGAACGTACGCACAGAAACCGACAGCGTTAATAACCTCATAGAGTCAAACACAGCTCGGTAATCCACCATTGTTGTTATTGTTGTCCTCCTACTCTCACACGGCTGTTTGTGCGAAACGTAATCCACGAAGTGCAGCCGTGACGTCACCATGGCATCGCCACTTCGTACATTAAAAGAAGGGGTGGCGTTTTTCAAAAACAGACACCCTGGAACCAGGTTTCAGAAGTTTTTGGGCCCCCAAAACCCTGTTATTGTGTGAACGAACGGCCAAATCGCAACAAAAGTTAAATGTTTCATGCACGAACTGTTGCCATGTAAACCGGCCCTAAAACTTCAACACATTTTTTCATATGCAGTACTTTATGTTACTCTCATATTTTTATTAGTTTGTTATCTTATTTTTATCCTGATATATTTAAATGTTTGATGGTGTGTTCTTTATTCTGTATGTTCAATAGATTTTACAGAATATGTTATGGTTTATTTATTTTATTCTCTTCAAGTGTGATGTGTACATCACCGGTTTTTGCTTCTGTGCAATCGAGAGGAAAGAAAGAAAGAAATCTATAAAGATGTATCCACGTACAAACTTTACATTTTGGATCTCGTTGCCTAAACTCCACCAGGTTAGTGAGAGGAGACTGCGGAGCTGAGAGGCAAACCGTCTCAAAAATGTCTCACCAAAACAAGTGCTGGTTCTGGGTCAGATACACGGCTACTTAAACACGGACCCCATAATCCCACCAGTTTGTCACATTTATGTTTGACGCTGGGTGAAATCAGCTCACTGTCTCGTGGATGACTGCAGTGTAAAGTTGACCCAGTGTTGTTTCAGCGCTGAGGTTAACCCTTTCAGTCGGAGTCCAGTAGTCTAAATAGAAATATTCAAATAAAAGAATAAAAAGTCTTATAGCTTCTTAAAGCAAAATCGCTGGAGACAACAGGTGTAATCTGTTTATCACCGTCTGCAAACATATTATTATAGCTGTAGTGATAATTGCTGCAAGTGCAGCCTCGGCCTCTGAGCCGCGTGTCTCATGTTGCATATCCAAGCACAGCGCACTGGATGACATCAGGGTTGACTCCCAAAGGACGCACAGAGACAGGAAGCGCGGGGGCCGGCGGGGAGTCTAATGGAAAGTGGTCTTCACTTCTGTTAGCTGGTGTTTTCGTTGGCATCACCGGATACCGCTGCGTCCCCCCGGAGAGATTAAAGAGAGGGAAGGTGAGAGCAGGATTTAGAGGAAGTGAATACGTGTCAGTCATGGGAGTAATTAGCTCATGAGATGGACTGTTGATGTGAGTCTGAGACGACGACAGGAGGGACACTCAACCGGTTACATGTTAGGATTTTAGGACATTTCTAGGATTTTATGCAATTTATCCAATTCTAGGATATTTCTAGGATTTTACTAGAAATAAAATGACTTCTCCAGGATTTTGGTACATAGAATTTCAGAGCATTTGCAGGATTTTAGGACCTTTATAAGATTTTAGGACCCATCCGGACCTGAGAGCGTTTCTGAGGTTTTCAGATAATTCTCAGATTTGAGTTTTGGGGGACCTTTGTAGGATTTTATGACGTCTCCACGATTTTACTACGTTTCCAGGTTTTAGAACATTAGTAGGCCGTTAGGACGATTTTCGGACGTTTGGAAGTTTTAAGGACATTTGAAGGAATTTAGGACATTTCTAGGATTTGATCATGATTTCAGGATTTTAGGACCTTTGTAGGACTTTAGGACGTTTTGGGGATTTTAGGACATTGCTCAGATTTTAGTACATTTGTAGGATTTCAAGACTTTTCTCAGATTTTAGGACATTTCCAGGAATATAGGACATTAGGGACTTAGCTAGGACCTCTGTTGGGCATGCAAGGGATCCTCTACAGCCACTTATTTTTTATAAACAAGCTCTATGATGCTTTGAGGCTGTTTTATGCACTCTGGCACCTTATGTATACTAAAAATACAAAAACAAATTCAATTCCCAATGTGTCCATTTTTTTTATTGCAATTTAGACAATGAAACCCTATCGGGGGCTAGATTTGGCCTTTGGTTAGTTAGCTGAGTATCACTGGACTTCAACATGCATACATCTAAAAACATAATCACAAAAACATGTATTCTTCCCTCCTTCTTCTCCTTTCTCTCTGATTTCAAAAGTCGCTGGTCTCAATGTTTCCTTCTGAGCGGTCTCTAATATTGGCTCAAAGCAACACAGGCAATGAAACACACACACACACACACACACACACACACACACACACACACCTCACACATCAGCGTTAGGCCATAAAATATTTAATAAGGGGGTCTCGAGGGCCTTCAGAATTGATGGATCAATGAGAACGCCTGAGCACAAAGTAATAAATAGTCCATTTTAGAGAGTTCGCCCATCTACATGCCCATGGCCATTAGCGGAGTGTGCACTGGCAAAATTTTCCATTTGGTATTTACACACCCTCAAACACACACACACACACACACATCCATCCTCTGCTGATCACCCATCAAGAGGCTGGGAGCGCGGCTGCGTTTGTAAAGCCAGTAAACAGAGGATCATGTTCCTGCCCGAACACAACATTGTTACTTGAGGGAGGGCGGATGTGCTTTTGGCTGCTTCGGCGAATGAAACCTCATAAGGTTTTGTGATGACTCTTGACAGTGTTTACTTCACCTGATCAATTCTTGTTACTGATCTGCCGGCGTGCGTGCTCTGGACCCCAGCAGCTCTGCTTCCAGCGCTCCGTCTCCTCTCTCACAATGAGACTGTTTTCATTGTTTGAATATTTTGAGAGATTTCACACTTGGAGAAATGCCGAACACGCTGTGAGTCTTGTTCTGACGGGCAAATTTACAAAAAGATACACGGCTATTGCCACTGCCAAACAAATAATCAAAAAAAAAACAGTATTATCAAAGCACCTGCAAAGGGTTAACTCTACCCCTAACTGCGCTGCCACGCAGAGAGAGCGCTCCTGTGTTATTTGCATGTATTTACATTTTAATATCCATACATTTAGAAGCCCATTCAGCAGGAAAAAAGGCTGGCATCGTACATTTCTGTGCACTGTAATTACCTTGCATGTGTATGTTTCAGATCCATCATACATGAGTGATTTTTCAGTGTTTTTACAGCAGCTTCTCAGATTTTTTGAGTTGGTGATACATGCAGTGCTCTGACAGACTGGGATGTTAAATCTCAAATATATTTTCTTCCTGTCACATTGAACTTCTTGGCTTAATTTTTTTTAGGCATGCCTCTGCACCTCACTCTTTTTGTCTGTGTCATTGGTCTTCCTGCTGTTTTTATACCGCAAAGTCAACATTTGTACTAAGTCTCGTGGACAGTCGCAATAACAAAAGACAGCTGTAAAACTCTTTGGACATGTTCGCTCCGTGATATCTGCTGTGAGTGGGGCTTTGAAACAGGGCTGATCACTGCTGCAGCTGAGTTTTTAAGATTGGATAGAGTTTGGGTTCAATACTCTTTAAAGATTTTCGGTGTTATCCCCAGAAGTTTAGTCTTTGCAGAACCGTGAAAGTCTGAGTAACATTTAGACCATGGTAAAATGGAAGTCTTAATAAAAATCCAAGATACTTTTTAAATGATGCATTCGAACAAGCATGTGTTGGGAACAAGCACAGGGTCAGAGCGTCATATTGAGCGTATCAGAGGTCGTGCTGAATGTCCTCGCAGATGTTACGGTGATTAATTCTTGATGAAATCAGCCAATTATTGAAGCGGTTTGCCTTTAACAGTCGTATTGATGATTGTCTCTTCTCTCTTTACAGACAGCAACTTTGTGTTGGGAAACGCCCAGGTGCAGTCGCTCTACCCCATCGTCTACTGCTCCGACGGTTTCTGTGAGCTCACCGGATACGCCCGCGCCGAGCTCATGCAGAAGAGCTGCGCCTGTCACTTCCTGTACGGCCCCGAAACCAGTGACCGGTTAACGGCCCAGATCCAGGGAGCCCTGGATGACAGGAGGGAGTTCAAGACCGAGCTGGTCTTCTACAAGAAGGAAGGTGAGAGTGCAACAGGAATCTGTGTGCGTCGGTCTGAAGGCCAGCGTGAATGTGCGTGTTGTGTGTGTGTGTGTGTGTGTGTGTGTGTGTGTGTGTGTGTGTGTGTGTGTGTTTCTGATTTTACATTTACTTTGTGAGGACCAATGTGAATAAATTCTTTGAAACCTAAGGCTTGATTTCTTTCAAAAATGAGAAAAGGCAAAATAAATTAAAATAAATTAGTAAAATGTACAAAAAATGACCGAAACAATTAGTAAAAACTAAATAAATAAATAAAAATAAAAGAAGATAATAATAATAATATTTTTAAAGACAATGAAAAAGTGCTTAAGAAATTGTAATAATTTTGTCACATCATTTTAAATATGTAAATTTAATAGTCAGAAATATTGTTTTTGTCTAGCTTTTTTCTGTTTTTTTCCCATTTTCTCCTAGCTTTTGGAAAATTTTTCTAAATCTAGTTGTTTCTTGCAATTTATGGAACATTTCTTATCAAGTTGCTCATTGCCTTTTTTCCCATGTTTTTGAAAGAAATCCAATTTGCTCAGAGTTCACAGGTTCAAATGCAAGTGAAAAGCGTCTGAAAGCAGCACAAGACCAATCGCTTCAGGATTCAGTGAAATGTTCATACAGTGTTGAAGCAAATTCATGTTTCTCACACATTCTTCATCCATCACTTCACCTCTGAACATTAATAAAATGTACAGTTTGTGTGAGCTGAAGAGCTGCAGACAAACATGATAACATCAGCAGACGAGGCCACTTAACTTTTGCAGAAAGTCATTGATTCAGTATAAAAAATATCTACAAATGAAGCCACAATCATTATGTGTGGAGTATAAAGAAGAGTATTTGAGAAACATTGAGAAATAGGACTTCTGTATGTTTCATATGATTTTTAATGTCGACCAACACCAACTGACTTTTAAGTGATTTAACTGCAGACTAATTTGAGAAGGAAAGTCAACAAGAGGAGGATCTGGTGGAGTTGGACCAACCAGCACTTACTTATGAGAGAAATCTTAATTTTTGAAATTATTTTTTGAAAATATTTAAAATAATTGGGCGTAGGCTTTTATTTGAAGTTTTACGGTAATTCACAGAGCGGAAAAAAACACATGTACAGCATGGTCACAACATGAAACAGGAAGAGGTGGTAAAGGAATATGGAAACATTAGAAAGGCATAAATCTCTGTGGCTGTGAATGTTTTTGGCTGTTGAAGTCTGGTGTTGCTCTCATGATGACACAAACCGCGTGTTTTTTTTTAAAGCCCTCGGTCATGTGCGAATGCATGTTCTGTATGCATTAGTGAGAGTGGAGGTGCACGTGTGATGTCGCTCTGTGTGTGTGTGTGCAAGGTCGGACATTATTTCACATCAGGTGAAAGCACATTTCTACATGCAGTATTTCATGTGAACAAAGAACACATAAGTATTATAATATAAATATGAATGATGATGACAATTATACTAATACTACTAATAATAATGATAATAATAATTATTATTATTATTAAAAGCTTCAGAGTGAGCTGATGAAAAGGGAGCGACGGCAAAACAGGAAAATTAAAAGTCTGGAGAGAGAAGAGGGTTGTGAGAGAAGAACAGCAGGAGAAAATTCCCGCTCATTCATCCAGTCTTCATTAATTATTAATCAAAAGGGGAGAAAGACGAGTGAGGAGGTAGAGAAGCAAAGACTCAGTCCACAAACAGAATGAGAAAAGTGGGAGTCGCTTAAAGATGGAGGAGAGACAGAAGGAGACGTGGACACATCTGCTCCTCCGAGATATGAGCCTGTAACAAAGAGCAACACGAGGTTATAAAAGCTCGCGTCTCACAAACACACAAATGACAAATTAGAAGTGTTTCATGCTTTTATCAGCTCTCCACGAGCTCACATTAGCATTTTAGCTTTCCCCGGGGGAGCGGCAAAAGAATAAACACATTTATATCCAGTTCCTCCTCTCAGATCACCGCGGTGCTCCCACCAAAGCCTCGGGCACGATGTAAAAATTGCATCCACTGATATTCAGAAATTATTAATATGAACAGCATTTACAGACCAAGAAATACACAGGAAGGACTGTAAATACAAATTATCGCATTAACACATTTAAAAAATTAGGAGAAAAATGAACAGAATGAGCTGATGCTGCTACAGTAAGTGTGGCTAAAGGTAACTCCAGATTTTAAAGGTGCCATGCAGAGTTTCCTTGTAAACAAACAAAAGCTGTTTATATTTACTACTCACCAAAATCAGTGTGTGTAGGGTTTGGCCGATGGCATACCCCCGTAACAGTTTGGACTTCTCCACCAGATGAACTGTGGTCTGCCAGATGGACAAAGTGGTATTATTTTTAGTGCTGAAGTTGGTTCAATTAATTCATTAGCACAAATATTACATATAACAATAACAGAGCAGGCACACGGCATGTTTCTTAACCCTTTGACACCTGAGAAAAGTTGTTTATTTCTTTCAAGAACATATGGAGAAGGCAATAAGCAACTCACCAAAACATGGCCCAAAATTTAGAAAGAAATGAGGGATTTTTTTTTTAATTACAAGAAAATAATCTGATAATAAACAAAAAAAGAAAAGAAAATTACTTGGATTTTTGTTTCTGTAACATCATTTTAAATATAAAATTATAATCAATATAATTATTTTTCTAACACCCCACTAAAGAAAATGAGCTTAAAAATATTTCCCCTTTTTTGATCATTTTTTGCTTTTGTCTTGTATTAGTACTTTTACTTAAGAAAAGAAACTGCATCCTTCCTTCATCACTGGTTGTGTTGAAGAAAACATATCACTAAAAATGTTGAGTGTTATAAAAATGAAAAATATCCAATAATGAACCACAAACACATGAAAAACAAATACAGCAGACTTCAGCCGAATAGATCCGTTATACCTGTCAGTAAAAATGCTGTTCTGCTCTAATAATATAATAATTTCTATATATTAATGACTTGTTTTCATTTTTTATCGTGATTCCTCGCTGATGGTTACGGATGGAGAGAACAGACGGCAGTATGTGTTGTCTCAGTCCTGCCGTTTGTTTACCATCGTGTTCCAGTCAAACAGGGACAAATCCGCCCTCAATATGGCTGATGTTTTTATTGAGGCAGTCCTCCCGCTTGTTTAAATGCATTATTTACACACATGATCCCCTGTCGGGAATTAGTCTCGGAGTTGCAGAAAACAGCGCGCAGCGTGCCGCACGCAGCCCGCAGAGTCACGAGTCACAGATTACAGGTGAGGAACAGAAAACCAAAACAGCTGCTTTTTCAATCTGATTTCATGCATTTATGGAGCAGCCAGCAGGGGGTTCCTTCTTTTGTTTGATGACATTTTTAAAGAGCAAGGCTGGAGATATTCAGCATTTTTCTTACTGTCAACAAATCCCATGAAGACATCAAAAACAACAATGAATCGATCTCAGTAACAAGTGTTTTTGTACCCAAAAGTCTGAGAGATCTGCATCTTCTGTGCCATATATATAGTCCAAATAGTCCAAAACTATGAGATATTTAAACTGGATATTTTTACAAGAATAATCAGGATTCTGTTACTGTATTGCCTGTTTCTGGCCTCAAATGTTTTCAGAAACATGCCTTAACTAAATGTTTAATTGTAATACGAGATCTGGCCGGCCGTCATTGTTTCACATGTGCTGCTCCACATTAAGTCACCCACCAGTGGGAGTGTTTATTGGTCTGGTGCAGCACAGTGCATCCTGGTAGTTGTAGATTTTTTACCCCAAAAGCATCCTTTTTCTTTGATCTATCTGGTCACTAATTTTGAGTATTTGCATCTTTCTACTGCCTTCAGACCTCTTTATATCAGTGAAATACTTATTTAAAGGGAAACTTTGCCAGTTTTTAACCAGCTCTGTGTCACTGTGGTGTAGGCCGTGTGTGCAGATAAATGGCGTCCAGTCTCCCCTCTCGTGCCTCCAGCAGCAGGAACTGTCCGACAGTGTTGTGTGCAAAAGTCTGCAATTTCCAAAACCTGCGTGACGCCAGGATCAGTGATGCCTTTCATGTCACCTGGTGAGCTTTTCCTGATGCCACAGGATCATGGGGAAACAAAAACACTCTGTATCTGCTCACACTGCGGTGACACAGACCTGGTTAAAAATAATCAAAGTTTACCTTCAAGTCCAGTACTCGAGTAAATGTACTAAGTTGCTTTCTAGTACTGCTTTCAACCAGAGAAGACAGTGAAGTGATGCTTTCAGCCTTTTGTCACTTTACAATTTAAAGTCTGTCGATTTAACAAACCTTTGAGGTCCACAGTCATTTTTTATTGTATCTTTTTACCAAATTATGAAACTAAACTATGTTAGAACACTAACACTGATTTCATCCAGAATCCAAACATCTGCCAGGCTCCTCTTCATCATAACGAGAGGTTGCTTAAACAGCGATTTCGCCCAGAAATGAAAACTTTAGTGCAGCACCTTTTCCCCGTGAATGAAGCTCTGGCAGTGTTTCGTGGACGATAAAACTTCACTTGGCTTTCCCTCGACATGAGGGTGATAAGACAAGACTGAATTTTCATTTTTGGTCAACTGCCCTTTTAAATGCTGCATGTTCTGTGGTGCAAACAAATGTGCAGAAGATTTCTTTGCACGGCAGTCAGGAGAATCTCACGCAGAGATGGTGTACGTGTTGTCTGGAATATATGAGTTTACAGTTGAGGCACGGACTTGTGGGGCTTTAAAGTGAAATCTATACTTCCTGCAGCCTCCCTCTGCACACTGCACCTACTCACATGGGGGATGCGGTGAATTCTGAGGGTATAGATAGCACTGAAGAAAGCGGCTTTTCATCCAGGCTGAGGAGCTGCTGTGAACACAGACTCATTATAGCTGCAGGCACATGCTGCCCCATGTGATGAACGTATGGTCACACATGAAAAAGTTCTGGGAATAAAATTCGCTCTCAGACCGGTCAGAGCAGGTCATAAATGATGTGTGATAGCGACGGGGATGGAGAGGGACATTGTGAAATAGAAATCGGTTCATCCGTCCTTACTTTTTTTTTTCACTGCAGTCTCCGAGCAGCTCGTTTGAAGTCTCTGTATGTTCAGCTCTGTATCTTGGCCCAGTATGTATTTCACACATCATGCAGGAAATCACAAGGATTTAAACATAAGAGCTCAGCCTAGTTTCCTTACTGACTCACTCACATAAAGTAGGCCTACACCTTCCCCACAGCCTCTGTGTCTGCACAGTGTGGTGCTTACAAGCAGAGGTGGAAAGTCACAACAGTAAATCTAAAGGAGGACTCTAATTTGCAAAGAGTCATAGCATTAATGGGGCGGGTTTCCATTAAACCTCTAATTGCGAAAATTAAAATTGCAAATATAAAATATACCAAATGGAATCACATTGGAGCCGGCTGACAGACATGTCCGGGCTGGAGGAGGCTGTGGGACATGTCCAGGCTGGAGGGGGCTGGGGGACATGTCCAGGCTGGAGGAGGCTGGGGGACATGTCCAGGCTGGAGGGGGCTGTCGGACATACAGTTTTGGTCTGGATCCGGACCGCGGTTTGCAAGTTGGTGATGCCCGGCTAACAGGTGCATGTGATGAGTCAGTGGTATGGGCGCCATTAACAGCCACCTCCGTGCATATTGGTAGCGTGCAATGACAGGTGTTTTTGGAAAACCTGGCAGGAGGGAGACAGTTTGTAAAACTGCTCCAGTTGGAGCGGGCTAAAATTCTGAATGCAAGACTATTATTTTCAAGAGTATTTCTATACTGTTGTATTTCTATTTAAATTTAAACACAAGAATAAAGAGTGCTTCTGCCACGTTGGCTCACAATAATCTCAGTTACAGACCACAGAAAAGATGATGATAGACTCGCTCCGATGTTGACCTGCGTATTCCACTTAAAATGAATCATGCCAAATTACTGATCTTCAGGTGGCTGTTTTATTGTGTTGTCTTGGCCCGCTGAACAGATTCACTTTATCTTGACTCAAGAAAAGTGAGCCTCCAGTCTGACATTACAGAAACACCGTGCCAGTTCACAGTTACCTTCCAACATTTATTCACAGGAAACAAAGGATGCACAAAGATTTTGACTGTGGCGCCTCGTAGACCTGCCATGCCTGACTTTTCCAGGGAACATGGTCCCACACGGTGGAAAAGACGCACTGACTGTGCTCTGTGGTCTCTCTCTGTCCAGGTACGCAGTTCTGGTGTCTTCTGGACATTGTACCCATCAAAAATGAAAAGGGCGAGGTGGTTCTCTTCCTCGTGTCCCACAAAGACATCACCGACAAGAAGAAGGACCAGGATCCTGAGCAAGGACCTGACACAGGTGAGTTTATATCAGTTACACCTGCTGACAGTTTAAAGCCACTGATATTCAACAAATGACCTGTGCACAGAGTCTGGCCCCCTGATGGAGGGCCCCAAATCCTTAAAATGTCCTCAAATCCTCCTGGAATCCTAGAAACGTCCTCAAATTTTAGAAATATACAAAAATCCTAGAAAATTAAAATCTGAGATGTGTTTTAAAATCCTAGAAATGTTTTAAATTCCCCCAAAATGTCCTAAAATCCAAGACACATACTAAAACCCTATAAAAGTCCTAAAACCCTAGAAATGTATGAAAATCAGAGAAATTTCCTGCAATCCTAGAAGCTTCCTAATATCCTAAAAATGTCCAAATATCTGAGAAATGTCCTTAAATCCTAGAAACGCCCCATAATCCTTAAAATGTCCTCAATTCTGAGAAATGTCCTGAAATCATAGAAATGTCCTGAAATCTTAGAAATGTCCTAAAATCATAAAAATGTACCAAAATTCTAAAAACTTCCTAAAATCCAGGATATGTCTGAAAATCCTTCAACTGTCCTGAATTCCCTAAAAATGTCCCAAAATCCAAGACACATTTCAAAATCTGAGAAACATCCCAAAATCAGAGAGACATCCTCAAATCATAGAAATGTCCTAAAACTTTAGAAATGTCCTAAAATCTGAGATATGTCTTAAAATGCTAGAAATGTCTAAAAATCCTTGAAATGCCCTCATCCTAAAAACATGTATCGGGCTGCTGCGACTGGCCCCTGACCTGTTGTGATTTTGCAGATCGGCCCCCAGTCAAAGCAGGTTGAGTTTCTCCTAAATTTGGACTTTAAGTCCACGAAATGAGGCTCACCTGCTGAGCTCAGGTATCCTCTTCTGTCCTGTTTATTTCCTTTAAAGCTGGTATTCATAACTTAATGTAATTATATTTTGCTGAATGCCTCTCAGCTATTAAGTGCCACTGCAGTTATTGTAATTCCAAGCAAACGGCAATTAAGAGCTGATTAGTAATTTTCATCCCTTTCTTTCGTCCTGCCTCTTCTCCCAGTGCAAATCAAACCCTGATTAAATAAGTGTGTCTGTCAATTTGAATATTATTCCATAAATAATAACCGATGCCTCTCATAAAATGCATGTGGCGAACTGTAAACACTGTGACAGATGACGCACAGCTCGTCATAATGCAGATACTTGGTCACTATGGAAATTAGCAGGCGTTGTTACGAGTTAATTAGAGGCGGTCAGGAATTCATTGCTGGACGGGACATTTAGGTTTTCAGAAATAAAAAGACAACTTGAAATATTTTTTAACAAGTGTTCAATAATCCTAGTAAGAATTGTTTTTTTTATTGAGCATGACCACAAGTTATTACAACAAAGTTCCCCCAACTTTGAAAAAATGCTCTTTTTAGCCAATTTTGTATTTTTTCTGAACCCTAACATTGTTATTTTTTGTTACAAAAAAACGCCAAAATGACACCGACTGTTTTCAGCCCGTTTACCTTTTAATACCTGGATGTACATCAGTTTTCTTGCTGCTTTCAGACGCCTTTTACTTGCATTTAAACTTCTGAAACCGAAGAAAAAAATGTTCAGTTTCTTTCAAAAACATAATGAGCAACTTGGTGAGAAATAAGTACAATAATAAAATACAATAAGTACAAGGTGACAAGAAAATTATTTAAAAATCAATTGAATGGGATAATTAAATGTGACCGAAAAAATGATGTCCATAAAACTAGATTTATAATTCTCTCACTTATAAAAAAAAAGAAAAGAAAAGAAAAAAATACTAATGTTAAATCATGTTTAATTATTTTCAGGTAATTCTTTTGCCACTTTTTACTAATTTCTTGCTGATTTTTGGGCTTGCCTCTCCATTATAGCTGCATAACATGCCTACGCCGCCTGCGATTGTAAATAATGTCCGGTAGTGCAGCAGCTCAATAGAAATAAACCTGCTAATGTTTGGAAACACAGTGGAAACAGTCATCTGGCAGTTGTGTTTTATGGGCATTTTTTTTAAATATCGCTTAAGTGTTGCACAAATCTGTAATAGAAACCTGTTTTGTGTGTCATGATATGGACAAACAGTATCTTGCCTTCAGATTTGGAGGACTTGTTGATCGTAGTCTATTTAATTTTTTGACTTACATAGTTAAAATAAATTATTTGCACTTTAAAAGACGAGCTTTTGACCTGCAGGGCTACAATAAAACATATAACCTGCCAGGAAACTGCACCTGCAGGAGCCCTGAGCAGGTTAACCGCCCTCCTTTAGTACTTTTTTGTGCTCTAAAAGTCAGTTCAGCTACCCGACCAATAAAAACGTAGAAGGCTGCTCGGTCGTATTTCTCTCGGAGCTCACTCCATCAGTGACCCTCCGTCAGCCCGGAGTTGTTTGGGGTGTTTCAAACTGTTTCTCGTCCTCAAGTGAAAACAAAAATCCCAGCGTGCAAAAGCTGAAAGAGCAGATCTCAGAGGTGTGTGTCGAGTCGGAGGGGAACGTCTTGAATCGCCGTGTTCAAAACACTCTGCATTCAATATTTTTGCAAACCTGCAAACACTGAATACACAGTTATTACTCACATTCAAATCCAACTTTTAAACTTTCCAGATCCTGTCGCCCGCTGAGTTCATACAGAGGATGTGCGGAGAGACGGGGAGAGAGGCAGAGTAATCAAGACTCTCGAGATGAAGTGGGGTGTTTAAAATTTTAGTTTTTTCTTTTTTCTTTTTTAGATTGGCTTGCAGAGCTGCTGTCTGTAGTGCTTCCTGGTCGGGAAGAGCACCTGCTTGAAATTACTTAGCCAATTTTCCCCCACTTGCACAAAATGCTCTCTTTTGGATGAATATCTCATCGCCGTGCAGCCGAAATGATTGAAGCCTGCTTTCACATAATGTGGCTGTGTTTTACGCGACGCGTGAGTTATGACATTTCAAATTCAAGCTACCAGACTGAGAGTGCCGTTCACACCACAGGGGACAGAGGACAAACGACAAAGTAGACGGGAAGGGAAGACAAGAGAGACAAAAGAGAAAGTAAATGGCTTCTGTTTCTGATTCAACACAACTGTAACCATAAACGCAACTTTTCTGCTAAATTAAGCAGCTCTGGATGTGAGAGCAAAACGAAAAAGGAGAAAAAAAAGGTAAATATAAAAAAGACTGACATTTCTGATGTGATCTTTTCTGACCTGCTCGTGCTCCGGCTCGGCGGGAGTCTGCTGACTGGTTGAGCGGCTCACTTTTGGCACTTAACGCAGCGTGATGTGGCTTTCCAAAACGCACATTCGGTTTGTGAGACGGAGGAGTGACAGAAAAAGACACAGAACACACCAACGGGGAAAAATATATCAAAGAGAGTCTTAATTGTGCCTAAACACTCACAAAAAGTACCTTTAAAAACAATCTAGGATTCTAATCCTAATCTAGGATTTTATGACATTTTCTAGGATGTAACGATGTTTCTAGGATTTAAGAACGTTTCCAGGAATTTAAGCTGTTTCTAGGATTTTAGGACGTTTGTAGGATTTTAGGACATTTCTAGGATGTTGAGATGTTTCTAGGATTTTTTTTAAGGATTTAAAGATGTTTCTAGGATTTTTGGACATTTCAGGGATGTCAGGATGTTTGCAGGATTTTAGAACATTTTTAGAAATTTAAGATTTTTCTAGGATTTTAGAACATTTGTACAAAAACAATTCTCAGTGCGAATCTCTTTATTTTTACTGTGAATTAGAAAATGGTTTGTGGGCCAGCCAGCACTCTTATCGAGGGTCAGATTTGGCCCGAGGGCCATAACTTGAGTGTCACTGCGTTTCAACGTCCTCACACACAAACACACACATTTACTGTATATATGCACACTGTTTTAATTGACTGTGTTAATAATTTAAAATGTAAAGCCAACCCATTTTCCCACTAGCACACACAGGCTCCTCCAGGAAACACAGTGTATTTTAAAAGCAGCACTATCAGTAATCACAGTGTGATAGAGGACTCTGCCCTGAGGCGTGTAAATGCCATCTACTTCTTTATATTACAGTCACTTATCTGCCAAAAGAAAACACACGTGGAGCAGTCGCAGGTGAAACAGGCAGCATCTCTCTACACGTGAATTTAGTTAAACGCCGTTAGAGCGTCTCTACGAGTCACACTGCTGTTATCTCAGTGTGTCCCAGTGTATTTATGCCCCCCTTAGAGGAGTAGTTTGACATTTTGGAAAGATGAGAATAAAAACTATCCTGTATGCTGAATATGAAGCTGCAAGCAGGAGCGAGATAGCTTAGCTTAGCACAAAGACTGGAAACAGAGGGAAACAGCTAGCCTGGCTCTGTAGGTCTGTCAGACAGTGATTTTTTTACTGCAGAATTTCAATAGTGGATCATGATTAATCGCATTTTTTATTCACAGTTTTTTGTAAAAAGTAGTTGCTGATATCCAGGCTAATAAAGCAGTAGTTTCTGATATTCAGGAAAAAAGAGAAGTAGTCGCTGTTATCAAGAAAAAAAGAGGAGTTGCTGATATCCAGGCTAATAATAAACAAAGAAAAGTAGTCACTTATATCCAGGCTAATTAGAAAAAAAATTTATTAAATTAAATTAAATTAAAGTAGGCACTGATATCCAGAAAAAAAAGTAGTTGATGATATCCAGGCTAATAAAAAAAAGTTGTCAAAAAAGGAAAAATAAATAAACCTTTTTTTTTATTTAAGGGTAGTTTCTGACATCCAAAATAATAATAATAATTCGAGTACTTTGTTTCGGCATTTTTACTTTCCCGGATGTTTGGTATCATAGCAACCAGACGAAAGAGAAGCCTCTCAGCTGAGAAAAAGAGCTGCACCTGAAATGCTCTCCCGGTCAGGCGTTTTCAGAGGAGAGTCTGGCATTTCTAGCTGGAAAAAGATGCTTTGGCGTTATTAAAGTAACACCAGTGATTATCGACCAGCCGAGCTGAAGGTGTAAGCCCTGGTTTAAGTCGTGCAACAAAGCAAAATTTGATGTTTTGCAGGGGATTATGGGCCAGACTTTACCTTGGTGGGACCTGTAGCTTTGTGGAGTCCTGATTATGGTATCGATCTTTTCTGATAATTCCCTGCGAGGGAGCAAAGAAGTGTGTTTTCCAAAATGTCTAACCATTATCCTTAAGGTGCTCTAACAGCAAAAGTGTTTATAGCTGTACTTCAAGAGCGGAGAGGGACGCTGTTATCACCTCGTTTGTAGGATAACAGCGCGCACAATCTGCTGCTGTAAACCAAAAAGCTATTAGATATGAAGGAAAGGAGCAGTTTGATTTGATAATGCAGACAGAAAAGCTGTTTTTGCTGTCTTTTTGTCTTTTAAAGTACCAAAAACGGCCGTTCGGCAGACATTCGTTTATCTTTGGAAGCACAATGTGCAGAGTTCATCCTGTTTAAGGTTTCCTTGAAAATCTCCTACAGATTCACGCTGCAGCACAACCAGCTCTGCTCCTTTGTACATCTGTCAAAACAGGTGCTGGTGCAGACGCTTTATGGACCGTCAGACGGGAAATACACACCTTGTTTACGCCACACGTCTGCTGGTAGTAATGGATCTGTGTGCAGCAGCGAAACACAGAAAGACGGAGTCCGTGGTTCGTTTCTCCGAGCTGCACCATCTGAACTGTTTGAGACGCATCCGAGAAACGATGGACAAATTAAATTAATCTCTGAATATGAAAGAGTTAGTTACAGGGGTTTCCAAACATCATGAACAATCATAGTCAGAAATTTAAAATGGAAACGGAGAGAGCAAAAAATAAAGTTTACATCTTGATGATGGGTTAACAAAAAAAACTCCTTAATCTACCTGCTGTACTTCTTTGTGTCCATTTCCTGATCTTATCTTTCGTTATTGATTAAATGACAAAAAAGGTGACAAATACAGATCTGGATCTCAGCCCAGATCAATGAGGTCCACCTAAAGAACACCCTGTTTTTAGTATTTTAGAACATTTTTAGGATTTTAGGACATTTTTCAGATTTGACGATAGCTCTGCTTTTTCTAGGATTTTAGGAAGTTTCTACATGTCTGAAATTTAAAGACATTTCTAGGATTTTAGGACATTTCTAAGATTTTAGCACATTTCTCTGATTTTAGGACATTTTTTAGATTTTAGGACATTTGTAGGAGTGAAGGACATTTCTAGGAATTTAGGAAATTGCTAAGATTTTAGGACTATCTTGGAATTTAGGACATTTCTAGGATTTTAGGACCTCTGTGAAGCTTTATTTTGATGCTACACTGTGGCACCTTATGTAAACTAAAAGTACAAAAACAATCTCCAGTGTGAATCCCTTTATTTTTATGGGGAATTAGAAATATTGGGAGCCATATTTGGACGGCGGGCTGTAAGTTGAGTTTCACTGGTTTGGTACAGGCGATTTTTTTACCTTCTCTGACTCATTAGAGACAGCTGTTAAAGCTGCACCTCTGCGCTCAGAGAGTTTCAGTCCACACAGCTCGGTTTAAACTCACCCTGCGGTGCAGATTGGATTGTGGCTCAGCGTGTTTCCATCTCCTCCACAGATGAGGAGACGGGTCTGGAGGTGCATCAGGTAACCCGCCCTCCAGGCTTCAATGCAAACCGGCGCCGCAGCAGAGCTGTTCTCTATCACCTGTCGGGACACCTGCAGAAACAAGACAAGAGCAAGCTGAAGATCAACAATGTAAGTGTCTCTGCAGCTGCTTCACCTCTGCAAAAAGGGTTTCGTCTCACTCCCTGAAAGTCTGGACTGACTTTGTGCTCACACACATTCATCATCTTTTTGGAGTCAAAAGAAGTTTAGTTGCCAGAAGATGTGTTGCATGCCAAACTAGCCCCACACCGCCTCACACAAAATCATTATTTTTACTGTAGAGACTTTTGTGCTGATGAAGTCACAGAGGTAAGGACAAAAATAGTACTCTAAAACCCCTACAGGTTGTTCAACAACAAACAATCTGTTTTGAAGATGTTTCCAGATTCTTCAAAGACTCTTTCATCCAGATGGAATAAAAGTTATTCCTCCTTTACAGTAAAAAGAAGTTTAATTGTTTCCCAAGTTATTTCTCAAACCGAACAACGCGGCCCGGCGTCGTGTTGTGGATGTGCTGCCGCAGCTTCGGCGGGCAGCCTGACAGATGGTATGAAGGTCATCTGGAGTGTGCGCGCTGCTGTTTGACTTTGGGGTAAAAAGAGTTGTGCGTTTCGCTGATGTCAGTGATAAAACAAACATGCAGACCTGTGCAGTTTGCATCCTGAAAGTGTGACAAAAGTAGAAAAAAAGAAGGCCTACAAAGGTTTTCAGCTTCGACACAGCTGATTTGCAAACTCTGAGTCTGAACAGGTGAAAGGACGGAGAAGGAAAAGGCGTGCATGTGCTGCAGGGAGGAGCAAAATCGGTTTTCAGATCCTTTATTTAGGTAAAAGTACTAATTACACAATGTGTTGCAAGTTAAATTCCTGCATTGAAAACTGCAATAAAGCAAAGTATAACCATGAATATGTACTTATAGTATTAAAAGAACAAAAAAAAGAAAAAGAATAGTAACAACACCCCAAAAAAAAGAAAAAAGAAAAGATTAAAAAAATGAAAAATTATTTTAAAGAATAACTAAATAAATAACAAAAAATGACCAAAAAACTCAAAACAGAAGCCTCCGTGCAGGTATCACATGACCTCACCTGGGAAGGAGAAAAACAGGTGAAGCGCTCCTGCTGGTGAAGGACACGCCCCCCTCAGGTGGAATCACTTCAGCCCAATCAGAGACATTAAATATTGCCCTCCTCCATTTGTTCGGTCTTTTTTCCTCAGACATGCTGTGTGCAGACTGTAAGTTGAAATTATAAAAAAAAATTTAAAAAGACAAAAAATAAAAAAATTTTATACAAAAAGAAAAGAAAAAATAGCCCCCAAATCTGGAAATATTTATTTTCTTAATTAAAAACTGCTTAAATGTTAAAATTACTGCAAACTGACTGATTAATCAAATAATTGTTGCAGCTGAACTTGTATAAAATGTTTGGTAATTTAATGTATGTTACAAAAAATTAATGTTTTTTATGCAAAAATTCATTTCAAAGTAACTAAAGAAGGAAGTAGGAAAAAATAAAAATAAGCAAGCAACGTACTAAAAAATTAAATTTATTTTAAAAAATACTTTAAAAAAACAAAACATTAAAAACTAGAAAAACAAATGAATAAATAGCGAATTATTTTTTCAAAAATAGTAAAAGAAAAACTAGAAAAACAAATGAAAAACTGAATATATATATGTATATATATATACAGTATATATATATATATATATATATATATATAAAAAGAAGAAAAAAAATCACCCGCCATTTAGGGGAAAAAAAGAAAGACAGACAATAAAAAAAATAAAAAAATAAAAAATCCAAAATCCACTCCACCACTAGCGCTAATGTTTTTTGGACAAGTCAACCAGATTTAACATGGATGCTACACAGATACTTGTGGGTCCTAAACAAAAAAGACAATCAGCAGTGTCCTCGAGCAGGAAACACAGCAACTTTATGATTAATGAGGACATAAAATCTTTGTGAAAATCCGAACCTCTCTGTTCCCTCAGTGACAGGACTGTATATGTGCAAGCTAATTATCCATTTGAAACTAATGTCCCCAATTTTCTTCTTTAAATGTCTCCTTAAGTTATGAAAAACATTTCCCACAGTGTTTGTCATAATCTGTGTCTGCTTTTTCCAAAACTCTGCAATATAACACAGTTAAAGAGAGTGAGGTGCTGTTTTTTATGTTTTTATGGCTGCACAGTTACATCGAGGGGAAAACTCAAAGTCTGCTGTGAATCATTTTATACGTATAATATATTTATACGTTTATAACTGTTGTTCTGCTACATTAAAGTACTGTGCATGAGTTTAAGTGGTTATACATTGTTTTTGTGCTTATGCATGTGTGCAAATGAAAAATAATCTTTGTTGACCCTTCCTTGAATGTGTCAATGACTAACATTTAAGAATTCGAGTTTACAAGTCACTTTAAATCCAAAAATGGGTGCTGGATGTCAAAAATGTCTCCCTCAAGCTCCTCTGCTGCTGATATGCCGTCCTCTGAACATTAAAAACTCCACTCGACCGCCTGGCTTTTGAAGTTTTTCCCGTTTCCTGAAGTGTGGAAAACGGTTGAAAATGAGAGGACTCAAGTGTCAGTGTGTCCCGCAAGAGATGTGGGTTAAAATGTGTTTTTTTAGCTACATATATATATATATATATATATAAAATTTTTTTTTTTTATTTTTTTAGCTGTAGCTTTTTTTTCCCCTCAAAATACTGAAAAAACACTCAATCCAAAAATACAGACAAGCTGAAGGCAACTTTTAAAGTAGCCTCAGTATATGACTGAACAAACTTTTCAGAAGTTGGACATTTCTGTACTGAAAATCACTTTTTGAATGATTTTAGGAAACAATCTAATAATCTGAGATACTGGATTTCTGATTCTCGTGAGCTAGAAGCCAGAATCATCAAAATTAAATTTAAAAAAGGCTTGAAATTTTTTAATTTATGTCTAATGAATACACAATACATGAAAGTTTACCTTTTGAATTAAATTTTGAAGAAAATGTAACTTTTTCACGATATTATGATTTTTTGAGACGCACCTGTAAGACGTTAACTTCTCTTTCTGTCGTTGAATCCAGAACATGTTCGGAGAAAAGCCTCCGATCCCCGAGTACAAGGTAGCAGCCATCCAGAAGTCTCGCTTCATCCTGCTCCACTACGGTACCTTCAAGGCCGGCTGGGATTGGTTGATCCTGCTGGCGACCTTCTACGTGGCCGTCACCGTGCCCTATAACGTGTGTTTCACGGTGGTGGGAGGGCGGGACGAGGGGAGCAGCACCGCGCCGCGAAGCCCGCCCAGCGTCAGCGACATCCTCGTAGAGATCCTGTTTATTTTAGGTGAGGGCGTGCTGCGTTCACTAAAGCAAAATGATCATTTTTATATCAATTACTCACCCTGTGTTATGTTGAATTTGTGAAGGAAACTTTGAAGTGAAAAATTCCCTTAAAGGGAAACTTTGCCAATTTTCAACCAGCTTTGTGTCAAAACAATGAGGGCAGTGTGTGCAGAAAAACTGTGGTAAACTTCCCTCCATATAACCTGTGCAGAGATATCCCCTTTTTCACAGTTAATGCCTAAAAAATCATCTTTGGCAATGTTTCACTGGCTCTTCAGGCATTGAAAATGTAGCTTAAGTAATAGTAGGAAAATTCATGTGCTTAAAGTATTAATGCAGAAAATTAATTTTAAAAAGACAGAAAACACACTGTAAAAAACATTAAAATAATTTTAAAAAATTACCTTAAAAATAACAGTAAAAAAGAAGAAAAAAAGAACAAAACAAAACTCAAAATTATTCAAAAAAAAAGAAAAAGATAAGATCAAAAATTATAAAAGAAAAAAAAAAGAAGAAAAAATCAAACTCAGAATTAAAAAAAAGACAGTAAACACACCCCAAAATTCAAAAATATTGAAGAAAAAAAAAGAAAAAGAACACCAAAAAACTCAAAATTATATAAAAAAAATAAATAAAGAAAAAATACCCCAAATCTCCAAATTATTAAATTAAAAAACACCTGAAAAACTCAGTAAACAAAGTTTTATGTGAGGATTTTTTATATCTGTGAAATACTTATATACTGGTTTAAGTGTAGAGAAAAATTATTTCCTGTCAAGACAAATAAAGTTCTTCTAGAGGACACGCCGTTCTTTCATCAAACACCAGCGCTCTCTTCTGTAATTAACAAGACGTGGTGATCGCTCATCGATGTATTAACCGCCTCTGACTGGAAGCCGATAAAACAGCCGTCTCTGAGAGGCTCATCAGTCACGATAAAAGTTCAGCTGAAGTTTTTAATGATGCACACGCAGCAGTGAAAGGATATGAGCCATTCACAACAGACCATTACGTCTCATTGCTAACTCATTTCCTAGAAAAACAACGGGCCTCTTTGTCCCCGCTGTTGACCATCTAACTGTAGGAGAGTCGTACCAAAGCTCTTCAATGGACAATTTGCCGTAATGGAAAAAGAGCGAACACGAGCCCTCCATCAGCAAACTTCTGCAATGAAATTATACGAGCTGCCCGCACTCAAAGGATATCCTGTTAGTTAGAACTAATGGGCGTCCTGTTTGTTAACATGTACGCTCGCAGAATGACGGGAGAAGAGCTGACATGTAGCATCAGGCTTTGGATGATTTGTTCAATTTTTGTTCATAAGCTGCTTTTTAGTGATGGAGGAAATATTCAGATGCTTTACTTAAGTTAAAGTACTAATATCACACTGTGAAAACACTCTGCTATGAGTAAAAAGTCATGCATAGAAAATGTTACTTTCGTAAAAGTTAATAAGTAAATTAAGGAACAGGTATTTTTGAAGGTCAAGTATCAAATGCAGAAAAATATTTTTTTTAAAAAGAAAGAAAGAAAGAAAACACCCCTTAAAAAACTTAAATAATATTTTAAAAAGCTCATATATATATATAAAGAAAAACTGAAAATTATAAAAAAAAAAAAAAAAAATAGAGGGATACCCCCTAAACTCAAAATTATTTTAAAAAAAGATAAATAAAAATCTCAAAAATATAAACATAAAAAAAGAAATAAAAAGCAAGCTCAAAATTATTTTACAAAAGAAAAAAACACACACCAAAAACTTAAAAGTATTAAAAAAAAAAAACACCAGAAAGCTAAAAATTATATTTAAAAAAAGAGAAAAAAAAAGACCTGAAAAACAACTGAAAAATAGTTATAAATAAATAAATAAATAAACATCCCAAAACTTAAAATTATTTTTTTTAAAAATAGAACACTTAACAATAGAAAAAAGGGAAATACTTAAATGTCTAACAAAATAGTTTGCAATTTATTTTCTGTGAATTTACTGATTGATTAATCAACTAATCATTGCAGTCTTTATACAAAATCTTCATGTGTAAAGAAACTAGAGCTGTCAGATAAATGCAGTGAAGTAAAAAAGTCCAATATTTCCCTCTGGAGATGTAGTAGAGTAGAAGTATTAAGTGACTTAAAGAGAAAATACTCAGTACAAGTACAAGTACCTCAGAGTTCCTGATGTTCTCCGTCATGGTGCGGCGGTGTTTCGTCAGTGACACGTGCGTCCTGTCGTCCTCCGCAGACATACTGCTGAACTTTCGAACCACCTTTGTGAGCACGTCGGGTCAGGTCGTGTACGACGCCCGCTCCATCTGCGTCCACTACGTCACCACCTGGCTCTTTGTCGACCTCATCGCCGCCCTGCCCTTTGACCTGCTGTACGCTTTCAACGTCAGCGTGGTGAGTCTCCTCTGTGTGTGTGTGTGTGTGTGTGTGTGTGTGTGTGTGTGTGTGTGTGTGTGTGTGTGTGTGTTTACGTAAACAAATCAAATCCTTTGTTTTTTTTTTCCTGGAAACAAAAGCACTTGAATTTGGACGCACACTCCGTCTCCTGCATTCATTATCCACACGAACACTCCCGTGGCAATAAGCCAAATTAGGAGAAAGAGAAAATGAATGCACAATGTCGTCGGCTCCCTTGCGAGTCTATTAGATGAACATTTTAAACTGACGCTCATCAGACAAACGAATGGCGCGCACACACACACACACACACACACACACACACACACACACACACACACACACACCGCAGGTCTCATTAATTTGTGTTTCCATGCTCAGAATACGAAAGACGACTCAAACTGCGGCTAAATCACTACACATGTATGCAAAATGAATGTTAAGATTTAAATATTAATTTCGAGTTGAAGAATGTTTCATTTCACTTGAAGACCAAATTAAAGATCCATCTTTCAGATTAACTGTCAACCACGCTGACAAATCATTAATATCACATGATGAAAGAAATAAAGAATAATTAGTCATTTAGGTCCTTGAGTATGAAAAATGACACTTCACGTACTATGTACGCATGTATAATGTAGTTTTTTATGCATGTGTGCAGTATTTCGGGGTCCACCTGCTGAAGACGGTGCGGCTGCTGCGGCTGCTGCGGCTGCTGCAGAAGCTGGAGCGTTACTCCCAGTACAGCGCTGTGGTTCTCACGCTGCTGATGTCCATGTTCGCCCTGCTGGCCCACTGGATGGCCTGCGTCTGGTACTTCATCGGCCGCAAGGAGATCGAAAGCCCCGGCTCCTGGGATATTGGTCAGTACACACACACACACACACACACACACACACGCACACACGCAGTCAAGCAGAAATGTGAAATAAGCAAAAAAAAATGCTGAAATTTGAATTTACCTTTACCGTCCACGGTTCATACGGTCATGAAAGCTTGGAAAAGTCATTTGCATATAGCAATTTTAAGGCCTGGAAAAGTTTTGGAAAACTAAATATACCCTAAAGGTTTTGGAGAAGTAATTGAAATTTTGTATATTTTATATCCAAAACAAAGAAGCGAGGTCACGTCACAGCGTCCTCCCTGCACTGCCTACCTGTACGATTTTACTGTTTGTCTTTAAAACTCTAAATCTGTGGCCCCTCACATATCTCGTTGAGCTCATCAGTGTCCGTCACTCTGTCTCTATACGTTGTCCCAAAATCTCGTCTAAAAACAAAAGGTGACTGAGCTTTTGCGGTAGCTGCTCCAAAAATTTAGGATAATTTAGATCAGTCTTGTAAGTCTTTGATAAAGACCCACTTCTTTTGTGGCCTTTGACTCATTTTGAGCCGTTCATCCCTCGAATTGTGATTAATTGTTGTGTGTTTTTACTTGTGCATTTTAGGTTTGTTTCTTTGTTGTACTTCTGAATATTTCTAATGACTATTTGTTTTGTCCAGCACTTTGGTCAGCCTTGGTTATTGTTAACCCTTTACCACTCACACTAAGAAATGCCTTTGCAAAACATTACACAACATTAAAGACCATGAAATATGTTAACATAAATGCATCAATAATGCAAGTAAAAAGAGCAGAAGTCAAAGTTATATAACAGAAATCTGGAAATAAAAGTAACTTCAAGCAATAAACAAATCAAAAATAAACAGAATCAAATAAAAATAGATCTAATTAAAGACTGTTATTTGATAGAAATCTGAAAATAAAAGCAACAAATAAAGAAACAAAATACATTAAAATTAAATACATAAACAAAAAGAAATTACAAATAAAATGAATCTATGAAGAAAATCTGTTTTAAATATATGGTAAAAAAAAGTCAATCTAATATAATAAAAAAATAATTGAATAGAACTAGAATATAATCAAAATACTAAATCAAATTGGGTTTTGCCGAGTTTTTAGTGAGGAAATGTCAGCCATGCGGTTACAATGACTGCTAAAGGGTTAAATTTGCTATATAAATGAATGTGACCTTGGCCTTGACCTTTAAGGACCAGTGAAAAAAATTCTATGTCAAACTAATTTTTACAGTTTCTGTCTGTGATAAATTGTGTAGATTTTGGTGTTTTTTAAAGAAAAGGCAGGTTTTCTTTAAAATGGAGAAAAAAATGATCAATAAATCAAAATAAATCAGAATGTATAAATAATAAATCAATTATCATACAAGAAGGGAATTCAGTCTAAACTTAATCATTTACTCTGGTGGGAAATTGTTTCAAGATATCATATAATTTTTGTTCTTTTGGTCCTTTTTAGAAGTTTTATGGATTTGACATACAATTTAAATTCATTCAAAAAGTACTAACATTTGGGGGAAGATTTCATAGTTTTGTACTTATTATGGGCGATGAATGAAGGATGTCAGTGCTTCCTCCACACTGAAAATACTTCAGTGAAGCTACTTTACCACATTCACTTGTCGTCATATTGTCAAAGCCAGAAAAAAGCTTTGCTGTAATGTGTTTACTGTAAACTGCGCTCTCGTCCTAAATTTAGAGTCTGTGGGGTTTGAGTGGTGTAAAAATCCTCCTGAAGCTGCTTCGTGGTCCACTTTCTCTGGGTGAAGAGCTTTTAGTATACAAGTTTTTAATTGTCCTGTACTGCAATAACCTGCCAGACTCCCGAATTTCATTTGGGCAAGTTGAGCAAATCTAATACCGACCACTCTATAACTCTTCTCAATTATACTGTGAGCTCCGTCCTCAGGAAGCAGTTTCAGTGTCCCCAAATGCACATTAAGCCAGATCTTATCTTATTGCGGCCACGCTTTGTGCTTCAGTATGATGAGATGTGTACTTCCTCGCATTAACATATCGCCTTGTTCAGCTTTAACCATTTGCACATTCACCCACCTCGTCCTGCTTGAAAGACAGATCTGAGACGACACTTACACACCTCAGCAGAGTGATGTCGGTAATTTTGAATCCACAGCAGAGGCGCAGAGGCAGTTATGCGCAAAGACGACCCCGGCGTGTAACAATTTTCAGCACGACCGATGCTTTTAATAAGAGGCAGCTTTGTTGATATTCCACAAGCGTCTCTCGGCGGAGGATCTCAAATCCTGCGAGTGACATGAAGCTCTGGCATACAATCTGATAAAACTTGTAAACCTGTACAAACAGACAGCGAGCTAACTTTAATCCTTTTTGACTGCGAGCCGGGACAAAGATCAACACCAGTCTTTGTGTGTCTTTTATTTTATTCCATCTTAGACGGCTTGTTGTCGAGTCAAATAATAAACTGCAAATGAGCATGTTTTCTAAGCCGTGGACTCGACTCAGGGACACATAACGAGATGCACATTCTTGTTGCTCCTCAAAAATATATGAAAAAAAAAACAAAACAAAAAAAACAAAAAAAAAGAAGGATATCCCAAAACTCAAAGTTATTTTTTAAAAAAAGAAAAGAGAGAAAAACATCAAAAATCTCAAAATTATAAACATAAAAAACAATTTAAAAAAAATAAAAACAAGCTCAAAAAAAAAAAAAAAAAACCACACACACAAAACTAAAAAAATCAATGATAAAAAATAGAAAACAAGCTCAAAATTATTTTACAAAATGAAAAAAACACACACAAAATTAAAAATAAGATATAAAAAAGGAAAAAAACACCCCAAAAACTAAAAATCATAAGAAATAAAAACAAAAACACCCCAACAATTAAAATTATTAAAAAAGAAAAAAAAAAAAATCAAAATTAACTAAAAAAAAAAAAAATTAAAACATCCAAAAAATTCTAAGTTGTAAAAAATAGAAAAGAAAAAAAACAACATGTTGTTGAGTCAAAAAAACTCTTTTCTGAGCTGTGGACTCGTCTCAGGGACACATAACGAGATGCACACTCCCGTTGCTTCTCTGCCTTTTCTCTCTCGTTTTCTGTCCCCCCTCCATCTCTCTCTCTCTCTCTCACTGATTTGTCCCAGCCTACCTATCATTATCCTTTCAGCACAGCACATAATGACTGGCGGTCACACTGCAGTCAATTCATGTCAGAGGTTCCTCGATTTACTGTTCAGGCAGACGGAGGGGAATCCTGGGGACAACAAAGACCAGTTCTCAGTCCGACCTTTACGTCACATCGACTGTGACTCACGATAAAGGTCTGACATCGGCGTTCACGCGTTTAACCGCTCCGTCTGTCCGTCTGGTACTTGGGATTGGTACAGTTCTGTCTGCGGGGCTATCAATAATTCAGAGGCAGAGGAGCCACAGCCGTCCTGACAGTCCCTCATGGAGCTTTAGTCACCACACACACACACACACACACACACACACACACACACACACACACACAAACACAGAAGTCACAAGGCAGGTTTCCAATACAGATTTGCATAAAAGTAAAGCGATATTTTCGAAATGTCGATAAAACACAACTGTGAGACGTGAACACAGTACCTCAAACACCTTGTGGAAATTTCTTCAAATTTGGCACAAACGTCCACTTGGACCCAAGGATAAACTGGTTAGATTAGGCAGTCAAGGGTCACTGTGACCTTATCTGTCTCATTCTTAGGAATACAAAATCTCAAGTACACTCTGGGAGATTTTACTCAAATTTAGCACAAACATCCACTTGAACTCAAGGATGACCTCATTATATTTTGTTGATCAAAGGTCACTGTGACCTCAGCTGTTTCGTTCTTCTTAATGCAATATCTCAAGAATGCCTTGAGGGAACCTCTTTAAATTTGGCACAAACGTCCATTTGGACTCAAGGATAAAATGGTTAGATTTTGGCGGTCAAAGGTCGCTGTGACCTCAACTGTGTCATTCTTCTCAATGCAATATCTCAAGAGGGCTCTGAGAGACTTTTCTCAAATTTGGCACAAATGTCCACTTGAACTCAAGGATGACCTCATTATATTTTGGTGGTCAAAGGTCACTGTGACCTTAACTGTGTCATTTTTCATAACGCAATATCTCAAGAACACCTTCAGGGAACTTCTTCAAATTTGGCACAAACGTCCTCTTGGACTCAAGAATTAACTGATTAGATTTTTGGGGTCAGTGGTCACTGTGACCTCACAAAATATGTTTTGGGCTATAACTCAAAAATATATATTAAAAAAATATATAAGATTTTACACAAATATCTAATGGGGTAAAATTATGAAGTAATGACAACTTACATCCAAAAGAGCAAAGGACAACTTCATTGTGACATCATAACGTTCTGCAAAAACACTCAGGAACAGAAGGGCAGACATTTGGTCAGATACTGAACTGGTGACACTAATCTTGGATATCCACCTTGAAACTGTTGTGATTGTAGAGATCTTTTGTGCTGCCATTATGTAATGTCTTTGGAGCAACATTTAAAAAAGTGTCCACTTAAATGGCTTCATATGAATCTGGACAGACGTGGATGTAAACCGTAACTGCAACTTTACTTCTTTGTGGAGGCAAACAACTGAAAGCATATTTGAGCACTGATCTGGCAGTACGTCAGAGTTTTTCTGTATGTAGCAGCACAATGACAATAAGGAAATTCTCTATTCGCCTCATGTTTACAACTGGTCAGAAAATCAAGATTTGTGTATCACCTTTTTTGGGCCTTAGAGGGGCACACAGGCACACTACCACTGCTGTCAGTCAAGCAAAAACAACCTCAAATATACAGGACCCTTCTTTAATTTTTAATGTCTTCATTTTTAAAAACAACCACAAGGAAATAAAAGAACAACTACCTCCCCTCAGAGGTACTGCAGTTTTAGTTATAAGGCTGGTGATACTCATACTCATATAGTTTCTGTATTGTCAACAAACTTCATAAAAACAGACCAAAACTTTAAAACCTCTCGACCCTGTGACCCTCTGGTTCCTGCTGAATATTTAAAACTTTAAAAATGTCTCACGAATATGAATTATTTAGTTGTTGTTGTTTTTTAAAAAAGGCTCAGTGATTTCTGAAAACATCTGTGCACTGTAGTTTCCATCAATTGTTGATTGAAAAAAGTGAATTGTTAGGGACTATTTTCAGCTGTGGATGATTACACATTTGATTTTCTAGTGTGTACAGGGATGGTGTATGTGATGTAATTACATGTAATGGAATACGCTTTATCCAGGCTGTATGTAGATCAACTGGCACTTTTGGGATCATTGATTTATTGTTGTTTTTTCTTCGTGTTGGTCAGCTGCCTTCTGCAGCCTCAAAATAGCAACAGGCCAAAAAGGCTCCTGACCACACCTCATTTTAAGGCCTACATGCCCATGGGTGCACAGATGGGCTCGAGTACATTTGCTACTGACACAATGTGGCCGCTGGCTGTGAAAATGACAGGTGTGTGGGTCTGAAGCTCCCAATGGCAGTCGAGCTGTAAGATGGGGCCCCAGGTGTCTCCCTCAAAGGTCTCTGGCTAACATGTATTGTCAGGTCGTCCTTCAGGAAGCCGGTAAAATCCTCTTCACCCTCATTCTGCTCCAGAAGTTCAAGTGGTTTCCTCCTGGTTCACATCTGTGTTTCTCACCACTGACTGATGAACCCACTTTCAGCTGTCAGTATTCACTTTTTACCTTTATGCATTTTTTATATCGTAATTTCAGTGCACGTTTTTATTTAAACTAGCATCATAACGTATGATCTTTTGTTGTTATTGTTGTTGATGTTGTTGTGGGGTTTTTTTTTCTTTGTGTTTCATTTAATTAAAATAGGTGACAGTTCCTTATACAACAATGCCCAATTTCCTCTACCCACTGAAGCTTGCCCAATCAACAACTTGGCACAAAATGGCTTGCAAATTGTTAAAAAATAAAAAAATATAAAAAAAAGGAAAAGAAAAAGATGACGATGAAGAATTGACCTAAAAATAGCTTAAAAAAAAGAGAGAGAAAATCATTAGAAAATTTCAAATAACTAAGAACAAATACCAAGAAAACAAAATGTATAATTATTAGAAAAATCTGAAATATTAATTTACATTCATATTTTTGATTTATTTTAAAACTTTTTGTTCAGATAATTTCCTTTTTTTGTTCTTTTACTTTTTTCTTTTTTTTAACCTTTTTTTGTTTTTGTTCTTTTTTTATTTGTTTGGCTAATATGAGTAACTTTTTATTAATTTCTTGCTAAGTTTGGGATCCTTAACAAAATGCTCGTTGCTTGGCTTCCATGTTTTTGAAAAAAGTCAAGTCAATTCACTCAGGTCTCAAAGGGTTAATGCGGCGGACGCTGCACGTGGATGTGGAAACAGAGTGGAAGTGGCTGAGTTTCAGTCTCTGCTGTGGGGAGAAATCAGCACCTTGGACAGAGGCGGAGAGCTCCACTGATACTGAGTC